>NW_025729171.1:1200000-1510590 GCF_021461385.2 Schistocerca piceifrons | reverse complement strand
TCAAACACAGAAATTGCATCGGCATTGAATACAAAAGGCACAAAGCCGACTTAAGTACAAGAAGAGTGAATCTCCTAAGAGTTTGTGGTTTGAGCGGTTCCTAGGAGACCAGTACTAGATTCCGATGCACCAGTGCAGGTTTACTGTATCCCTTGGACCTTCACATTCACCATGAAACACAGAAATCACAATGGGATAGCAATCAAAATTGACAATGCAGACTTAAGTTCAAGAAGAGTGAATCTTATAAGAAATTGTGATTAGAGTGGCTCCTGGGAGACCAGTATTGGATTTCGATGCACCAGTGCAGGTTTACTGTATCAATTGGTCCTTCACATTGATCATGAAAGAGAGAAATCGCATCGGGATTGAATACAAAACGCACAATGACGACTTAAGTACAAGAAGTGTGAACCTTCTAAGAGTTTGTGGTTTGAGCGGCTCCTGGGAGACCAGTATTAGATTCCGATGCACCAGTTCTGGTTTACTGTGTTCCTTGGACCTTCACATTGACCATGATAGACAGTTATCGCACTGGGATTGAATACAAAAGTCACAATGTCGTTTTAAGTACAAGAAGAGTGAACTTCTAAGAATTTGAGGTTTGAGCGGCTCCTGGGAGACCAGTATTACATTCCGGTGCACTAGTGCAGGTTTACTGTATCCCGTGGACCTTCACATTGACCGTGAAACATAGAAATTGGTACGGGATAGAATACAAAAGGAACAATGCCGACTTAAGTACAAGAAGAGTGAATCTTCTAAGAATTTGTGGTTTGAGCGGCTCCTGGGAGACGAGTATTAGATACCGATGCACCAGTGCAGGTATACTGTATCCCTTGGACCTTCACATTGACCAAGAAACACAGAAATCACAATGGGATAGAATTCAAAATTCACAATGCCGACTTAAGTACAAGAAGAGTGAATCTTATAAGAAATTATGATTTGAGCGGCTCCTGGGAGACCAGTATTGGATTCCGATGCACCAGCGCAGGTTTTCTGTATCCCTTGGACCTTCACATTGACCATGAAACACAGATATTGCATCAGGATTGAATACAAATGTTACTATGCCGACTTAAGTACAAGAAGAGTGAATCTTCTATGAGTTTGTGGTTTGAGCGACTCCTGGGAGACCAGTTTTAGATTGTGATGCACCAGTGCAGGTTTACTGTATCCCTTGGACCTTCACATTGACCATGAAACACAGAAATCACAATGGGATAGAATTCAAAATTCACAATGCCGACTTAAGTACAAGAAGAGTGAATCTTATATGAAATTATGATTTGAGCGGCTCCTGGGAGACCAGTATTGGATTCCGATGCACCAGCGCAGGTTTTCTGTATCCCTTGGACCTTCACATTGACCATGAAACACAGAAATTGCATCGGGATTGAATACAAAAGTTACTATGCCGACTTAAGTACAAGAAGAGTGAATCTTCTAAGGGTTTGTGGTTTGAGCGGCTCCTGGGAGACCAGTATTTGATTCCGACGCAGCAGTGTAGGTTTACTGTATCCCTTGGACCTTCACATTGACCATGAATCACAGAAAATGCTTCGGGATTGAATAAAAAAGGGACAATGCCGACTTAAGTACAAGAAGAGTGAATCTTCTAAGAGTTTGTGATTTGAGCGGCTCCTGGGAGACCAGTATTAGATTCCGATTCACCAGAGCGGGTTTACTGTATCCCTGGGACCTTCACATTGACCATGAGACACAGAAATCGCATTGGGGTTGAATACAAAAGGGACAATGCCGAATTAAGGACAACAAGAGTGAATCTTCTAAGAATTTGGGGTTCGAGCTGCTCCTGGGAGACCAGTGATATATTCCGAAGCACCAGTGCAGGTTTACTGTATCCGTTGGACTTTGACATTGACCATGAAACACAGAAATTGCATCGGGATTGAATACAAAAGGCACAATCCCAACTTCAGTACAAGAAGAGTGAATCATCTAAGAGTTTGTGGTTTGAGCGGCTCCTGAGAGGCCAGTATTAGATTCCGATTCACCAGTGATGGTCTACTGTATCTTTTGGACCTACACATTGACCATGAAACACAGAAATTGCATCAGGTTTGAATACAAAAGAGACAATGCCGACTTAAGTACAAGAAGAGTGAATCTTCTAAGAGTTTGTGGTTTGAGCGGCTCATGGGAGACCAGTATTAGATTCCGATGCACCAGTGCAGGTTTACTGTATCCCTTGGACCTACACATTGTCCATGAAACACATAAATTGCATCGAGGTTGAATACAAAATGGACAATGCCGACTTAAGGACAAGAAGAGTGAATCTTCTAAGAGTTTGTGGTTTGAGCGGCTCCTGGGAGACCAGTATGAGATTCCGATACACCAGTGCATTTTTACTGTATCCCTTGGACCTTCACATTGTCCATGAAACACAGAAATTGCATCGGGATTGAATACAAAATGGACAATGCCGACTTAAGTACGAGAAGAGGGAATCTTCTAAGAGTTTGTGGTTTGAGCGGCTCCTGGGAGACCAGGATTAGATTCTGGTGCACGAGTTCAGGTTTACTGTATCCCTTGGACCTTCACATTGACCATAAAACACATAAATTGCATCGGGATTGAATACAAACTTACTATGCCGACTTAAGTACAAGAAGAGTGAATCTTCTAAGGGTTTGTGGTTTGAGCGGCTCCTGGGAGACCTGTATTAGATTCCGATGCATCAGTGCAGGTTTACTGTATCCCTTGGACCTTCACGTTGACCATGAAACACAGAAATTGCATCGGGATTGAATACAAAAGGGACAATGCCGACTTAAGTACAAGAGGAGTGAATCTTCTAAGAGTTTGTGATTTGAGCGGCTCCAGGGAGACCAGTGTTAGATTCCGATTCACCAGTACAGGTTTACTGTATCCCGTGGACCTTTCCATTGACTATGAAAGACAGATATCGCATCGTGATTTAATACAAAATTCACATTGCCGACTTTGTCATGGCGGCTGCAGTGTGACACGTGTTAAATTTGGCTCGCGAATTTTAGTTGAAGTCGACGGTGTTCTCGCAGGTGGTGTTGTCTAGTACAAGTGGTAATCGTGTAAACGACAGTGTTCTGTGCAGTAGTGCTATTATTTTTCTGTGCTCCGCCAATATCTTCGAGAAAATGGTAAACAGAAGAGTGAACAGCAGCGCGTCCAGCAGCGGGGAAGCAGCAGGTGCGGCGGGCCCCCTCTTGGCGGAAGGTGCGGCCACGTCTCCCAGTATAGCGGAGCTGGTCCGCTCTGAGGTAAACGCTGCGCTTCGCGATAAAAACAATCTCGATCTGATATCAGGCACTATATCAGATACTGTAACGGCAGCAGTATTGGCCAAAGTGCGTGGTAAACTGTTGAGGCCAATACTGCCGAAATTACAGCATTAAAAATGTCTGTGTCTGAATACGAGTAAAAGGCACGAGAGTTGGAAGTGAAACTATCTCCCGCAACTGACGAACTAGAACAGTACCAAAGGCGAAATAGTCTACAACTGTTTGGAGTATTAGAAAATAAGGAAGAAGACACGGACAACCTGCTTATACAGGTTGCGCGTGAAAAATTAGGCGTTGAAATGACCAAGGCAGACATTGACAGGATCCATCGGGTGGGACGAAAACTACCAGGTGCCACCAAACCTCGTCCAATAATAATTAAATTAGTCTCGTACCGAAAAAGGGCAGAGATCTTTACCCAGAAGAAGAAGTTAGCAAGGACAGAGCTTACAATAAGGGAAGATCTGACACACGAACGGCTAAAAATTTTAAACAGTGCCATATCCCATTTCGGTCTTCAGAATGTGTGGACTCAGGATGGCAGAGTAATCATTAAGACAGCAGCTGGAAAGAAGACAGTCACAAACATGACAGAACTGAATAGTATTAAGTGAAGCTACTCGAGCCAAAAGTGCAAACTTAACACCATTTGCAATTGTAACAGCCCCAATACTCAGATATAGTCTTGTAATTTTATTAATTTTTTAATTATACCCATATTTGTACCTTCAACTAATTGTTTTTGTAACTGTATTAACTTTTCACTATTTTTTTGTGTCTGTAGCTCTAACCATTACTTAATTTTAGTTACTGCTAATACTTTTTTCATTTTCTCAGTTTATTCTCTTCCGTTCTGAAATAGTTCTATTGCAATTATTAGTCTCTCCTTTAGTTCATTAATCACCCATCTCTTCGGTTTAAATTGTTCATAACAAAAATCACCATCAGTATCACTTTAGCAAATTTCAATCTAATTGTAGCTTCCTACGATAATCACTACCAGTATCACTTTAGTAAATTTCAATTTAATTCTAGCTTCCTACAATAATCTATTAATTATTAAGCTTACTTCTCTCTGCTGGCAGCATCGGCCTCTTAAATCACTCCCTTTTCCCTTATTTCCACCCTAAGCTGTTTCAAATACGCTAATTACATTTCTCCTCTTACGACAGAGGATACACAGTGACACACAGCCGTCACTATTGTGGTCATATTCTCCTTGCACCGAATACCACTAATCCATTTTCTATACTCCCGCCACCTCAGGAAATCTTTAGCAGTCGCCTTTCTTTCGGCACTCGCGGTGTCACAAACAGGGCGTGCAAAATCTCGGACACCCCTGTGTTATGTCACTTGGCGGAAGCAGCGGCCAGTGCCCCTCGCGGCAGGTAGTGTCTAACAAAGGGACAAACCAGTCTGCCACCCTACTCCAGGCTGCTCAGCGGAACGCGTCAGAGCTTTTAGCAGCTCACTGCAACATCCAGTCTTTACCTGTGCATTACGAAGAACTTAGCCTCCTCTTCAACCAACTAAACTACCACGTAATCCTCTTATCCGAAACGTGGTTGAAACCACACATATCCTCTGCATCTTTTCATCTCCCAGGGTACACATTTCTTAGGGCAGACAGATCAAAAAAGCGAGGTGGCGGGGTCGGCGCGTATATACGAACAGATCTCAAAGCGAAAGTTTTATGTACGTCAAATCCTGCTGAAGAAAAAGAGGCTGAATTCATGTTCATTGAAATAAATATACAAAGTCGGAAATTCTTGACTGGCGTCGTGTATAAGCCGCCAAAAATAAGCTCAATGAGTTCCTTCCAGTCGGAATTACATTCACTTCAGTGTCAATACGAACATGTCATCGTAATGGGTGACTTGAACATAGACTTGCTAAGAGACACTCCCTCCGCAATAAACCTAAGAAGACTGTTTAGTTGCAATAGCATGAACATTCTTCCATTACAACCTACACACCATACGGCGCACAGTCATACTCTTATAGACGTAATCGCAACGAAACAGACTGACAAAGTAAGAGATGTTGGTCAAACATCGGCCCCTGGCCTCTCAGCACATGATGTAATATTCCTGGCCTACTCTGTGCCGCACCCCAAGGATCAAATCGCGTTACATAACTTGTAGGAACATGAAACGTATTGACCTTGACGCTCTAACAGCCGATTGCTCTGAAATCTCATGGCATCAAATAATCAGAAAACACACAATCGACGGCAAAATTAATGAACTTGGTGATAAACTCACTGCCCTCTATCACAAACATGCACCTGTGCGCACAATCCGTGTAAGAAAATCTCCTGCTCCATGGCTGACAGCTGAATTACGTCAAATGATGACTAATAGGGATTATGCCCACAGGCGTTTCAAGGCAGATCCGAAACCCGAGCGTTTCGAAGAATATAGAAAGCTACGGAACAGAGTGAAACAATGCATTCGCAATGCTAAAATCAGGCACGCTCGCTCCCTTGTATGCAACGATCTGACGCCCACGACTCTATGGAAGAATCTCCGTAGCTTGGGGGTCGGAAAGGCAAAATCGGAAACTACTTTTCATGTGTCAGCTAACGAATTAAATGAATTCTTCTCTGCACCTCTGAATACCAGCACAGCTGATAATTACCGTCCACAAGAATCCCCAAACAGGATAACTAACAACGATACCTTCCATCTAAAACATGTAACAACAAATACGGCAAGAAAAGCAATAATGAGAATCTCTTCTGATGCAATAGGCAACGACAGTATCGGTATAACCATGATTAAGAATGTTGCCGATATCTTAGTACCTGTCTTAACTGACATATTTAATTTTTCCCACATGAACGGAATATATCCCACTGCATGGAAAAGAAGCCTAATTCGACCCATCCCTAAGATCGAAAAACCGCAACTGCCTAGTGATTACCGACCAATTAGCATACTGCCTGCTGTTTCCAAAGCACTTGAATATATTGTTCATGACCAAATCACTGAACACTTGCATGAATTCAGCCTATATAACAAATTTCAATCCGGTTTCCGTAAACATCACAGCACAAACACTGCTCTAATTAAAGTAATTGATGACCTGAAATATGCCATCGACAATCGAAAGGCAACAATATTGACGCTACTGGACTTCAGCAAAGCTTTTGACACTGTTAACTTTGACATATTGCTCAGAATAATGCAACAGCTTAATTTCTCTG
This sequence comes from Schistocerca piceifrons, assembly GCF_021461385.2. Taxonomy (NCBI): domain Eukaryota; kingdom Metazoa; phylum Arthropoda; class Insecta; order Orthoptera; family Acrididae; genus Schistocerca; species Schistocerca piceifrons. The sequence goes on along the minus strand of NW_025729171.1, from coordinate 1,504,092 downwards.
ATAGTGCAATGAGATGGTTTGAAAGCTACTTAAAAGACAGACAGCAATGTGTTGTCTGCGTAAATGAAAAATCTTCCTGGAAACATGTTTCCTTGGGAGTGCCACAAGGATCAGTCTTAGGACCACTTTTGTTTTCTTTATATGTCAACGATATTTCATCGGTTCTGTCCTGCTGTAAATATCATTTCTATGCTGACGACCTCCAGCTCTACCTAAGCGTCAGACCTGAAGAAGTAAACACTGCAATCGCTCAGATGAATGATGATCTGTCTTCAGTAGTGACATGGGCGAAAAACCTGGGACTTAATATAAATGCAAAAAAGACGCAAGTAATCTTAATAGCCCATCAGAAATTAATAAGTTCAGTTTTCCGCGAACGGCTACCTCCTATTCTGCTCGACGGTACTCCAATACCATATCAGAAAACAGTGAAGAACTTGGGTGTAACTTTGGATGAGCATCTCAACTCGGCGGAGAATATAGTCGCAGTGTGCCGAAAGACGTCTGCTTGTCTCTATGCTCTCAAAAAGTTTCGGAACATATTTCCACAGGACTTGAAACGCCAGCTCGTGCAAGCACTCGTTCTACCGAACCTCCACTATTGTGATGTGATTCAACAAGGCATGAGTAGTGAAAACAAAAGACGGCTAGAGCTAACCAGGATTGCCTGTGTGCGTTACACCCGCAACATTCGCCAATATGATCATGTTAGTGCTTCATAATCCGAGCTAGGGTGGCTGCGGCCGGACAAATTGCGTGAGTACCACACTCTATGTCTACTCCACCGACTCATCCTCGCGCAAGCACCCCAGTACCTTGCTTCAGAGATTAAAAACCTGTCATGTCATCATAATCGAAACACGAGGTCACTCTTATTTGGTATCCTAACTGTGCCCACTCACAAAACAAAAACTTTTGCAAACTCTTTCTCAGTTGCCGCTGTCCGCCTCTGGAACAAACTGCCCCTTACCTTGCGCAAAATTCGATCTCCTGCTGCTTTTAAGAAAAAGTTGAAGCATTTCCTACTATCATCCTCACAAAGTTCTCCACAAAATTAATGTACAGGGACAATCCCCTCATCTGTCAAATAGCAAAGCTAGCGTCTCCTATCTTGCTCCTGAGATGCCTTCCTCTTCATCTATCTCTATTAGCCACGCAATCTTCTTTTCCTTTATATTTCCTTAATTATGTTTCATCATGTCTCTATTCTTCTCCTCCCTTCACCATGAGTCTCCCTCATACTCCCTGCTGCCAGCACTCCTATCTAAAATCTGTCTCTTCAATAATGTCTGATTATAACAGTACTTGTGACCTAAGAATATAAACTCTATATGTATGTATTTTTCCAGGTATACCTTTCAAAATGTTTATTTCACTTTTTGTATTAGATATAGTTTAACATGATGACTAAAACATATGAATGTAAAATAAGTAGAATGCCTGGTGAGATGTAAGAGAGGGCCTGATGGCCCTAATCTTGCCAGGTTAAATAAATAAATAAATAAATAAATAAGTACGAGAAGAGTGAATCTTCTAAGAGCTAGTGTTTGAGCGGCTCCTGGGAGACCAGTATTAGATTCCGATGCATCAGTGCAGGTTCACTGTATCCCTTGGACCTTCACATTGACCATGAAACACAAATCGCATTGGGATTGAATACAAAAGGGACAATGCCGATTTAAGGACAACAAGTGTGAATGTTCTAAGAATTTGTGGTTTGAGCGGCACCTGGGAGACCAGTATTACATTCCGATGCACCAGTGCAGGTTTACTGTATCCCCTGGGCCTTCACATTGACCATGAATCACAGAAATTGGATCGGGATTGAAAACAAAAGGCACATTGCCGACTTAAGTACTAGAAGAGTCAATCTTCTAAGAGTTTGTGGTTTGCGCGGCTCCTGGTAGACCAGTATCAGATTCCAAAGCACCAGTGCACGTTTACTCTATCCCTTGGACCTACACATCGACCATGAAACACAGAAATTGCATCGGGATGTAATACTAGAGGGACATGCCGGCTTAAGTACAGAAGAGTGAATCTTCCAAGAGGTTGTGGTTTGAGCAGCTCCTGGGAGACCAGGATTAGATTCCGATGCACCAGTGCAGGTTTACTGTATCCCTTGGACCTTCACATTGACCCTGAAACACAGAAATCGCAACGGGATGGAATACAAAAGGAACAATGCAGACTGAAGTACAAGAAGAGTGAATCTTCTGAGAGTTTGTGGTTTGAGCGGCTCCTGAAAGACCAGTATTAGATTCCGATGCTCCAGTGCAGGTTTACTGTATTCCTTGGACCTTCACATGGACCATGAAACACAGAAATCGCATCGTGATTGAATACAAAAGGCGCAATACTGACTTAAGTACAAGAAAAGTGAATTTCTAAGAGTTTGTGCTTTTAACGGCTCCTGGAAGACCAGTTCTAGATTCCGATGCTACAGTGCATGTTTACTGGATCCCTTGGACCTTCACATTGACCATGAAACACAGAAATCGCATTGGGATTGAATACAAAAGGGACAATGCCGACTTGAGAACAAGAAGAGTGAATCTTCTAAGAGTTTGTGCTTTGAGCGGCTCCTGGGAGACCAATATTAGATTCCGACGCTTCACTGCAGGTTTACTGTATCCCTTGGACCTTCAAACTGACCATGAAACACAGAAATTGCATCGGGATTGAATACAAAAAGCACAATGCCGACTTAAGTACAAGAAGAGTGAATCTCCCAAGAGTTTGTGGTTTGAGCGGTTCCTCGGAGACCAGTACTGGATTCCGATGCACCAGTGCAGGTTTACTGTATCCCTTGGAGCTTCACATTCACCATGAAACACAAAATTTGCATCGGGATTGAATACAAAAGGGACAATGCCGACTTACGTACAAGAAGAGTGAATCTTCTAAGAGTTTGTGGTTTGATCGGCCCCTAAGTGACCAGTATTACATTCCGATGCACCAGTGCAGGTTTACTGTATCCCTTGGACCTTCACATTCACCATGATACACAGAAATCGCATCGGGATTGAATACAAAAGGGACAATGACGACTTAGGTACAAGAAGAGTGAATCTTCTAAGAGTTTGTGGTTTGAGCGGCTCCTGGGAGACCAGTATTAGATTCCGATTCACCAGTGCAGGTTTACTGCATCCCTTGGACCTTCACATTGACCATGAAACACAGAAATCGCATTGGGATTGAATACAAAAGGGACAATGCCGACTTAAGTACAAGAAGACTGAATCTTCTAAGAGTTTGTCATTTGAGCGGCTCCTGGGAGACCAGTATTAGATACCGATGCACCAGTGCAATTTTACTGTATCCCTTGGACCTTCACATTGACCATGAAACACAGAATTCGCATTGGGATTGAATACATAGTGACAATGCCGACTTAAGAACAAGAAGAGTGAATCTTCTAAGAGTTTTTGCTTTGAGCGTCTCCTGGGAGACCAGTATTAGATTCCGACGCTGCACCGCAGGTTTACTGTATCCCTTGGACCTTCACACTGACCATGAAACACAGAAATTGCATCGGGATTGAATACAAAAGGCACAATTCCGACTTAAGTACAAGAAGAGTGAATCTCCTAAGAGTTTGTGGTTTGAGCGGTTCCTGGGAGACCAGTACTAAATTCCGATGCACAAGTTCAGGTTTACTATATCCCTTGGACCTTCACATTCACCATCAAACACAAAATTTGCATCGGGATGGAATACAAAAGGGACAATGCCGACTTAAGTACAAGAAGTGTGAATCTTCTAAGAGTTTGTGGTTTGAGCGGCCCCTAGGTGACCAGTATTACATTCCGATGCACCAGTGCAGGTTTACTGTATCCCTTGGACCCTCACATTGACCATGAAACACAGAAATTGGATCGGGGTTGAATACAAAAGGCACATTGCCGACTTAAGTACAAGAAGAGTGAATCTTCTAAGACTTTGTGGATTGAGCGGTACCTGGGAGGCCAGTATTAGATTCCGATGCACTAGTGCAGGTTTACTGTTTTCCGTCGACCTTCACATTGACCATGAAACACCGAAATTACATCGGGATTGAATACAAAATTACTACGAGGACTTAAGTACAAGAAGAGTGAATCTTCTACGAGTTTGTGATTTGAGCGGCTCCTGGGAGACCAGTATTAGATTCCGATTCACCAGTGCAGGTTTACTGCATCCCTTGGACCTTCACATTGACCATGAAACACAGAAATCGCATTGGGATTGAATACAAAAGGGACAATGCCGACTTAAGTACAAGAAGACTGAATCTTCTAAGAGTATGTGATCTGAGCGGCTCCTGGGAGATTTGTATTAGATTCCGATTCACCAGTACAGGTTTACTGTATCCCTTGGACCTTCACATTGACCATGAAAGACAGATATCGCATCGGGATTGAATACAAAGTCACAATGCCGACTTCAGTTCAAGAAGAGTGGATCTTCTAAGAGTTTGTGCTTTGAGCGGCTCCTGGGAGAGCAGTATTAGATTCCGATGCTTCAGTGCAGGTTTACTGTATCCCTTGGAGCTTCACATTGACCATGAAACACCGGAATTACGTCGGGATTGAATACAAAAGGGACAATGACGTCTTAAGCACAAGAAGAGTGAATCTTCTAAGAGTTTGTAGTTTGAGCGGCCCCTGTTACACCAGTATTAGATTCCGATGCACCAGTGCAGGTTTTCTGTATCACTTGGACCTTCACATTGACCATGAAACACAGAATTTGCATTGGGATTGAATACAAAAGGCACAATGCCGACTTAAGTGCAAGAAGAGTGAATCCTCTAAGAGATTGTGGATTTAGCGGCTCCTAGGAGACTAGTATTAGATTCCGATGCACCAGTGCAGGTTTATTGCATCCTTTGGACCTTCACATTGACCAAGAAACACAGAAATTGCATCGGGATTGAATACCAAAGGGACAATGCTTACTTAAGTACAAGAAGAGTGAATCTTCTAAGAGTTTGTGCTTTGAACGGCTCCTGGTAGACCAGTATTAGATTCTGATGCACCACGGCAGGTTTCCTGTACCCTTGGACCTCCACATTGACGACGAAACTCAGAAATTGCATCGCGGTTGAATTCAAAAGGCATAATGCCGACTTAAGACAAGAAGAGTGAATCTTCTACGAATCTGTGCTTTTGGTGGCTCCTGGGAGACCAGTATTAGATTCCAAAGCACCAGTGCAGGTTTACCGTATCCCTTGGACCTTCACATGGACAATGAAACACAGAAATCGCATCGGGATTGAATACAAAAGGCACATTGCCGACTTAAGTAGAAGAAGAGTGAATCTTCTAAGAGTTTGTGGATTGAGCGGTACCTGGGAGACCAGTATTAGATTCCGATGCACTACTGCAGCTCTACTCTATCTCTTGGACCTTCACATTGACGATGAAACACAGAAATTGCGTCGTTATTTCATACAAAAGGCACAATGCCGTCTTAAGTACAAGAAGAGTCTATCTTCTCATTGTTTGTGGTTTGCTTTGAGCGTTTCCTGGGAGATCAGTATTAGATTCCCATGCACTACTGCAGCTATACTCTTTCCCTTGGACCTTCACATTGACGATGAAACACAGAAATTGCGTCGGGATTTAATACAAAAGGCACAATGACGACTTAAGTACAAGCAGAGTAAATATTCTCATTGTTATTGGTTTGCTATGAGCTTTTCCTGGGAGATCAGTATTGGATTCCGTTGCACTACTGCAGCTTTACTCTATCCCTTGGACCTTCACATTGACGATGAAACACAGAAATCGCGTCGGGATTTAATACAAAAGGCACAATGCCGACTTAATTCCCATAAGAGTAAAATTTCTCAGTGTGTGTGCTTTGCTTTGAGCGTTTCCTGGGGGTTCAGTATTAGCTTCTACATCTACATCTACACTGATACTCCGCAAGCCACCCAACGGTGTGTGGCGGAGGGCACTTTACGTGCCACTGTCATTACCTCCCTTTCCTGTTCCAGTCGCGTATGGTTCGCGGGAAGAACGACTGTCTGAAAGCCTCCGTGCGCGCTCTGATCTCTCTAATTTTACATTCGTGATCTCCTCGAGAGGTATAAGTAGGGGGAAGCAATATATTCGATACCTCATCCAGAAACGCACCCTCTCGAAACCTGGCGAGCAAGCTACACCGCGATGCAGAGCGCCTCTCTTGCAGAGTCTGCCACTTGAGTTTATTAAACATCTCTGTAACGCTATCACGGTTACCAAATAACCCTGTGACGAAACGCGCCGCTCTTCTTTGGATCTTCTCTATCTCCTCCGTCAGACCGATCTGGTACGGATCCCACACTGATGAGCAATACTCAAGTATAGGTCGAACGAGTGTTTTGTAAGCCACCTCCTTTGTTGATGGACTACATTTTCTAAGCACTCTCCCAATGAATCTCAACCTGGTACCCGCCTTACCAACAATTAATTTTATATGATCATTCCACTTCAAATCGTTCCGCACGCATACTCCCAGATATTTTACAGAAGTAACTGCTACCAGTGTTTCTTTCGCTATCATATAATCATACAATAAAGGATCCTTCTTTCTATGTATTCGCAATACATTACATTTGTCTATGTTAAGGGTCAGTTGCCACTCCCTGCACCAAGTGCCTATCTGCTGCAGATCTTCCTGCATTTCGCTACAATTTTCTAATGCTGCAACTTCTCTGTATACTACAGCATCATCCACAAAAAGCCGCATGGAACTTCCGACACTATCTACTAAGTCATTTATATATATTGTGAAAAGCAATGGTCCCATAACACTCCCCTGTGGCACGCCAGAGGTTACTTTAACATCTGTAGATGTCTCTCCATTGATAACAACATGCTGTGTTCTGTTTGCTAAAAACTCTTCAATCCAGCCACACAGCTGATCTGATATTCCGTAGGCTCTTACTTTGTTTATCAGGCGACAGTGCGGAACTGTATCGAACGCCTTCCAGAAGTCAAGAAAAATAGCATCTACCTGGGAGCCTGTATCTAATATTTTCTGGGTCTCATGAACAAATAAGGCGAGTTGGGTCTCACACGATCGCTGTTTCCGGAATCCATGTTGATTCCTACATAGTAGATTCTGGGTTTCCAGAAATGACATGATACGCGAGCAAAAAACATGTTCTAAAATTCTACAAGAGATCGACGTAAGAGATATAGGTCTATAGTTTTGCGCATCTGCTCGACGACCCTTCTTGAAGACTGGGACTATCTGTGCTCTTTTCCAATCATTTGGAACCCTCCGTTCCTCTAGAGACTTGCGGTACATGGCTGTTAGAAGGGGGGCAAGTTCTTTCGCGTACTCTGTGTAGAATCGAATTGGTATCCCGTCAGGTCCAGTGGACTTTCCTCTATTGAGTGATTCCAGTTGCTTTTCTATTCCTTGGACACTTATTTCGATGTCAGCCATTTTTTCGTTTGTGCGAGGATTTAGAGAAGGAACTGCAGTGCGGTCTTCCTCTGTGAAACAGCTTTGGAAAAAGGTGTTTAGTATTTCAGCTTTACGCGTGTCATCCTCTGTTTCAATGCCATCATCATCCCGTAGTGTCTGGATATGCTGTTTCGAGCCACTTACTGATTTTACGTAAGACCAGAACTTCCTAGGATTTTCTGTCAAGTCGGTACATAGAATTTCACTTTCGAATTCAATGAACGCTTCACGCATAGCCCTCCTTACGCTAACTTTGACATCGTTTAGCTTCTGTTTGTCTGAGAGGTTTTGGCTGCGTTTAAACTTGGAGTGGAGCTCTCTTTGCTTTCGCAGTAGTTTCCTAACTTTGTTGTTGTACCACGGTGGGTTTTTCCCGTCCCTCACAGTTTTACTCGGCACGTACCTGCCTAAAACGCATTTTACGATTGCCTTGAACTTTTTCCATAAACACTCAACATTGTCAGTGTCGGAACAGAAATTTTCGTTTTGATCTGTTAGGTAGTCTGAAATCCGCCTTGAATTACTCTTGCTAAACAGATAACCTTCCTCCCTTTTTATATATTACTACTAACTTCCATATTCAGGGATGCTGCAACGGCCTTATGATCACTGATTCCCTGTTCTGTACATACAGAGTCAAAAAGTTCGGGTCTGTTTGTTATCAGTAGGTCCAAGATGTTATCTCCACGAGTCGGTTCTCTGTTTAATTGCTCGAGGTAATTTTCGGATAGTGCACTCAGTATAATGTCACTCGATGCTCTGTCCCTACCACCTGTCGTAAACATCTGAGTGTCCCAGCTTCCGATGCAGTACTGCAGATTTACTCTATTCCTTGGACCCTAACATTGACGATGAAACACAGATATTGCGGCGGGATTTAATACAAAAGGCACAATGCCGATTTATGTACAAGTAGAGTAAATCTCCTCATTGTTTGTGGTTTGCTTTGAGCGTTTCCTGGTAGATCTGTATTAGATTCCGATGCACTACTGCTGCTTTACTCTATCCCTTGGACCTTCACATTGACGATGAAACACAGAAATTGCGTCGGGAATTAATACAAAAGGCACAATGCTGATTTAAAAAGAAGAGGAGTAAATCCCATTGTTTGTGGTTTGCTTTGAGCGTTTCCTTCGAAATCAATATTAGATTCCGATGCAATACTGCAGCTTTACTCTTTAACGTGGACCTTCACATTTACGATGAAACACAGAAATTGCGTCGGGATTGAATACAAAAGGCACAATGCTGACTTAAGTACAAGAAGAGTAAATCTTTTCATTGTTTGTGGTTTGCTTTGAGCGTTTCCTGCTAGATCAGTATTAGATTCCGATACACTACTGCAGCTTTACTCTATCCCATGGACCTTCACAATGACGATGAAACACAGAAATTACGTCAGGTTTTAATAAAAAATGCTCAATGCCGACTTAAGTACAAGAAGAATATATCTTCTTATTGTTTGTGGTTTGCTTTGAGCGTTTCCTTCTAGATATGTATTAGATTCCGATGCACTACTGCAGCTCTACTCTATCTGTTGGACCTTCACATTGACGATAAATCACAGACATTGGTTCGAGATTTAATACAAAAGACACAGTGCCGACTTAAGTACAAGAAGAGTAAATCATCTCATTGATTGTGGTTTGCTTTGAGCGTTTCCTGGGAGATCAGTATTAGATTCCGTTGGACAACTGCAGCTTTTCTCTAACCCTTGGACCTTCACATTGACGATGAAACACAGAAATTGCGTCCGGATTTAATACGAAAGGCACAATGTCGACTTAAGTAAAGGCAGAGTAAATATTCTCATTGTTTGTGGTTTGCTTCGAGCGTTTCCTGGGAGATCAGTATTAGATTCCGATGCACTGCTGCAGCTCAACTCTATCCCTTGGACCTTCGCATTGACGATGAAACACAGAAAATGCGTCAGCACTAAATACAAAATGAACAATGCTGACTTAAGTACAAAAGGGTAAATCTTCTCATTGTTTGTGGTATGCTTTGAGCGTTTCCTGGGAGATCAGTATTAGATTCCGATGCACTACTGCTGCTTTACTATATCCCTTGGATCTTCACATTGACGATGGAACATAGAAGTTGCGTCGAGATATAATACAAAAGGCACAATGAGGACCTAAGTACAAGAAGAGCGAATCTACTCATTGTTTGTAGTTTGCTATGAGCGTTTCCTGGGAGATCAGTATTAGATTCCTATGCACCACTGCAGCTTCACTCTATCCCTCGGACCTTCACATTGACGATGAAACACAGATATTGAGTCGGGAATTAATACAAAGAGCACAATGCCAGCTTTAGTACAAGAGGAGTAAATCTTCTCATTGTTTGTGGTTCGCTTTGAGCGTTTCCTGGGAGGTCAGTATTAGATTCCGATGCATTACTGCAGCTTTATTCTATCCCTTGGACCTTCACATTGACGATGAAACACAGAAATTGCGTCAGGATGTAATAAAAAAATGCTCAATGCCGACTTCAGTTCAAGAAGAATAAATCTTCTTATTGTTTGTGGTTTGTTTGAGCGTTTTCTGGGAGATAAGTATTAGATTCCGATGCACTGCTGCTGCTTTACTCTATCCCTTGGACCTTCACATTGACGATGAAACACAGAAATTACGTCGGAATTTTAATACAAAAGGCACAATGCCAACTTAAGTACAAGATGAGTAAATCTTCTCATTGTTTTTGGTTTGCTTAGAGCATTTCCTCGGAGATCAGTATTAGATTCCGTTGCAATACTGCAGCTTTACTCTATCCCTTGCATCTTCAAATTGGCGATGAAACTCAGAAATTGCGTTGGGATTTAATACTAAAGGCACAATGCCAACCAAGTACAAGAAGAGTAAATCGCCTCATTGTTTGTGGTTTGCTTTGAGCGTTCCCTGGGAGATGAGTTTTAGATTCCGATGCACTACTGCAGCTTACTCCATCCCTTAGACCTTCACATTGACGATGAAACACAGAAATTGAGTCGGGATTGAATACAAACGGCACAATGCCGACTTATGTCCAAGAAGAGTCAATTTTCTCATTGTTTGTGGTTTGCTTCGAGCGTTTCCTGGGAGATCAGTATTAGATTCCGATGCACTACTGCAGCTTTACTCCATCCCTTGGACCTTCACATTGACGACCAAACACAGAAATTGCGTCAGGAGTTAATAAAAAATGCTCAATGCCGACTTAAGTACAAGATGAATAAATCTTGTCATTGTTTGTGGTTTGCTTTGAGCATTTCCTGGGAGATAAGTATTAGATTCAGTGCACTACTGCAGCTTTACTCTATCCCTTGGACCTTCACATTGACGATGAAACACGGAAATTACGTCGGAATTTTAATACAAAAGGCACAATGCCGACTTAAGGACAACAAGAGTAAATCTTCTCATTGTTTATGGTTTGCTTAGAGCATTTCCTCGGAGATCAGTATTAGATTCCGTTGCACTACTGCAGCTTTACTCTATCCCTTGGATCTTCACATTGACGATGAAACCCAGAAATTGCGTCAGGAATTAATACTAAAAGCACAATGAAAACTAAGTACAAGAAGAGTAAATCTTCTCATTGTATGTGGTTTGCTTTGAGCGTTTCCTGGGAGATTAGTATTAGATTCCGATGCCTTACTGCAGTTTTAACCCATCCCTTGGACCTTCAATTTGACGATGAAACACAGAAATTACGTCGGTATTTAATACAAAAGGCACAATGCCGACTTAAGGACAACAAGAGTAAATCTTCTCATTGTTTATGGTTTGCTTAGAGCATTTCCTCGGAGATCAGTATTAGATTCCGTTGCACTACTGCAGCTTTACTCTATCCCTTGGATCTTCACATTGACGATGAAACCCAGAAATTGTGTCAGGAATTAATACTAAAAGCACAATGCCAACTAAGTACAAGAAGAGTAAATCTTCTCATTGTATGTGGTTTGCTTTGAGCGTTTCCTGGGAGATCAGTATTAGATTCCGTTGCACTACTGCAGCCTTACTCTATGCCTTGGACCATCACATTGGCGATGAAACACAGAAATTGCGTCAGGATTTAATAAAAAAATGCTCAATGCCGACCTCACTACAAGAAGAATAAATCTTCTAATTGTTTGTGGTTTGCTTTGAGCATTTCATGGGAGATAAGTATTAGATTCCGATGCACTACTGCTGCTTTACTCTATCCCTTGGACCTTCACATTGACGATGAAACACAGAAATTACGTCGGAATTTTAATACAAAAGGCACAATGCCGACTTAAGTATAAGAAGAGTAAATCTTCTCATTGTTTTTGGTTTGCTTAGAGCATTTCCACGGAGATCAGTATTAGATTCCGTTGCAATACTGCAGCTTTACTCTATTTCTTGCATATTCACAATGACGATGAAACCCAGAAATTGCGTTGGGATTTAATACTAAAGGCACAATGCCAGCCAAGTACAAGAAGAGTAAATCTTTTCATTGTTTGTGGTTTGCTTTGAGCGTTTCCTGGGAGATAAGAATTAGATTCCGATGCACAACTGCAGCTTTACCCTATCCCTTAAACCTTCACATTGACGATGAAACACAGAAATTGCGTCGGTATTTAATACAAAAGGCACAATGCCGTCATAAGTACAAGAAGAGTAAATCTTCTCATTGTTTGTAGTTTGCTTTGAGCGTTTCCTGGAAGATCAGTATTAGATTCCGATGCACTACTGCAGCTTTACTCTATCCCTTGGACCTTCACATTGACGATGAAACACAGATATTGCGTCGGGAATTAATACAAAGGGCACAATACCAGCTTTCGTACAAGAGGAGTAAATCTTCTCATTGTTTATGGTTTGCGTTGAGCGTTTCCAGCGAGATCAGTATTAGATTCCGGTGCACTACTGCAGCTTCACTCTATAAGTTGGACCTTAACATTGACGATGAAACACAGAAATTGCGTCGGGATTGAATACATACGGCACAATGCCGACTTAAGTACAAGAAGAGTCCATCTCCTCATTGTTTGTGGTTTGCTTTGAGCATTTCCTGGGAGATCAGTATTAGATTCCGATGCACTACTGCAGCTTTACTCTATCCCTGGGACCATCACATTGACGATGAAACACGGAAATTGCGTCGGGATTTAATACAGTAGGCACAATGCCGACTTAAGTACAAGCAGAGTAAATATTCTCATTGTTTGTGGTTTGATTTCATCGTTTCCTGGGAGATCAGTATTAAATTCCGATACACTACTGCAGCTTTGCTCTATCCCTTGGACCTTCACATTTACGATGAAACACGGAAATTGCGTCGGGATTTAATACAAAAGGCACAATGCCGTCTTAAGTACAAGAAGTGTAAATCTTCTCATTGTGTGTGGTTTCCTTTGAGCGTTTCCTGGGAGATCAGTATTAGATTCCGATGCACTACTGCAGCCTTACTCTATCCCTTGGACTTTCACATTGTCGATGAAACACAGATATTGCGTCGGGATTTAATACAAAAGGCACAATGCCAACTGAAGTAAAAGCTGAATAAATATTCACAATGTTTGTGGTTTGCTTTGAGCGTTTCCTGGGAGATCAGTATTAGATTCCGATGCACTACTGCAGCTTAACTCTATCCCTTGGACATTCGCATTGACGTTGAAACACAGAAATTGCGTCAGGATATAATACAAAATGCTCAATGCCGACTTAAGTACAAGAAGAATATATCTTCTCATTGTTTGTGGGTTGCTTTGAGCGTTTCCTTCTAGATAAGTATTAGATTCCGATGCACTACTGCAGCTCTACTCTATCTGTTGGACCTTCACATTGACGATAAATCACAGACATTGGGTCGAGATTTAATACAAAAGACACAGTGCCGACTTAAGTACAAGAAGAGTAAATCATCTCATTGATTGTGGTTTGCTTTGAGCGTTTCCTGGGAGATCAGTATTAGATTCCGTTGGACAACTGCAGCTTTTCTCTAACCCTTGGACCTTCACATTGACGATGAAACACAGAAATTGCGTCCGGATTTAATACGAAAGGCACAATGTCGACTTAAGTAAAGGCAGAGTAAATATTCTCATTGTTTGTGGTTTGCTTCGAGCGTTTCCTGGGAGATCAGTATTAGATTCCGATGCACTGCTGCAGCTTACTCCATCCCTTAGACCTTCACATTGACGATGAAACACAGAAATTGAGTCGGGATTGAATACAAACGGCACAATGCCGACTTATGTACAAGAAGAGTCAATTTTCTCATTGTTTGTGGTTTGCTTCGAGCGTTTCCTGGGAGATCAGTATTAGATTCCGATGCACTACTGCAGCTTTACTCCATCCCTTGGACCTTCACATTGACGACCAAACACAGAAATTGCGTCAGGAGTTAATAAAAAATGCTCAATGCCGACTTAAGTACAAGATGAATAAATCTTGTCATTGTTTGTGCTTTGCTTTGAGCATTTCCTGGGAGATAAGTATTAGATTCCGATGCACTACTGCAGCTTTACTCTATCCCTTGGACCTTCACATTGACGATGAAACACGGAAATTACGTCGGAATTTTAATACAAAAGGCACAATGCCGACTTAAGGACAACAAGAGTAAATCTTCTCATTGTTTATGGTTTGCTTAGAGCATTTCCTCGGAGATCAGTTTTAGATTCCGTTGCACTACTGCAGCTTTACTCTATCCCTTGGATCTTCACATTGACGATGAAACCCAGAAATTGCGTCAGGAATTAATACTAAAAGCACAATGCCAACTAAGTACAAGAAGAGTAAATCTTCTCATTGTATGTGGTTTGCTTCGAGCGTTTCCTGGGAGATTAGTATTAGATTCCGATGCACTACTGCAGCCTTACTCTATCCCTTGGACTTTCACATTGTCGATGAAACACAGATATTGCGTCGGGATTTAATACAAAAGGCACAATGCCAACTGAAGTAAAAGCTGAATAAATATTCACAATGTTTGTGGTTTGCTTTGAGCGTTTCCTGGGAGATCAGTATTAGATTCCGATGCACTACTGCAGCTTAACTCTATCCCTTGGACATTCGCATTGACGATGAAACACAGAAATTGCGTCAGGATATAATACAAAACGCTCAATGCCGACTTAAGTACAAGAAGAATATATCTTCTCATTGTTTGTGGGTTGCTTTGAGCGTTTCCTTCTAGATAAATATTAGATTCCGATGCACTACTGCAGCTCTACTCTATCTGTTGGACCTTCACATTGACGATAAATCACAGACATTGGGTCGAGATTTAATACAAAAGACACAGTGCCGACTTAAGTACAAGAAGAGTAAATCATCTCATTGATTGTGGTTTGCTTTGAGCGTTTCCTGGGAGATCAGTATTAGATTCCGTTGGACAACTGCAGCTTTTCTCTAACCCTTGGACCTTCACATTGACGATGAAACACAGAAATTGCGTCCGGATTTAATACGAAAGGCACAATGTCGACTTAAGTAAAGGCAGAGTAAATATTCTCATTGTTTGTGGTTTGCTTAGAGCATTTCCTCGGAGATCAGTATTAGATTCCGTTGCACTACTGCAGCTTTACTCTATCCCTGGGACCATCACATTGACGATGAAACACGGAAATTGCGTCGGGATTTAATACAATAGGCACAATGCCGACTTAAGTACAAGCAGAGTAAATATTCTCATTGTTTGTGGTTTGCATTCATCGTTTCCTGGGAGATCAGTATTAAATTCCGATGCACTACTGCAGCTTTGCTCTATCCCTTGGACCTTCACATTTACGATGAAACACGGAAATTGCGTCGGGATTTAATACAAAAGGCACAATGCCGTCTTAAATACAAGAAGTGTAAATCTTCTCATTGTGTGTGGTTTCCTTTGAGCGTTTCCTGGGAGATCAGTATTAGATTCCGATGCACTACTGCAGCCTTACTCTATCCCTTGGACTTTCACATTGTCGATGAAACACAGATATTGCGTCGGGATTTAATACAAAAGGCACAATGCCAACTGAAGTAAAAGCTGAATAAATATTCACAATGTTTGTGGTTTGCTTTGAGCGTTTCCTGGGAGATCAGTATTAGATTCCGATGCACTACTGCAGCTTAACTCTATCCCTTGGACATTCGCATTGACGTTGAAACACAGAAATTGCGTCAGGATATAATACAAAATGCTCAATGCCGACTTAAGTACAAGAAGAATATATCTTCTCATTGTTTGTGGGTTGCTTTGAGCGTTTCCTTCTAGATAAGTATTAGATTCCGATGCACTACTGCAGCTCTACTCTATCTGTTGGACCTTCACATTGACGATAAATCACAGACATTGGGTCGAGATTTAATACAAAAGACACAGTGCCGACTTAAGTACAAGAAGAGTAAATCATCTCATTGATTGTGGTTTGCTTTGAGCGTTTCCTGGGAGATCAGTATTAGATTCCGTTGGACAACTGCAGCTTTTCTCTAACCCTTGGACCTTCACATTGACGATGAAACACAGAAATTGCGTCCGGATTTAATACGAAAGGCACAATGTCGACTTAAGTAAAGGCAGAGTAAATATTCTCATTGTTTGTGGTTTGCTTCGAGCGTTTCCTGGGAGATCAGTATTAGATTCCGATGCACTGCTGCAGCTTACTCCATCCCTTAGACCTTCACATTGACGATGAAACACAGAAATTGAGTCGGGATTGAATACAAATGGCACAATGCCGACTTATGTACAAGAAGAGTCAATTTTCTCATTGTTTGTGGTTTGCTTCGAGCGTTTCCTGGGAGATCAGTATTAGATTCCGATGCACTACTGCAGCTTTACTCCATCCCTTGGACCTTCACATTGACGACCAAACACAGAAATTGCGTCAGGAGTTAATAAAAAATGCTCAATGCCGACTTAAGTACAAGATGAATAAATCTTGTCATTGTTTGTGCTTTGCTTTGAGCATTTCCTGGGAGATAAGTATTAGATTCCGATGCACTACTGCAGCTTTACTCTATCCCTTGGACCTTCACATTGACGATGAAACACGGAAATTACGTCGGAATTTTAATACAAAAGGCACAATGCCGACTTAAGGCCAACAAGAGTAAATCTTCTCATTGTTTATGGTTTGCTTAGAGCATTTCCTCGGAG
This sequence comes from Schistocerca piceifrons, assembly GCF_021461385.2. NCBI lineage: Eukaryota > Metazoa > Arthropoda > Insecta > Orthoptera > Acrididae > Schistocerca > Schistocerca piceifrons. The sequence goes on along the minus strand of NW_025729171.1, from coordinate 1,487,550 downwards.
ATCAGTATTAGATTCCGTTGCACTACTGCAGCTTTACTCTATCCCTTGGATCTTCACATTGACGATGAAACCCAGAAATTGCGTCAGGAATTAATACTAAAAGCACAATGCCAACTAAGTACAAGAAGAGTAAATCTTCTCATTGTATGTGGTTTGCTTCGAGCGTTTCCTGGGAGATTAGTATTAGATTCCGATGCACTACTGCAGCCTTACTCTATCCCTTGGACTTTCACATTGTCGATGAAACACAGATATTGCGTCGGGATTTAATACAAAAGGCACAATGCCAACTGAAGTAAAAGCTGAATAAATATTCACAATGTTTGTGGTTTGCTTTGATCGTTTCCTGGGAGATCAGTATTAGATTCCGATGCACTACTGCAGCTTAACTCTATCCCTTGGACATTCGCATTGACGATGAAACACAGAAATTGCGTCAGGATATAATACAAAACGCTCAATGCCGACTTAAGTACAAGAAGAATATATCTTCTCATTGTTTGTGGGTTGCTTTGAGCGTTTCCTTCTAGATAAGTATTAGATTCCGATGCACTACTGCAGCTCTACTCTATCTGTTGGACCTTCACATTGACGATAAATCACAGACATTGGGTCGAGATTTAATACAAAAGACACAGTGCCGACTTAAGTACAAGAAGAGTAAATCATCTCATTGATTGTGGTTTGCTTTGAGCGTTTCCTGGGAGATCAGTATTAGATTCCGTTGGACAACTGCAGCTTTTCTCTATCCCTTGGACCTTCACATTGACGATGAAACACAGAAATTGCGTCCGGATTTAATACGAAAGGCACAATGTCGACTTAAGTAAAGGCAGAGTAAATATTCTCATTGTTTGTGGTTTGCTTAGAGCATTTCCTCGGAGATCAGTATTAGATTCCGTTGCACTACTGCAGCTTTACTCTATCCCTTGGATCTTCACATTGACGATGAAACCCAGAAATTGCGTCAGGAATTAATACTAAAAGCACAATGCCAACTAAGTACAAGAAGAGTAAATCTTCTCATTGTATGTGGTTTGCTTTGAGCGTTTCCTGGGAGATTAGTATTAGATTCCGTTGCACTACTGCAGTTTTAACCCATCCCTTGGACCTTCAATTTGACGATGAAACACAGAAATTACGTCGGTATTTAATACAAAAGGCACAATGCCGACTTTAGTACAAGCAGAGTATATATTCTAATTGTTTGTGGTTTGCTTTGAGCTTATCCTGGGAGATCAGTATTAGATTCCGTTGCACTACTGCAGCCTTACTCTATGCCTTGGACCATCACATTGGCGATGAAACACAGAAATTGCGTCAGGATTTAATAAAAAAATGCTCAATGCCGACCTCACTACAAGAAGAATAAATCTTCTTATTGTTTGTGGTTTGCTTTGAGCATTTCATGGGAGATAAGTATTAGATTCCGATGCACTACTGCTGCTTTACTCTATCCCTTGGACCTTCACATTGACGATGAAACACAAAAAATACGTCGGAATTTTAATACAAAAGGCACAATGCCGACTTAAGTATAAGAAGAGTAAATCTTCTCATTGTTTTTGGTTTGCTTAGAGCATTTCCACGGAGATCAGTATTAGATTCCGTTGCAATACTGCAGCTTTACTCTATCCCTTGCATATTCACAATGACGATGAAACCCAGAAATTGCGTTGGGATTTAATACTAAAGGCACAATGCCAGCCAAGTACAAGAAGAGTAAATCTTTTCATTGTTTGTGGTTTGCTTTGAGCGTTTCCTGGGAGATAAGAATTAGATTCCGATGCACAACTGCAGCTTTACCCTATCCCTTAAACCTTCACATTGACGATGAAACACAGAAATTGCGTCGGTATTTAATACAAAAGGCACAATGCCGTCATAAGTACAAGAAGAGTAAATCTTCTCATTGTTTGTAGTTTGCTTTGAGCGTTTCCTGGAAGATCAGTATTAGATTCCGATGCACTACTGCAGCTTTACTCTATCCCTTGGACCGTCACATTGACGATGAAACACAGATATTGCGTCGGGAATTAATACAAAGGGCACAATACCAGCTTTCGTACAAGAGGAGTAAATCTTCTCATTGTTTATGGTTTGCGTTGAGCGTTTCCAGCGAGATCAGTATTAGATTCCGGTGCACTACTGCAGCTTCACTCTATAAGTTGGACCTTAACATTGACGATGAAACACAGAAATTGCGTCGGGATTGAATACATACGGCACAATGCCGACTTAAGTACAAGAAGAGTCCATCTCCTCATTGTTTGTGGTTTGCTTTGAGCATTTCCTGGGAGATCAGTATTAGATTCCGATGCACTACTGCAGCTTTACTCTATCCCTGGGACCATCACATTGACGATGAAACACGGAAATTGCGTCGGGATTTAATACAATAGGCACAATGCTGACTTAAGTACAAGCAGAGTAAGTATTCTCATTGTTTGTGGTTTGCATTCATCGTTTCCTGGGAGATCAGTATTAAATTCCGATGCACTACTGCAGCTTTACTCTATCCCTTGGACCTTCACATTTACGATGAAACACGGAAATTGCGTCGGGATTTAATACAAAAGGCACAATGCCGTCTTAAGTACAAGAAGTGTAAATCTTCTCATTGTGTGTGGTTTCCTTTGAGCGTTTCGTGGGAGATCAGTATTAGATTCCGATGCACTACTGCAGCCTTACTCTATCCCTTGGACTTTCACATTGTCGATGAAACACAGATATTGCGTCGGGATTTAATACAAAATGCACAATGCCGACTTAAGTACAAGAAGAGTTAATGTTGTCACTATTTGAGGTTTCCTTTGAGCGTTTCCTGTGAGATCAGTATTAGATTCCGATGCACTACTGAAGCTTTACTCTATCACTTGGACGTTCACATTGACGATGAAACACAGGGATTGCGTCGGTAATTAATACAAAAGGCACAATGCCGACTTATGTACAAGAAGAGTAAATTTTCTCAATGTTTGTGGTGTGCTTTGAGCGTTTTTTCTGAGATCAGTATTTGATTCCGATGCACTACTGCAGCTTTACTCTATCCCTTGGACGTTCACATTGACGATGAAACACAGAAATTGCGTCGGAATTTAATACAAATGGCACATTGTCAACTTACGTAAAAGAAGAGTAAATCTTCTCATTAATGCTGGTTTGGTTTGAACGTTTCCTCGGAGATCAGTATTAGATTCCGATGCACTACAGCGGACTTACTCTATCCCTTGGACTTTCACATTTATGATGAAACACAGAAATTGCGTCCGGATTTAATACAAATGCCATACTGCCAACTCAAGTAAAGGAAGAGTTAATCTTCTCATTGTTTGTGATTTGCATTTAGCGTTTCCTGGGAGTTCAGTATTAGATTCCGATGCACAACTGCAGTTTTACTCTATCCCGTGGACCTTCAGATTGGCGATCAAACACAGGAATTGCGTCAGGATTCAATACAAAAGGAACAATGCATATTTAATTACAATAAGAGTAAATTTCTTATTGTTTGTGGTATGCTTTGATCGTTTACTGGGATATCAGTATTAGAATCCGATGCACTACTGCAGCTTCACTCTATCCCTTGGCCCTGCACATTGACGATGAAACACAGAAATTGCGTCGGAATTTAATGCAAAAGGCACAATGCCGACTTAAGTACAAGCAGTGTAAATATTCTCATTGTTAGTGGTTTGCTTTGGGCGTTTCCTCGGAGATCAGTATTAGATTCCGATGCTCTACTACAGCTGTACTCTATCCCTTGCACCTACAAATTGACGATGAAAGACAGAAATTGGGTCGGGATGTAATACAAAAGGCACAATGCCGACTTAAGTACAAGAAGAGTAATTCTTCTCAATGGTTGTGGTTTGCTTTGAGCGTCTCCCGGGAGATCAGTATTAGATTCCAATGCACTACTGCTGCTTTACTCTATCCCTTGGAGCTCCACATTGACGATGAAACACAAAAATTACGACGAGATTTAATACAAAAGACACAAAGCCGAGTTAAGTATAGGAAGAGTAAATCTTCTCATTGTATGTGGTTTGCTTTGAGCGTTTCCTGGGAGATCAGTATTAGATTCCCATGCACTACTGCAGTCTTACTCAATCCCTTGCACCTTCGCATTGACGATGAAACACAGAAATTGCGTCAGGATTTAATACAAAAGGCACAATGCCGACTTATGTACAAGAAGAGTAAATCATCTTATTGTTTGTGGTTTGCTTTGAGCGTTTCCTGGAAGATCAGTATGAGATTGCGTTGCACTACTGCTGCTTTACTCTATCCCTTCGACCTTCACATTGACGATGAAACACAGAAATTGCGACGGGATTTAATAGAAAAGGCTTAATGCCGACCTAAGTACAAGAGGAGTAATACTTCTCATTGTTTGTGGTTTGCTTTGATCGTTTCTAGCGAGATCAGTATTAGATTCCGATGCACTACTACAGCTTTACTCTATAACTTGGACATTCACATTAAGGATGAAACACTGAAATTGCGTCGGGATTTAATACAAAAGGCACAATGCCGACTTAAGTACAAGAAGAGTAAAACTTTCATTGTTTGTGGTTTGCTTTGAGCGTTTCCTGGGAGATCAGTATTAGATTCCGTTGCACTACTGCAGCTCCACTCTATCTGTTGGACGTTCACATTGACGATGATACACAGATATTGGTTCGGGATTTAATACAATAGGCACAATGCCGACTAAGTACTAGAAGAGTAAATCTATTCAATGTTTGTGGTTTGCTTCGAGCGTTTCCTGGGAGGTCAGTATTAGATTCCGATGCATTACTGCAGCTTTACTCTAACCCTTGGTCCATCACATTGGCGATGAAACACAGAAATTGCGTCGGTACTTAATACAAAATGCACAATGCCGACTTAAGTACAATAAGAGTAAATCTTCTCGTTGTTTGTGGTTTGCTTTGAGCGTTTCCTGTAAGATCAGTATAATATTCAGATGTACTACTGCAGCTTAACTCTATCGCGTGGACCTTCACATTGACGATGAAACACAGAAATTGCGTCGGTATTTAATACAAAATGCACAAAACCGGCTTATGTACAAGAAGAGTAAATCCTCTCATTGTTTGTGGTTTGCTTTGAGCGTTTCCCAGGAGATCAGTATTAGATTCCCATGAACTACTGCAGCTTTACTCTATCCCTTTGACCTTCGCATTGACGATGAAACACAGAAATTGTGTCAGGATTTAATACAAAATTCTCAATGCCGACTTAAGTACAAGAAGAGTAAATCTTGTAATTGATTGTGGTATGATCTAGGCGTTTCCTGGGAGGTCAGTATTAGATTCAGATGCACTACTGCAGTTTCACTCTATCCCTTGGACATTCACATTGAACATGAAACACAGAAATTGCGTCGGGATTCAGCACAAAAGGCACAAAGTCGACTTAATTGCAAGAAGAGAGAAACTCCTCATAGTATGTGGTTTGATTTGAGCGTTTCCTGGGAGATCACTATTAGATTCCGATGCACTACTGCAGCTTTACTCTATTTCTTGGACTTTCACATTGACGATGAAACACAGAAATTGCGTCGGGATTTAATACAGAAGACACAATGCTGATTTAAGTACAAGAAGAGTAAATCTTCTCATAGTTTGTGGTTTGCTTTGAGCGTTTCCTGGGAGATCAGTATTAGATTCCGATGGACTACTGCAGCTGTACCCTATCCCTTGGAAGTTCACATTGACGATGAAACACAGAAATTGCGTCGGGATTTGATACAAAAGACACAATGCCGAGTTAAGTACACGCAGAATAAATATTCTCTTTGTTTGTGGTTTACTATGAGCGTTTCCTGGGAGATCAGTATTAGATTCCGATGCACTACTCCAGCGTTACTCTATCCCTTTGACGTTCACATTGAGGATGAAACACAGAAATTGCGTCGGGATTTAATACAAAAAACACAATGCAGACTTCACTACTAGAGAAGTAAATCTTCTCAATGTTTGTGGTTTTCTTTGAGCGTTTCCTGGGAGATCAGTATTAGATTCCGATGCACTACTGCAGCTCTACTCTATCCCTTGGACCTTCACATTGACGATGAAACATAGAAATTGTGTCGTTATTTCATGCAAAAGGCACAATGCCGACTTAAGTACAAGAAGAGTCTATCTTCTCATTGTTTGTGGTTTGCTTTGAGCGTTTCCTGGGAGATCAGTATTAGATTCCCATGCACTACTGCAGCTCTACTCTTTCCCTTGGGCCTTCACATTGACGATGAAACACAGAAATTGCGTCGGGATTTAATACAAAAGGCACAATGCCGACTTAATTCCAATAAGAGTAAAATTTCTCATTGTGTGTGGTTTGCTTTGAGCGTTTCCTGGGGGTGCAGTATTAGCTTCCGATGCAGTACTGCAGATTTACTCTATTCTTTGGACCCTAGCATTGACGATGAATCACAGATATTGCGTCGGGATTTAATACAAAAGGCACAATGCCGACTTAATTCCAATAAGAGTAAAATTTCTCATTGTTTGTGGTTTGCTTTGAGCGTTTCCTTGTAGATCTCTATTTCATTCCGATGCACTACTGCTGCTTTACTCTATCCCATGGACCTTTACAATGACGATGAAACACAGTAATTACGTCAGGTTTTAATAAAAAATGCTCAATGCCGACTTAAGGACAAGAAGAATATATCTTCTCATTGTTTGTGGTTTGCTTTGAGCGCTTCCTTGTAGATAAGTATTAGATTCCGATGCACTACTGCAGCTCTACTCTATCTGTTGGACCTTCACATTGACAATAAAACACAGACATTGGGTCGAGATTTAATACAAAAGGCACAGTGCCGACTTAAGTACAAGAAGAGTAAATCATCTCATTGATTGTGGTTTGCTTTGAGAATTTCCTGGGAGATCAGTATAAGATTCCGATGTACCACTGCAGCTTTACGCCATCCCTTGGACCTTCACATTTACGATGAAACACAGAAATTGCGTCGGTATTTAATATAAAATGGCACAATGATGACATAAGTAGAAGAAGAATAAATCCTCTCATTGTTTGTGGTTTGCTTTGAGCGTTTCCTGGAAGATCAGTATTAGATTCCGATGAAATACTGCAGCTTTACTCTATCCCTTGTACCTTCAAATTGACGAAGAAACACAGAAATAGCGTCGTTATTTAATAGAAAAGGCACAATGCCGACTGAAGTACAAGAAAAGTAAATCCTCTCATTGTTTGTGGTTTGCTTTGAGCGTTTCCTGGGAGATCAGTATTAGATTCCGTTGGACAACTGCAGCTTTACTCTAACCCTTGGACCTTCACATTGACAATGAAACACAGAAATTGCGTCCGGATTTAATACGAAAGGCACAACGTCGACTTAAGTAAAGGCAGAGTAAATATTCTCATTGTTTGTGGTTTGCTTCGAGCGTTTCCTGGGAGATCAGTATTAGATTCCGATGCACTGCTGCAGCTCAACTCTATCCCTTGGACCTTCGCATTGACGATGAAACACAGAAAATGCGTGAGGACTTAATACAAAATGAACAATGCTGACTTAAGTACAAAAGGGTAAATCTTCTCATAGTTTGTGGCATGCTTTGAGCGTTTCCTGGGAGATCAGTATTAGATTCCGATGCACTACTGCTGCTTTATTATATCCCTTGGACCTTCACATTGACGATGGAACATAGAAGTTGCGTCGAGATATAATACAAAAGGCACAATGAGGACCTAAGTACAAGAAGAGCGAATCTACTCATTGTTTGTAGTTTGCTATGAGCGTTTCCTGGGAGATCAGTATTAGATTCCGATGCACTACTGCAGCTTCACTCTATCCCTTGGACCCTCACATTGACGATGAAACACAGATATTGAGTCGGGAATTAATACAAAGGGCACAATGTCAGCTTTAGTACAAGAGGAGTAAATCTTCTCATTGTTTGTGGTTCGCTTTGAGCGTTTCCTGGGAGGTCAGTATTAGATTGCGATGCATTACTGCTGCTTTACTCTATCCCTTGGACCTTCACATTGACGATGAAACACAGAAATCGCGTCAGGATGTAATAAAAAAATGCTCAATGCCGACTTCAGTTCAAGAAGAATAAATCTTCTTATTGTTTATGGTTTGTTTGAGCGCTTTCTGGGAGATAAGTATTAGATTCCGATGCACTACTGCAGCTTTACTCTATCCCTTGGACCTTCACATTGACGATGAAACACGGAAATTACGTCGGAATTTTAATACAAAAGGCACAATGCCGACTTAAGGACAAGAAGAGTAAATCTTCTCATTGTTTATGGTTTGCTTAGAGCATTTCCTCGGAGATCAGTATTAGATTCCGTTGCACTACTGCAGCTTTACTCTATCCCTTGGATCTTCACATTGACGATGAAACCCAGAAATTGCGTCAGGAATTAATACTAAAAGCACAATGCCAACTAAGTACAAGAAGAGTAAATCTCCTCATTGTATGTGGTTTGCTTTGAACGTTTCCTGGGAGAATAGTATTAGATTCCGATGCACTACTGCTGCTTTAATCCATCCCTTGGACTTTCAATTTGACAATGAAACTCAGAAATTGCGTCGGTATTTAATACAAAATGCACAATGCCGACTTTAGTACAAGCAGAGTATATATTCTAATTGTTTGTGGTTTGCTTTTTAGCTTATCCTGGGAGATCAGCATTAGATTCCGTTGCACTACTGCAGCCTTACTCTATCCCTTGGACCATCACATTGACGATGAAACACGGAAATTGCTTCGGTATTTAGTACAAAAGGCACAAAGCCGACTTAAGTACAAGGAGAGTAAATATTCTCATTGTTTGTGGTTTGCATTGAGCGTTTCCTGGGAGATCAGTATGAGATTCCGATGCACTACTGCAGCTTTACTCTACACCTTGGACCTTCACAATTACGATGAAACACGGAAATTACGCCCGGATATAATACAAAAGGCACAATGCCGTCTTAAGTACAAGAAGTGTAAATCTTCTCATTGTGTGTGGTTTGCTGTGAGCGTTTCCTGGGAGATCAGTATTAGATTCCGATGCGCTACTGCAGCATTACTCTTTCACTTGGACTTTCACATTGTGGATGAAACACAGAAATTGCATTGGGATTTAATACAAAAGGCACAATGCCAACTGAAGTACAAGCTGAGTAAATATTCACATTGTTTGTGGTTTGCTTTGAGCGTTTCCTGGGAGATCAGTATTAGATTCCGATGAACTACTGCAGCTTAACTCTATCCCTTGGAACTTCATATTTACGATGAAACACGGAAATTGCGTCGGTATTGAATACAAACGGCAATATGCCGACTTAAGTTCAAGAAGAGTAAATCTTCTCATTGTTTGTGGTTTGCTTTGAGCGTTTCCTGGGAGATCAGTATTAGATTCCGTTGCACTACTGCAGCTTTACTCTATCCCCTGGACCGTCACATTGACGACGAAACACAGAAATAGCGTCGGGATTTAATGCAGAAGGCACAATGCCGGCTTACGTTCAAGAAGAGTAAATCTTCTAATTATTTGTAGTATGTTTTGAGCGTTACCTGGGAGATCAGATTTAGATTCCGATGCACTACTGCAGCTTTACTCTATCCCTTGGACCGTCACATTGACTGTGAAACACAGAAATTGCGTCAGAATTTAATACAAAAGGCACAATGCCGACTTAAGTGTACGCAGATTGAATATTCTCATTGCTTGTGGTTAACTATGATCGTTTCCTGGGAGATCAGTATTAGATTCCGTTGCACTACTGCAGCTTTACTCTATCCCCTGGACCTTCACATTGACGACGAAACCCAGAAATAGCGTCGGGATTTAATGCTGAAGGCACAATGCCGGCTTACGTTCAAGAAGAGTAAATCTTCTAATTGTTTGTGGTATGTTTTGAGCGTTTCTTGGGAGATCAGTTTTAGATTCCGATGCACTACTGCGGCTTTACCCTATCCCTTGGACCGTCACATTGACGATGAAACACAGAAATTGCGTCAGGATTTAATAAAAAAATGCTCAATGTCGACCTAAGTACAGGAAGAATAAATCTCCTCATTGTTAGTGGTTTGCTTTTAGCATTTGCTGGGAGATATGTATTAAATTCGATGCACTACTGCAGCTTTACTCTATCCCTTGGACCTTCACATTGACGATGAAACACGGAAATTACGTCGGAATTTTAATACAAAGGGCACAATGCCGACTTAAGTACAAGAAGAGTAAATCTTCACATTGTTGATGGTTTGCTTAGAGCATTTCCTCGGAGATTAGTATTTGATTCCGTTGCACTACTGCAGCTGAACTCTATCCCTTGAACATTCGCATTGATGATGAAACACAGAAATTGCGTCAGGATTTAATACAAAATGCTCAATGAGGACTTAAGTGCTAGAAGAGTAAATCTCACTGTTTGCGGTATGCTTTCAGCGTTTCCTGGGAGATCAGTATTAGATTCCGATGCACTACTGCAGCATTACTCTATCCCTTTGACCTTCACATTGACAATTAAAATAGAAGTTGCGTCGGGATTTAATACAAAAGGCACAATGCCGACTTAAGTACAAGCAGAGTAAATATTCTCAATGTTTGTGGTTTGCTTTGAGCGTTTCCTGGAAGATCGGAATTAGATTCGGATGCACTACTGCAGCTTAACTCTATCCCTTGGACATTCGCATTGACGATGAAACACAGAAATTGCGTCAGGATTTAATACAAAATGCTCAATGCCGACTTAAGTGCAAGAAGAGTAAATCTTCTCATTGTTTGTGGTATGCTTTGAGCGTTTCCTGGGTGATCAGTATTAGATTCCGGTACACTACTGCAGCTTTACTCTATCGTTTAGACCTTCACATTGACGATGAAACACAGATATTGCGTCGGTATTAATTACAAAAACAGTAAATCTTCTCAATGTTTGTGGTTTGCTTTGAGCGTTTCCTGTGGGATCAGTATTAGATTCCGAAGCACTACTGCAGCTTCATTCTATACATTGGACATTCACATAAAAATGAAACACAGAAATTACGTCGGGATTTAATACAAAAGGCACAATGCCGACTTAAGTGCAAGAAGAGAAAAACTCCCCATAGTTTGAGGTTTGTTTTGAGCGTTTCTTGGGAGATCAGTATTAGATTCCGATGCACTACTGCAGCTTTCCTCTATCCCTTGGACCTTCACATTGACGATGAAACACAGAAATTACGTCGGAATTTTAATACAAAAGGCACAATGCCGACTTAAGTACAAGAAGAGTAAATCTTCTCATCGTTTGTGGTTTAATTTGAGCGTTTCCTGGGAGATCAGTATTAGATTCCGATGCACTACTGCAGCTTTACTCTATCCCTTAGAACTTCACATTGACGATGAAACACAGATATTGCATCGGTATTTAATACAAAAGGCACAATGCCGACATAAGTACAAGTAGAGTAAATTTTCCCATTGTTTGTGGTTTGCTTTGAGCGTTTCCTGGAAGATCAGTATTAGAATCCGATGCACTACTGCAGCTTTACTCTATCTACTGGACCTTCACATTGACGATGAATCACAGATATTGCGTCGGGAATTAATACAAAGGGCACAATGCCAGCTTTGGTACAAGAAGAGTAAATCGTCTCATTGTTTGTGGTTTACCTTGAGCGTTTCCAGCGAGATCAGTATTAGATTCCGATGGACTACTGCAGCTTTACTCTATAACTTTGACATTAACATTGACGATGAAACACAGAAATTGCGTCGGGATTGAATACAAACGGCACATTGCCGACTTAAGTACAAGAAGAGTCAATCTTCTCATTGTTTGTAATTTGCTTTGAGCGCTTCCTGGGAGATCAGTATTAGATTTCGATGCGCTACTGCAGCTTTACTCTTTCACTTGGACTTTCACATTGTCGATGAAACACATAAATTACGTCAGGATTTAATAAAAAATGCTCAATGCCGACTTAAGTACAAGATGAATAAATCTTCTCATTGTTTTTGGTTTGCTTAGAGCATTTCCACGGAGATCAGTATTAGATTCCGTTGCAATACTGCAGTTTTACTCTATCACTTGCATCTTCACATTGACGATGAAACCCAGAAATTGCGTTGGGATTTAATACTAAAGGCACAAGTACAAGAAGAGTATATCTTCTCATTGTTTGTGTTTTGCTTTGAGTGTTTCCTGGAAGATCAGAATTAGATTAAGATGCACTACAGCAGCTTTACTCTATCCCTTGGACCTTCACATTGACGATGAAACACAGAAATTGCATCGGGAATAAATACAAAGGGCACAATCCCAGCTTTAGTACAAGAGGAGTAAATCTTCTCATTGTTTATGGTTTGCTTTGAGCGTTTCCAGCGAGATCAATATTAGATTCCGATGCACTACTGCAGCTTTACTCTATAACTTGGACCTTAACATGGCTGATGAAACACAGAAATTGCGTCGGGATTTAATACAAACGGCACAATGCCGACTTAAGTACAAGAAGAGTCAATCTTCCAATTGTTTGTGGTTTGCTTTTAACATTTCCTGGGAGATCAGTACTAGATTCCGATGCACTACTGCAGCTTTACTCTATCCCTTGGACCTTCACATTGACGATCAAACACAGAAATTGCGTCAGGATTTAATAAAAAATGCTCAATGCCGACTTAAGTACAAGAGGAATAAATCTCCTCATTGTTTGTGGTTTGCTTTGGGCATTTCCTGGGACATAAGTGTTACATTCCGATGCACTACTGCAGCTTTACTCTATCCCTTGGACCATCACATTGACGATGAAACACGGAAATTGCGTCGGGATTTAATACTAAAGGCACATTGCCAGCCAAGAACAAGAAGAGCAAATCTTCTCATTGTATGTGGTATGCTCTGAGCGTTTCCTGGGAGATCAGTATTAGATTCCGTTGCAGTACTGCAGCTTTACTCCATCCCTTGGACCTTCACATTGACGACGAAACACAGAAATTGCGTCGGGATTTAATGCAGAAGGCACAGTGCCGACTTACGTTCAAGAAGAGTAAATCTTCTCATTGTTTGTGGTATGCTTGAGCGTTTCCTGGGTAATTAGTATTAGATTTCGGTACACTACTGCAGCTTTACTCTATCATTTGGACTTTCACATTGACGATGAAACACAGATATTGCGTCGGTATTAATTACAAAAGGCACAATGCCGACTTAAGGGCAAGAAGAGAAAAACTCCCCATAGTTTGAGGTTTGCTTTGAGCGTTTCTTGGGAGATCTGTATTAGATTCCGATGCACTACTGCAGCTTCACTCTATCCCATGGACTTTCACATTGACGATGAAACACAGTAATTGCGTCGGGATTTAATACAAAAGACACAAAGCTGACTTAAGTACAAGAAGAGTAAGTGTTCTCATTGTTTGTGGTTTGCTTTGAGCGTTTCCTGGAAGATCAGTATTAGATTCCGATGCACTACTGCAGCTGCACTCTATCCCTTGGAACTTCACATTGAAGATTAAACACAGAAATTGCGTCGGGATTTAATACAAAAGGCACTATGCCATCTTAAATTCACGCAGATTAAATATCCTCATTGTTTGTGGTTTACTATGAGCGTTTCCTGGGAGGTCGGTATTAGAGTCCGATGCACTACTGCAGCCCTTAATCTATCCCTTGGACCCTCACATTGACGATGACACACAAAAATTGGGTCGGGCTGTCAGGCAAAAGGTACAATGCCGACATAGGTACAAGTAGAGTAAATCTTGCCAATGTTTGTGGTTTGCTTTGAGCGGTTCCTGGGAGATCAGTATTAGATTCCGATGCACTACTGCAGCTTTACTGTAACGCTTTGAAGTTCACATTGACGATGAAACTCAGAAATTGCGTCGGGATTTAATATAAAAGGCACAATGCCGACTGAAGTACAAGAAGAGTAGATCTTCTGATTGTTTCTGGTTTGCTTTGAGCGTTTGCTGGGAGATCAGTATTAAATTTCGTTGCACTACTGCAGCATTACTCTATCCCTTGGACCTTCACATTGATGATGGAGCACAGAAAATGCGTCGGGATTTAATACAAACAGCACAATGCCGACTTAAGTAGAAGAAGAGTAAAATTTCTCATTGTTTGTGCTTTGCCCTGAGCGTTTCCTGGGAGATCAGTATTAGATTCCGATCCACTACTGCAGCTTAACTCTATTCCTAGGACATTCGCATTGACAATGAAACACAGAACTTGTGTCAGAATTTAAAACAAAATGCTCAATACCGACTTAAGTGCAAGAAGAGTAAATCTTCTCATTGTTTGTGGTACGCTTTGAGCGTTTCCTGGGAGATCAGTATTAGATTCCGATGCACTACTGCAGCTTTACTCTATCCCTTGGACCTTCACATTGACGATGAATATAGAAGTTGCGTCGGGATTTAATACAAAAGGCACAATGCCGACCTAAGTACAAGAAGAGCGATTCTTCTAATTGTTTGTGGTTTGCTTTGAGCGTTTCTTGGGAGATAAGTATTAGATTCCGATGCACTACTGCAGCTTCACTCTATCCATTGGACATTCACATTAAAGATGTAACACAGAAATTGCGTCGGGATTTAATACAAAGACACAATGCCGACTTAAGTGCAAGATGAGAAAAACTCCCCATAGTTTGAGGATTGCTTTGAGCGTTTCCTGGGAGATCAGTATTAGATTCCGATGCACTGCTGCAGCTTCACTCTATCCCTTGGACTTTCACATTAACGATGAAACACAGTAATTGCGTAGGAATTTAATACAAAAGATACAAAGCTGACTTAAGTACAAGAAGAGTAAATCTACTCATTGTTTGTGGTTTTCTTTGAGCGTTTCCTGGGAGATCAGTATTAGATTCCGATGCACTACTGCAGCTGTACTTTCTCCCTTGGAACTTCACATTGAAGATTAATGACAGAAATTGCGTCGGCATTGAATACAAAAGGCACTATGCCAACTTAAGTTCACGCAGATTAAATAATCTTAATGTTTGTGGTTTACTATGAGAGTTTCCCGGGAGATCAGTATTAGATTCCGATGCACTACTCCAGTCCTTAATCTATCCCTTGGACCCTCACATTGACGATGAAACACAAAAAATAGGTCGGGATATAATGCAAAAGGTACAATGCCGACATAGGTATAAGAAGAGTAAATCTTCCCAATGCTTGTGGTTTGCTTTGAGCGTATCCTGCGAGATCAATATTAGATTCCGATGCATTACTGCAGCTTTACTCTATCTCTTTGATGTTCACATTAACGATGAAACACAGAAATTGCGTCGGTATTTAATATAAAAGGTACAATGCGGACTTAAGTACAAGAAGAGTAAATCTTCTCATTGTTTTTGGTTTGTTTTGAGCGTTTCCTGGGAGATCAGTATTAGATTTCGTTGCACTACAGCAGCATTACTCTTTCCCTTGGACCTTAACATTGACGATGAAGCACAGAATATGCGTCGGGATTTAATACAAACAGCACAATGCCGACTTAAGTACAAGAAGAGTAAAACTTCTCATTGTTTATGGTATGCCCTGATCGTTTCCTGGGAGATCAGTACTAGATTCCGATGCACTACTGCAGCTTTACTCTATCCCTTGGACCCTCACAATTACGACGAAAGGCAGAAATTGCGTCGGGATTTAATACAAAAGGCACAATTCCTGTTTACGTTCAAGAAGAGTAAATCTTCTAATTGTTTGTGATATGCTTTTGAGCGTTTCCTGGGAGATCAGTATTAGATTCCGATGCACTACTGCAGCTTTACTCTATCCCTTTGAACTTCACATTGACGCTGAAACACAGACATTGCGTCAAGATTTAATTTAAAAAGCAGAATGCCGACTTAGGTACAAGAAGAGTTAATCTTCTCATTGTTTGTGGTATGCTTTGAGCGTTTCCTGGGGGATCAGTATAAGATTCCGATGCACTACTGCAGCTTTACTCTATCCCTTGGACCTTCACACTGACGATGAATACAGAAGTTGCGTCGGGATTTAATACAAAAGGCACAATGCCGACCTAAGTACAAGAAGAGCGATTCTTCTAATTGTTTGTGGTTTGATTTGAGCGTTTCTTGGGATATAAGTATTAGATTACGAGGCACTACTGCAGCTTCACTCTATCCATTGGACATTCACATTGAAGATGAAACACAGAAATTGCGTCGGGATTTAAATCAAAAGGCAGAATGCCGACTGAAGTACAAGAAAAGTAAATCTTCTCATTGTATGGGGTTTGCTATGAGCGTTTCCTCGGAGAACAGTATTAGATTCCGATGCACTACTGCAGTATTAATCTATCCCTTTGACCTTCACATTGACGATGGAAGACAAAAATTGTTTTGGGATGTAATACAAGAGGCACAATGCCGACTTAAGTACAAGAAGAGTAAATCATCTCAATGTTAGTGGTTTGCTTTGAACGTTTCCTGGGAGAACAGTATGAGGTTCCGATGCACTACTGCTGCTCTACACAATCCCTTGGACGTCCACATTAACGATGGAACACAGACATTGCGTAGGGATTTAATACAAAAGACACAATGCCGACATGTGTACATTGAAAGAGTAAATCGTCTCATTGTTTATGGTTTGCTTTGAGCGTTTCCTGGGAGATCAGTATTAGATTCCGATGCATTACTGCAGCTTTACTCCATCCCTTGGACCTTCACATTGACGATGAAACATAGAAAATGCGTCGGGATTTAGTACAAAAGGCACAATGCTGACTTACGTACAAGAAGGGTAAATCTTCTCATTGTTTGTGGTTTGCTTTGGCTGTTTCCTGGGAGATCACTATTAGATTCCGATGCACTACTGCAGCTCTACTCTATCTGTTGGTCATTCACTTTGACGATGAAACACAGACACTGGGTCAGGTTTTAATACAAAAGGCACAATGCCGACTAAGTACAAGAAGAGTAAATCTTCACATCGTTTGCGGTTTGCTTTGAGCGTTTCCTGGGAGACCAGTATTAGATTCCGATGCACTACTGCAGCTATACTATATCCTTAGGACCTTCACATTGACGATGAATCACAGAAATTGCGTCGGGACTGAATACAAAAGGCACAATGCCGACTTAATTACAAGAAGAGTAAATCTTCTCATTGTTTGTGGCTTGCTTTGAGCGTTTCCTGGGAGATCAGTATTAGATTCCGATGCACAACTGCAGCTTTACTCTATCCCTTGGAGTTTCACATTGACGATGAAACACAGAATATGTGTCGGGATTTAATACAAAAGGCAGAATGCCGACTTAAGTACAAGAAGAGTAAATTTTCTCATTGTTTGTGGTTTGTTTTGAGCGTTTCCTGGGAGATCGGAATTAGATTCCGATGCACTACTGGAGCTTTACTCAATCCCTCCGACATTCACATCGAAGATGAAACACAGAGATTGCGTCGGGATTTAATACAAAAGGCACAATGCCGACTTAAGTACAAGGAGAGTAAATCCTCTCAATGTTTCTGGTTTGGGTTGAGCGTTTGCTGGGAGATCAGTATTAGGTTCCGATGCACTACTGCAGCTTTCCTCTAACCCTTGGATATCACATTGACGATGAAACATAGAAATTGCGTCGAGATTTAATACAAATGGTACAGTGCCGACTTAAGTACAAGAAGAGTAAATATTCACGTTGTTTGTGGTTTGCAATGAGAGTTTCCTGGGAGATCAGTATTAGATTCCGATGCACTACTGCAGCTTAATTCTATCCCTTGGACTCTCACATTGACGGTGAAACACTGAAATTGCGTCGGGATTTACTACAAAAGGCACAATGCCGACTTAAGTACAAGAAAAGTATATCTTCTAATTGTTTGAGGTTTGCTTTGAGCGTGTCCTGGGAGATCAATATTAGATTCCGATGCACTACTGCAACGTTACTCTATCCCTTTGACGATCACATTGACGATGAAACATAGAAATTGCGTTGTGATTTAATACAAATGGCACAATGCCGACTTAAGTACAAGAAGAGTAAATTTTCTCATTGTTTGTGGTTTCCTTTGAGAGTTTCCTGCGAGGTAAGTATTTGATTCCGATGCACTACTGCAGCTTTACGCTATCCCTTGGACCTTCACTTTGACGTTGAAACACAGAAATAGCGTCGGGATTTAATACAAATATCACATTGCCGACGTAAGTCCAGAATAGTATATCTTCTAATTGTTTGTTATTTGCTTTGAACGTTTCCTGGGAGATCAGTATTAGATTCCGATGCGCTACTGCATCTTTACTCTATCCCTGGGACCTTCACATTGACGATTAAACTCAGAAATTGCTTCGGGATTTAATACAAAAGGCACAATGCCGACTTAAGTACAAGAAGAGTAAATCTTCTCATTGTTTGTGGTTTCCTTTGAGCGTTTCCTGGGAGATGAGTATTAGATTCCGATGCACTACTGCAGCTTTACTCTATCCTTCGGACCATCACATCGACGATGAAACACATTAATTGCGTCGGGATTTAATACAAAAAGCACAATGCAGATATAAGTACAAGAAGAGTCAATCTTCTCATTGTTTAAGGTTTGCTTTGAGCGTTTCCCGGGAGATAAGTATTAGATTCCGATGCAATACTGCAGATTTACTCTATCTCTTGGACCTTCACATTGAGGATGAAACACAGAAATTGCGTCGGGATTTAAAACAAAACACACAATGAAAACTTAAGTAAAAGAAGAGTATCACATCTCATTGTTTTTGGTTTGCTTTAAGCGTTACCTAGGAGATCAGTATTAGATTCTGATGCACTACTGCTGCTTTACTCTATCCCTTGGACTCACACATTGACGATGAAACACAGAAATTGTGTCGGGATTGAATACAAAAGGCACAATGCCGACATAAGTACACGAAGAGTAGATCATCTCATTGTTTGTGGTTTGTTTGAGCGTTTCCTGGGAGATCAGTATTAAATTCCGATGCACTACTGCAGCTTCACTCTATCCCTTGGACTTTCCTTTTGACGATGAAACACAGAAATTGCGTCGGGATTTAATACAACTGGCACAATGCAGACACAAGTACAAGGAGAGTAAATCTGCTCATTGTTTGCTGTTTGCTTTGGGCGTCTCCTGTGAAATCAGTGTTAGATTCCGATGCACTACTGCAGCTGTTCTCTGTCCCTTGCAGCTTCACATTGACGATGAAACACAGAAACTGCGTCGGGATTTAAAATAAAACACCGAATGCCGACATAAGTGCAAGAAAAGTAAATCATCTCATTGTGTGTGGTTTGCTTCTAGCGTTTCCTGGAAGGTCAGTATTAGATTCCGATGCACTACTGCAGCTTTACTCTACCCATTGGAGCTTCACATTGACGATGAAACACAGAATTTGCGTCGATATGTAATACAAAAGGCACAATGCCGACTTAAGTACAAGAAGAGTAAATCTTCTCATTGTTTGTGGTTTGCTTTGAGCGTTTCCTGGGAGATCAGTATTAGATTCCGATGCACAAATGCAGCTTTACTCTATCCCTTGGGCCTTCACAATGACGATGAAACACAGAAATTTCGTCGGGACTTTCATACATAAGGCACAATGCTGAATTAAGTACAAGAATAGTAAATCTTCTGATTGTCTGTGATTTGCTTTGAGCGTTTCCTGGGAGATCACTATTAGATTCCGTTGCACTACTGCGGCTTTCCTCTATCCCTTGGACCTTCACATAGACCATGTAACACTGAAATGCGGTCGGGATTTAATACAAAAGGCACAATGCCGACTTAAATAAAAGAAGAGTAAATCTTCACATTGTGTGTGGTTTGCTTTGAGCGTTTCCTGGGAGATCAGTATTAGATTCCGATGCACTACTGCAGCTTTACTCTATCCTTGGGACCTTCACATTGACGATTAAACTCAGAAACTGCGTCGGGATTTAATACAAAATGCACAATGCCGACTTAAGTACAAGAAGAGTAAATCTCCTCATTGATTGTGCTTTGCTTTGAGCGTTTCCTGGGAGATCAGTATTAGATTCCGGTGCACTACTGCAGCTTTACCCTATCCTTCGGACCATCACATTGACGATGAAACACATTAATTGCGTCATGATTTAATACAAAAAGCACAATGCCGATATAAGTACAAGAAGAGTCAATCTTCTCATTGTTTAAGGTTTGCTTTGAGCGTTTCCCGAGAGATAAGTATTAGATTCCGATGCAGTACTGCAGATTTACTCTATCTCTTGGACCTTCACATTGACGATGAAACACAGGAATTGCGTCGGGATTTAATACAAAGGGAACAATGACAACTTAAGTACAAGAAGAGTGAATCTTCTCATTGTATCTGGTTTGCTTTGAGCGTGTCCTGGGAGATCAGTATTAGAATCCGATGCACTACTGCAACTTTACTCTTTACCTTGGACTTTCACATTGACGATGAAAGAAAGTAATTGCGTCGGGATTTAATACCAAAGGCACAATGTCGACTTAAGTAGAAGTAGGGTAAATCTTCCGATTGATTGTGGCTTGTTTTGAGCGTTTCCTGGGAGATCAGTATTAGATTCCGATGCACTACTACAGTTTTACTCTCTCCCTTGGTCCTTCACATTGACGAAGAAACACAGAAATTGCGTCAGGATTTAATTCAAAAGGCACAATGCCGACTTAAGTACAAGAAGAGTAAATCTTCTCATTGTTTGTGGTTTGCTTTGACCGTTTCCTGGGAGATCAGTATTAGATTCCGATGCAGTACTGCAGCTTTACTCTATCCCTTGGACCTTCTCCTTGACGGTGAAACACAAAAATTGCTTCGGAAATTTAATACAAAAAGCACAATGCCGACTCAAGTACAAGAAGAGTAAATTTTCACATAGTTTGTAGTTTGCTTTGAGCGTTTTCTGGGAGATCAGTAGTAGATTCCGATGCACTACTGCAGCCTTACTGTATCCCTTGGACCTTCACATTGACGATGAACACAGAAATTGCGTCGGGATTGAATACAAAAGGCACAATGCCAACTTAAGTACAAGAAGAGTCAATCTTCTCAATGTTTGTGGTTTGCTTTGAGCGTTTCCTGGGAGATCAGTATTAGATTCCGATGCACTACTGCTGCTTTACTCTATCCCTTGGACTCTCACATTGACGATGAAACACAAAAATTTCGTAGGGATTTAATACAAAAGGCACAATGCCGACATAAGTACAAGAAGAGTAGATCATCTCATTGTTTGTGGTTTGTTTGAGCGTTTCCTGGGAGATCAGTATTAGATTCCGATGCACTACTGCAGCTTTACTCTATCCCTTGGACCTTCCCATTGACGATGAAACACAGAAATTGCGTCGGGATTTAATACAACTTTCACAATACAGACACAATTACAGGGAGAGTAAATCAGCTCATTGTTTGCTGTTTGCTTTGAGCGTCTCCTGTGAAATCAGTGTTAGATTCCGATGCACTACTGCAGCTTTTCTCTGTCCCTTGCAGCTTCACATTGACGATGACACACAGATTTTTCGTCGGGAATTAATACAAAAGGCACAATGCCGACTTAAGTACAAATAGAGTCGATCTCCCCAATGTTTGTGGTTTGCTTTGAGCGCTTCCCGGGAGATCAGTATTAGATTTCGAAGCAATACTGCAGATTTACTCTATCTCTATTACCTTCACAATGACGATGAAACACAGAAACTGCTCCGGGATTATAATAAAACACAGAATTCCGACTTAAGTACAAGAAAAGTAAATCATCTCATTGTTTTTGGTTTGCTTTGAGCGTTTCCTGGGAGATCAATATTAGATTCTCTATCCCTTGGACTTTCACATTGACGATGAAAAAATGAAATTGCGTCGGGATTTAATACAAAATGCACTATGCCGACATTAGTACAAGAAGAGTAAATCTTCTCATTGCTTGTGGTTTGCTTTGAGCGTTTCCTGGGATATCAGTATTAGATTCCGATGCACCGCTGATGCTTTACTCTATCGCTTGGTCCTTCACATTAACGATGAAACACAGAAATTGCGTCGGTATTTAATACAAAAGGCACAGTGCCGACTTAAGTACAAGAAAAGAAAATCATCTCATTGTCAGTGGTTTGCTGTGAATGTTTCCTGGGAGATCAGTATTAGATTCCGATGCATCACTGTAGCGTTACTGTATGCCTGGGACCTTCACATTGACGACTAATCTCAGAAATTGCGTTGGGATTTAATACAAAAGGCACAATGCTGACTTAAGTACAAGAATAGTAAATTTTCTCACTGTTTGTGGCTTGCTTTGAGCGTTTCCTGGGAGATCAGTATTAGATTCCGATGCACTACTGCAGCTTTACTGTATCCCTTGGACCTACTCATTGACGATGAAACACAAAAATTGCCTCGGGATTTAATACAAAAGGCACAATACCGACTTAAGTACTAGAAGAGTAAATCTTCTCATTGATTGTGGTTTACTTTGAACGTTTCCTGGGAGATCAGTATTAGATTCCGATGCACTACTGCAGCTTTACGCCATCCCTTGGACCTTCACATTGACGATGAAACACAGATATTGCGTCGGGATTTTATACAAAAGGCACAATGCCGACTTAAGTACAAGAAAAGAAAATCTTCTCATTGTTTGTGCCTTGCTTTGAGCGTTTCCTGGGAGATCAGTATTAGATTCCGATGCACTACTGCAACTTCAGTCTATCCCTTGGTGCTTCCCATTGATGATGAAACACTGAAATTGCGTCGGGATTTAACACAAAAGGCACAATGCCGACTTAAGGACAAGAAGAGTAAATCTTCTCATTGTATGTGGTTTGCTTCGAACGTTTCCTGGGATGTCAGAATGAGATTCCCATGCACTACTGCAGCTTTACTCTATCTATTGGACCTTCACATTGACGACCAAACTCAGAAATTGCGTCAGGATTTAATATAAAAGGCACAGTGCCGACATATGTCCAAGAAGAGTAAATCATCTCATTGCTTGTGGTTTTCTTTGAGCGATTCCTGGGAGATCAGTATTAGATTCCGATGCACTACTGCAGCTTAACTCCATCCCTTAGGCCTTCACATTGCGATGAGACACAGAAATCGATTCGGGATTTAACACATAAGGCACAATGCCGGCTTAAGTACAAGTAGAGTAAATCTTCACTTTGTCTGTGATTTGCTTTGAGCGTTTCCTGGGAGATCAGTATTAGATTCCGATGCACAACTGGAGCTCTACTCTATCCCTTGGACCTTCACATTGACGATGAAACACAGAAATTGCGTCGGGATTTAATACAAAAGGCACAATGCCGACTTAAGTAAAAGAAGAGTAAATCTTCTCATTGTGTGTGGTTTGCTTTGAGCGTTCCCTGGGAGATCAGTATTAGATTCCGATGCAATACTCCAGCTTTACTCTACTTATTGGACCTTCACATTGAAGATGAAGCACAGAAATTGCGTCAGGATTTAATATAAAAAGCACAATGTCGACTTAAGTACAAGAAGAGTAAATCTACTCATTGTTTGTGGTTTGAGCGGTTCCTGCGGAATCAGTATTAGATTCCGATGCACTATTGCAGCTTGACTCTATAACCTGGACCTTCACATCGACGATGAAACAGGGAAATTTCGTAGAGATTTAATACTTAAGGCACAATGACGACTTAAATACAAGAAGAGTAAATCTTCTCATTGTCTGTGGTTTGCTTTGAGCTTTTCCTGGGAGATCAGTATTAGATTCCGATGCACTACTGCAGCTATACTCTATCATTTGGACCTTCACATTGACGATGAAAAACAGAAATTGCGTCTGGATTTAATACAAAAGGCACAATGCCGACTTAAGTACAAGATGAGTAAATCATCTCGTTGTTTGTGGTTTCCTTATTGCGTTTCGTGGGAGATCAGTATTAGATTCCAATGCACTACTGCAGCTTTACTCTATCCCTCGGTGCTTCACATTGACGATGAAACAAAGAAATTGTGTCGGGATTGAATACAAAAGGCACAATGCCAACTTAAGTACAAGAAGAGTCAATCTTGTCAATGTTCGTGGTTTGCTTTGAGCGTTACCCGGGACATCAGTATTAGATTCCGATGCAATACTGCAGATTTACTCTATCTCTTGGACCTTCAAATTGACGATGAAACACAGAAATTGCGTAGGGATTTAAAACAAAGCACACAATGAAAACTTAAGTAAAAGAAGAGTATCACATCTCATTGTTTTTGGTTTGCTTTGAGCGTTTCCTGGGAGATCAGTATTAGATTCCGATGTACTACTGCTGCTTTACTCTATCCCTTGGACTCTCACGTTGACGATGAAACACAAAAATTGCGTAGGGATTTAATACAAAAGGCACAATGCCGACATAAGTACAAGAAAAGTAGATCATCTCATTGTTTGTGGTTTGTTTGAGCGTTTCCTAGGAGATCAGTATTAGATTCCGATGCACTACTGCAGCTTTACTCTATCCCTTGGACCTTCCCATTGACGATGAAAGACAGAAATTGCGTCGGGATTTAGTACAACTGGCACAATACAGACACAAGTACAAGGAGAGTAAATCTGCTCATTGTTTGCTGTTTGCTTTGAGCGTCTCCTGTGAAATCAGTGTTAGATTCCGATGCACTACTGCAGCTTTTCTCTGTCCCTTGCAGCTTCACGTTGACGAAGAAACACAGAAATTTCGTCGGGAACTAATACAAAAGGCACAATGCCGACTTAAGTACAAGCATAGTGAATCTCCTCAATGTTTGTGGTTTGCTTTCAGCGCTTCCTGGGAGATCAGTATTAGGTTTCGATGCAATACTGCAGATTTACTCTATCTCTATTACCTTCACATTGACGATGAAACACAGAAACTGCTCCGGGATTTAAAATAAAACACAGAATTCCGACTTCAGTACAAGAAAAGTAAATCATCTCATTGCTTTTGGTTTGCTTTGAGCGTTTCCTGAGGGATCAATATTAGATTCTCTATCCCTTGGACTTTCAAATTGACGATGAAAGAAAGAAATTGCGTCGGGATTTAATACAAAAGGCACTATGCCGACATAAGTACAAGAAGAGTAAATCTTCTCATTGCTTGTGGTTTGCTTTGAGCGTTTCCTCGGAGATCAGTATTAGATTCCGATGCACCGCTGATGCTTTACTCTATCCCTTGGTCCTTCACATTGACGATGAAACACAGAAATTGCGTCGGGGAGTAAACCATCTCATTGTCAGTGGTTTGCTGTGAATGTTTCCTGGGAGATTAGTATTAGATTCCGATGCATCACAGTAGCGTTACTGTATGCCTGGGACCTTCACATTTACGACTAAACTCAGAAATTGCGTCGGGATTTAATACAAAAGGCACAATGCCGACTTAAGTACAAGAATAGTATATTTTCTCACTGCTTGTGGCTTGCTTTGAGCGTTTCCTGGGAGATCAGTATTAGATTCCGATGCACTACTGCAGCTTTACGCCATCCCTTGGACCTTCACATTGACGATGAAACACAGATATTGCGTCGGGTTTTAATACAAAAGGCACAATGCCGACTTAAGTACAAGAAAAGAAAATCATCTCATTGTATGTGGTTTGCTTTGAGCGCTTCCCGGGAGATCAGTATTAGGTTTCTATGCAATACTGCAGATTTACTCTATCTCTATTACCTTCACATTGACGAAGAAACACAGAAACTGCTCCGGGATTTAAAATAAAACACAGAATTCCGACTTAAGTACAAGAAAAGTAAATCATCTCATTGCTTTTGGTTTGCTTTGAGCATTTCCTGGGAGATCAATATTAGATTCTCTATCCCTTGGACTTTCACATTGACGATGAAAGAAAGAAATTGCGTCGGGATTTAATACAAAAGGCACTATGCCGACATAAGTACAAGAAGAGTAAATCTTCTCATTGCTTGTGGTTTGCTTTGAGCGTTTCCTGGGAGATCAGTATTAGATTCCGATGCACCGCTGATGCTTTACTCTATCCCTTGGTCCTTCACATTAACGATGAAACACGGAAATTGCGTCGGGAATTAATACAAAAGTCACAATGCCGATTTAAGTACAAGAAGAGTAAATCATCTCATTGTCAGTGGTTTGCTGTGACTGTTTCCTGGGAGATCAGTATTAGATTCCGATGCATCACTGTAGCGATACTGTATGGCTGGGACCTTCACATTGACGACTAAACTCAGAAATTGCGTCGGGATTTAATACAAAAGGCACAATGCCGACTTAAGTACAAGAATAGTATATTTTCTCACTGTTTGTGGCTTGCTTTGAGCGTTTCCTGGGAGATCAGTATTAGATTCCGAAGCACTACTGCAGCTTTACTGTATCCTGTGGACCTACTCATTGACGATGAAACACAAAAATTGCCTCGGGATCTAAAACAAAAGGCACAATACCGACTTAAGTACAAGAAGAGTAAATCTTCTCATTTTTTGTGGTTTACTTTGAGCGTTTCCTGGGAGATCAGTATTAGATTCCGATCCACTACTGCAGCTTTACGCCATCCCTTGGACCTTCACATTGACGATGAAACGCAGATATTGCGTCGGGTTTTAATACAAAAGGCACAATGCCGACTTAAGTACAAGAAAAGAAAATCTTCTCATTGTATGTGGTTTGCTTTGAGCGTTTCCTGCGACATCAGTATTAGATTCTGATGCACTACTGCAGCTTTACTCTATCACTTGGTCCTTCACATTGACGATGAAATACAGAAATTGCGTCGGGATTTAATACATAAGGCACAATGCCGACTTAAGTACAAGAAGAGTAAATCTTCTCATTGTCTGTGATTTGCTTTGAGCGTTTCCTGGGAGATCAGTATTAGATTTCGATGCACTAGTGCAGCTTTACTCTATCCCTTGGACCTTCACATTGACGATGAAACACAGATATTGCGTAGGGAATTAATACAAAAGGTATAATGCCGAATTAAGTAAAAGAAGAGAATATCTTCTCATTGTGTGTGGTTTGCTTCCAGCGTTTCCTGGGAGGTCAGTATTAGTTTCCGATGCACTACAGCAGTTTGACACTACCCCTTGGAGCCTCACATTGACGATGAGACACAGAATTTGCGTCGGGATTTAATACAAAAGGCACAATGCCGACTTAAGTACAAGAAGAGTCAATCTTCTCATTGTTTGTGATTTGCTGTGAGCGTTTCCCGTCAGATCAGTATTAGATTCCGATGCACTACTGCAGCTTTACTCTATCCTTTGGACCTTCACATTGACGATTAAACACAGAACTTGCGTCGGGATTTAATACAAAAAGCACAATGCAGACTTTAGTACGAGAAGAGTAAATCTTCCCATTGTTTGTGCCTTGCTTTGAGCGTTTCCTGGGAGATCAGTATTAGATTCCGATGCACTACTGCAGCTTCAGTCTATCCCTTGGTCCTTCCCATTGATGATGAAATACTGAAATTGCGTCGGGATTTAAAACAAAAGGCACAATACCGACTTATGTACAAGAAGAGGGGATCTTCTTATGTTAGTGGTTTGCTTTGAGCGTATCCTGGGAGTTCAGTATTAGATTCCGATGCACTACTGCAGCTTTACTCAATCCCTTGGACCTTCACATTGACAATGGAACACACATATGTTGCATCGGGATTTAATACAAAAGGCACAATGCCGACTTACGTACATGAAGAGTAAACCTCCGCATTTTCTTTGGTTTGCTTTGAGCGTTTCCTGGGAGATCAGTATTAGATTCCGATGCACTACTGCAGCTTTACTCTATCCCTTTACGATCACATTGACAATGAAACACAGATATTGCGTCGGGATTTATTACAAAAGGCACAATGTCGACTTAAGTACAAGAATAGTATTTCTTCTCATTGTTTGTGGTTTGCTTTGAGTGTCTCCTGGGAGATCAGAATTAGATTCCGATGCACTACTGCAGCACTACCCTATACCTTTGACGATCACATTGACGATGAAAAACAGAACTTGTGTTGGTATTTAATACATAAGGCACAATGCCGACTTAAGTACAAGGAGAGTATAGCTTCTCATTGTTTGTGGTTTGCTTTGTGTGTTTCCTGGGAGATCAGTATTAGATTCCGATGCAATACTGCAGCTTTACTTGACCCCTTGGACCTTCACATTGACGATGAGACACAGAAATTGCGTCGGGATTTAATACAAAAGGCACAATGCCGACTTAAGTACAAGTAGAGTAAATTTTCTAAATGTTTATGGTTAGCTTTGAGGAGTTCCTGCGAGATCAGTATTAGATTCCGATGCACTACTGCAGCTTTACTCTACCCCTTAGACCTTCACATTGACGATGAAACACAGAAATTGAATCGGGATTTAATACAAAACGCACAATGCCGACTTAAGTACAGGAAGAGTAAATTTTCTCATTGATTGTGGTTTCCTTTGAGCGTTTCCTGGGGATCAGTATTAGATTCCGATGCACTACTGCAGCTGTACTCTATCTCTGGGACCTTCACATCGACGATGAAACGCAGAAATTGCGTCGGTATTAAATACAAAATTCACAATGCCGACTTAAGTACAAGAAGAGTAAATCTTATCACTGTTTTTGGTTTGCAATGAGCGTTTCATGGGAGATCAGTATTAGATTCCGATGCACTACTGCAGATTTACTCTATCCCTTGACTTTCACACTGACGATGAAACACAGAAATTGCGTCGTGATTTAATACTAAAGGCACAATGCCGCCTTAAGTACAAGAAGAGTAAATCTTCTCATTGTTTATGGTTTGCTTTGAGTGTTTCATGGGAGATCAGTATTAGTTTCCGATACACTACTGCAGCTTTACTCTATCCCTTGGACCTTCACATTGACGATGAAACACAGAAATTGCGTCGGGATATAATACAAAAAGCACAATGCCGACTTAAGTACAAGAAGTGTATATCTTCTCATTGTCTGTGGTTTGATTTGAGCGTTTACTGGGAGATCTATATTATATTCCGATGCTCTACTGCAGCTTTACACTATCCCTTGGATATTCACATTGACGATGACACACAGAAATTGCGTCGTGATTTAATACAAATGGCACAATGCCGCCTTAAGTACAAGAAGAGTAAATCTTCTCATTGTTTATGGTTTGCTTTGAGTGTTTCATGGGAGATCAGTATTAGTTTCCGATACACTACTGCAGCTTTACTCTATCCCTTGGACCTTCACATTGACGATGAAACACAGAAATTGCGTCGGGATATAATACAAAAAGCACAATGCCGACTTAAGTACAAGAAGTGTATATCTTCTCATTGTCTGTGGTTTGATTTGAGCGTTTCCTGGGAGATCTGTATTATATTCCGATGCTCTACTGCAGCTTTACACTATCCCTTGGATATTCACATTGACGATGACACACAGAAATTGCGTCGTGATATATAACAAAAGGCACAGTGCCGACTTAAGTACGAGGAGAGTAAATCTCCTCATTGTTTGTGGTTTGCCTTGAACGTTTCCAGGGAGATAAGTATTAGTTTCCGAAGCACTACTGCAGCTTTAATCTATCCCATGGACCTTCACATAGACGATGAAACACAGAAATTGCGTCGGGATGTAATACAAATTGGCACAATGCCGACTTAAGTACAAGAAGAGTAAATCCTGTCATTGTTTATGGTTTGCTTTGAGCGTTTCCCATCTGATCAGTATAAGATTCCGATGCACTACTGCAGCTTGACTCTATCTCTTGGACCTTCACATTGACGATGAAACACTGAATTTGCGTCGGGACTTATTACAAAAGGCACAATGCCGACATAAGTACAAGAAGAGTAAATCTTCTCATTGTTTGTCGTTTGCTTTGAGCGTTTTCTGTTAGATCAGTATTAGATACCGATGCACTACTGCAGCTTTTCTCTGTCCCTTGGACCTTCACATTGACGATGAAACACAAAAATTGCGACGGGATTTAAAACAAAAGGCACAATACCGACTTAAGTACAAGAAGAGGGGTTCTTCTTATGTTAGTGGTTTTCTTTGAGCGTATCCTGGGAGTTCAGTATTTGATTCCGATGCACTACTGCAGCTTTTCTCTGTCCCTTGGACCTTCACATTGACGATGAAACACAGAAATTGCGACGGGATTTAAAACAAAAGTCACAATACCGACTTAAGTACAAGAAGAGGGGATCTTCTTATGTTAGTGGTTTGCTTTGAGCGTATCCTGGGAGTTCAGTATTTGATTCCGATGCACTACTGCAGCTTTTCTCTGTCCCTTGCACCTTCACATTGACGATGAAACACAGAAATTGCGACGGCATTTAAAACAAAAGGCACAATACCGACTTAAGTACAAGAAGAGGGGATCTTCTTATGTTAGTGGTTTGCTTTGAGCGTATCCTGGGAGTTCAGTATTAGATTCCGATGCACTACTGCAGCTTTACTCAATCCCTTGGACCTTCACATTGACAATGGAACACACATATGTTGCATCGGGATTTAATACAAAAGGCACAATGCCGACTAACGTACATGAAGAGTAAACCTCCTCATTTTTTTTGGTTTGCTTTGAGCGTTTCCTGGGAGATCAGTATTAGATTCCGATGCACTACTGCATCTTTACTCGAGCCCTTTACAATCACATTGACAATGAAACACAGATATTGCGTCGGGATTTAATACAAAAGGCACAATGTCGACTTAAGTACAAGAAGAGTATTTCTTCTCATTGTTTGTGGTTTGCTTTGAGTGTCTCCTGGGAGATCAGAATTAGATTCCGATGCACTACTGCAGCACTACCTTTACGATCACATTGACGATGAAACACAGATATTGCGTCGGGATTTAATACAAAAGGCACAATGTCGACTTAAGTACAAGAATAGTATTTCTTCTCATTTTTTGTGGTTTGCTTTGAGTGTCTCCTGGGAGATCAGTATTAGATTCCGATGCAATACTGCAGCTTTACTAGACCCCTTGGACCTTCACATTGACGATGAGACACAGAAATTGCGTCGGGATTTAATACAAAAGGCACAATGCCGACTTAAGTACAAGTAGAGTAAATTTTCTAAATGTTTATGGTTAGCTTTGAGGAGTTCCTGCGAGATCAGTATTAGATTCCGATGCACTACTGCAGCTTTACTCTACCCCTTGGACCTTCACATTGACGATGAAACACAGAAATTGCATCGGGATTTAATACAAAAGGCACAATGCCGACTTAAGTACAAGAAGAGTAAATTTTCTCATTGATTGTGGTTTCCTTTGAGCGTTTCCTGGGGATCAGTATTAGATTCCGATGCACTACTGCAGCTGTACTCTATCTCTGGGACCTTCACATCGATGATGAAACACAGAAATTGCGTCGGTATTAAATACAAAATTCACAATGCCGACTTAAGTACAAGAAGAGTAAATCTTATCACTGTTTTTGGTTTGGATTGAGCGTTTCATGGGAGATCAGTATTAGATTCCGATGCACTACTGCAGATTTACTCTATCCCTTGACTTTCACACTGACGATGAAACACAGAAGTTGCGTCGTGATTTAATACAAAAGGCACAATGCCGCCTTAAGTACAAGAAGAGTAAATCTTCTCATTGTTTATGGTTTGCTTTGAGTGTTTCATGGGAGATCAGTATTAGTTTCCGATACACTACTGCAGCTTTACTCTATCCCTTGGACCTTCACATTGACGATGAAACACAGAAATTGCGTCGGGATATATTACAAAAAGCACAATGCCGACTTAAGTACAATGAGTGTATATCTTCTCATTGTCTGTGGTTTGATTTGAGCGTTTCCTGGAAGATCTGTATTATATTCCGATGCTCTACTGCAGCTTTACACTATCCCTTGGATATTCACATTGACGATGACACACAGAAATTGCGTCGTGATATATAACAAAAGGCACAGTGCCGACTTAAGTACGAGGAGAGTAAATCTCCTCATTGTTTGTGGTTTGCCTTGAACGTTTCCAGGGAGATAAGTATTAGTTTCCGAAGCACTACTGCAGCTTTACTCTATCCCATGGACCTTCACATAGACGATGAAACACAGAAATTGCGTCGGGATGTAATACAAATTGGCACAATGCCGACTTAAGTACAAGAAGAGTAAATCCTGTCATTGTTTATGGTTTGCTTTGAGTGTTTCCTGGGAGATCAGTATTAGATTTCGATGCACTACTGCAGCTTTACTACGTCCCTTTGACGTTCACATTGACGATGAAACACAGACATTGCGTCGGGATTTATCACAAAAGGCACAGTGCCGACGTAAGTACAAGAAGAGTAAATTTTCTCATTGTTTGTGTTTTGCTTTGAGCGTTTCCTGGGAGATCAGTATTACATTTCGATGCACTACTGCAGCATTACTCAACCCCTTGTACCTTCAAATTGAAGATGGAACTCTAAAATTGAGTCTCGATTTAATACAAAATTCACAATGCCGACTTATGTACAATAAGGGTAAATCTTCTCATTGTTTGTGGTTTGCTTTGAGCGTTTCCTGGGATATCAGTATTAGATTCCGATGCACTACTGCAGCCTTACTCTACCCACTGGTGTGGTGTCACCGCCAGGCACCACACTTGCTAGGTGGTAGCTTAAATCGGCCGCGGTCCATTTAGTACATTTCGGACCCGCGTGTCGCCACTGTGTAATCGCAGACCTAGCGCCACTACCAAGGCAGGTCTCGTGATACGAGAGAGCACTCGCCCCAGTTGTACGAGAACCTAGCTACCGCCCAGTTGTACGAGAACCTAGCTACCGCCCAGTTGTACGAGAACCTAGCTACCGACCAGATGTACGAAGCCTTTCTCTCTCATTAGCCGAGAGACAGAATAGCCATCAGCTAAGTTAATGGCTATGAACTAGCAAGGCGCCATTGGTATCAGTGCCTATAGCTTACGAGTATTCAAGAGAGATGTATTCCAAGGACTAATAAAAAGATAAGTAATAAGCATCTACATACTTTTCTTCTTATTCATTTATAAGTTCTCATGTTCCAGACTTCACGCCCGTCTGCTTTAGCCGTGCGTGCACTATCGGCTACAGCGTTAGTCTAGAGTTCATATTCAGCAATCTCAACTTCACGGTGTCGGCCCAGCTACCGACACAACAACTGGAAATTCTCATTGACGATGAAACATAGAAATTGCGTCGGGATTTAATAATAAAGTCATAATGCCAACTTAAGTACAAGAAGTGTAAATCTTCTTATTGTTTGTACACAGAAATTGCATAGGGGTTTAATACAAAAGGCATAATGCCGACTTAAGTACAAGAAAAGTAAATCTTCTCATTGTTTGTGGTTTGATTTGAGCGATACCTGGGAGATCAGTATTAGATTCCGATGCACTACTGCAGGTTTACTCTATCCCTTGGATCTTCACATTGACGATGAAACACAGTAATTTCGTCGGGATTAAATAAAATAAGCACAATGCCGACTTAAGTACAAGAAGAGTGAATCTTCTCATTGTTTGTGGTTTGCTTTGAACGTTTCCTGGGAAATCAGTATTAGTTTCCGATGCACTACTGCAGCTGTACTGTATCCCTTGGACCATCACATTGACGATGAAATACAGAAATTGCGTCGGGATTTAAGACAAAAGGCACAATGCCGACTACAGTACAAGAGGGGTAAGACTTCACATTGTTTGTGGTTTGCTTTGAGCGTTTCCTGGGCGATCAGTATTAGATTCCGTTGCACTAATGCAGCGTTACTCTATCCGCTGGACCTTCACTTTGACGATGAAACACAGAAATTGTGTCGGGACTTAATACAAAAGGCATAATGCCGACTTAAGTACCAGAAGAATAAATCTCCTCATTGTTTGTGGCTTGCTTTGAGCGATTGCTGGGAGATCAGTATTACATTCCGATGCACTACTGCAGCTTTACTCTATCACTTGGACCTTCACATTGTCGATGAAACACATAAATTGCGTCGGGATTTAATACAAACGGTACAATGCCGACTTAAGTACAAGAGGAGTAAATCTTCTCATTGTTTTTGGTTTGCTTTGAGCGTTTCGTGGGAGATCAGTATTAGATTCCGATACATTACAGCAGCGTTACTTTATCCCATTGACGTTCACATTGACGATGAAACACAGAAATTTCGTCGGGATATAATACAAAAGGCACAATGCCGACTTAAGTACAAGAAGAGTAAATATTCTCATTGTTTGTGGTTTGCTTTGAGCGTTCCCTGAGAGATCAGTATTAGATTCCGATGCACTACTGCAGTTTTACTCTATCCCTAGGACCTTCACATTGACGATGAAACACAGAAATTGCGTCCGGATTTAATACAAATGGCACAATACCGACTTAGGTACAAGATGAGTAAATCTTCTCATTGTTTGTGGTTTGCTTTGAGAGTTTCCTGGGAGATCAGTATTACCTTCCGGTGCACTACTGCAGCTTTACTCTACCTGTTGGAGCTTCACAATGACGATCAAACACAGAAATTGCGTCGGTAATTAATAGAAAAGGGACAATGCAGGCATGGGTACAAGATGAGTAAATCTTCTCATTGTCAGTGGTTTGCTTTTAGAGTTCCCTGCGGGATCAGTATTAGATTCCGATGTACTACTGCAGCTTTACTCTGTCCCTTGGACCTTCACATTGACGATGAATCACAGATATTGCGTCGGAATTTAATAAAAAAGGCATAATGCCGTCTGAAGTACAAGAAGTGTAAATCTCCTCATTGTTTGTGGTTTGCTTTGAGCGTTTCCTGGGAGACCAGTATTAGATATCAATGCACTACTGCAGCTTTACACTATCTTTTGGACCTTCACATTTACGATGAAACACAGAAATTGCATTGGGGTGTAATACAAAGGGCACAATGTCGAAAAGTACAAGAAAAGTAATTCTTCTCATTGTTTGAGGTTTGATTTGAGCGTTACCTGGGAGATCAGTATTAGATTCCGATGCACTACATCAGCTTTACTCTATCCATTGGAAATTCACATTGACGATGAAACATTGAAATTGCGTCGGGATTTAATACAAAAGGCATAATGCCAACTTAAGTACAAGAAGTGTAAATCTTCTCATTGTTTGTACACAGAAATTGCGTCAGGTTTCAATACAAAAGGGACAATGCCGATTTAAGTATAGGAAGAGTAAATCTTCTCGTTGTTTGTGGTTTGCTTTGAGCGTTACCTGGGAGATCAGTATTAGTTTCCGATGCACTACTGCAGCTTTATTCCATCCCTTGGACTTTCACATTGACGATGAAACACAGCAATTGCGTCGGGATTTAATACAAAAGCCACAATGGCGACTTCTGTTCAAGAAGAGTCATTCTTCTAATTGTTTGTGGTTTGCTTTAAGCGTTTCCTGGGAGACCAGTATTCGATTCCGATGCACTACTGCAGCTGTACTCTATCCCTTCGAACTTCACATTCACGATGAAACACAGAAATTGCGTCGGGATTTAATACCAAAGGCACAATGCCGACTTCAGTACAAGGGGAGTAAAGCTTCTCATTGTTTGTGGTTTGCTTTGAACGTTTCTTGTGAGATCAGTATTAGATTCCGATGCACAACTGCAGATTTACTCTATTCCTAGGACCTTCACATTGGAGATCAAACACAGAAATTGCGTCGGGATTTAATACAAAAGTCACAATACCGACTTCAGTACAGGAAGATAAAATCCTCTCATTGTTTGTGGTTTGCTATGAGCGTTTCCTGGTTGATCAGTATATGATTCCGATGCACTACTGCAGCTTTTCTCTTTTCCTTGGACCTTCACATTGACGATGAAACACAGAAATTGCTTCGGGATTTAATACGAAAGGCACAATGCCGACTTTAGTACAAGAGGAGTAAATCTGCTCATTGTTTGTGGTTTGCTTTCAGCGTTTCCAGGGTGATCAGTATTAGATTCCGATGCACTACTGCAGCTTTACTCTATCCCTTTGGCGTTCACATTGACGATGAAACACAGAAATTGCGTCAGGTTTCAATGCAAAAGGCACAATGCCGACTTAAGAATAAGAAGAGTAAATCTTCTCGTTGTTTGTGTTTTGCTTTGAGCGATACCTGGGAGATCAGTATTAGTTTCGGATGCACTACTGCAGCTTTACTCCATCCCTTGGACTTTCACATTGATGATGAAACACAGCAATTGCGTCGGGATTTAAAACAAAATTCACAATGCCGACTTGAGTACAAGAAGAGTCATTCTTCTAATTGTTTGTGGTTTTCATTAAGCGTTTCCTGGGAGATCAGTATTCGATACCGATGCACTACTGCAGCTTTACTCTATCCCTTGGAAATTCACATTGACGATGAAACATAGAAATTGCGTCGAGATTTAATTCCAAAGGCATAATGCCTACTTAAGTACAAGAAGTGTAAATCTTCTCATTGTTCGTGGTTTGGTTTGAGCGTTTCCTGGCAAATCAGTATTAGATTCCGATGCACTACTGCAGCTTTACACTATCTGTTGGACCTTCACATTTACGATGAAACACAGAAACTGCATCGGGGTTTAATACAATAGGCACAATGCCGACTTAAGTACAAGAAAGGTAAATCTTCTCATTGTTTGTGGTTTGATTTGAGCGTTACCTGGGAGATCAGTATTAGATTCCGATGCAGTACTGCAGCTTTACCCTATCCCTTGGACCTTCACATTGACGATGAAACACAGAAATTTCGTCGGGATTAAATAAAATTTGCAGAATGCGGACTTAAGTACAAGAAGAGTGAATCTTCTCATTGTTTGTGGTTTGCTTTGAACGTTTCCTGTGAAATCAGTATTAGATTCCGATGCACTACTGCAGCTTTACTGCATCCCTTGGACCATCACATTGACGATGAAATACAGAAATTGCGTCGGATTCAAG
Organism: Schistocerca piceifrons; assembly: GCF_021461385.2. Classification (NCBI taxonomy): domain Eukaryota; kingdom Metazoa; phylum Arthropoda; class Insecta; order Orthoptera; family Acrididae; genus Schistocerca; species Schistocerca piceifrons. Next base: position 1,450,796 of record NW_025729171.1, on the reverse strand, counting down.
ACAAAAGGCACAATGCCGACTTCAGTACAAGAGGAGTAAAACTTCACATTGTTTGTGGTTTGCTTTGAGCATTTCCTGGGTGATCAGTATTAGATTCCGATGCACTAATGCAACGTTACTCTATCCCTTGGACCTTCATTTTGACGATGAAACACAGAAATTGCGTCGGGACTTAATACAAAAGGCATAATGCCGTCTTAAGTACAAGAAAAGTAAATCTGCTCACTGTTTGTGGTTTGCTTTGAGCGTTTCCTGACTGATCAGTATTAGATTCCGATGCACAACTGCAGCTTTACTCTATCCCTTGGACCTTCACATTGACGATGAAACACAGAAATTGCGTCCAGATTTAATACAAAATGCACAATGCCGACTTAGGTACAAGATGTGTAAATCTTCTCATTGTTTGTGGTTTGCTTTGAGAGTTTCCTGGGAGATCAGTATTAGCTTCCGATGCACTACTGCCGCTTTACTCTATCTGTTGGACCTTCACATTGACGTTGAAACACAGATATTGCGTCGGTAATTAATAGAAAAGGCACAATGCAGACATAGGTACAAGATGAGTAAATCTTCTCATTGTTAGTGGTTTGGTTTGAGAGTTTCCTGCGAGATCAGTAATAGATTCCGAAGCACTACTGCAGCTTTGCTCTATCCCTTGGACCTTCACATTGACGATGAATCACAGATATTGCGTCGGGATTTAATAAAAGAGCCATAATGCCGTCTGAAGTACAAGAAGAGTAAATCTCCTCATTGTTTGTGGTTTGCTTTGAGCGTTTCCTGGAGGATCAGTATTAGATTCCAATGCACTACTGCAGCTTTATTCTATCTGTTGGACATTCACATTTACGATGAAATACAGGAATTGGATCTTGGTTTAATACCAAAGGCACAATGCCGACTTAAGTACAAGAAAAGTAAATCTACTCATTGTTTGTGGTTTGATTTGAGCGTTACCTGGGAGATCAGTAATAGATTCCGATGCACTACTGCAGCTTTAATCTAGTCCTTGGACCTTCACATTGACGACAAACAACAGAAATTTCAACGGGATTAAATAATATATGCACAATGCCGACTCAAGTACAAGAATAGTGAATCTTCTCATTGTTTGTGGTTTGCTTTGAACGTTTCCTGGGAAATCAGTATTAGATTCCGATGCACTACTGCAGCTGTACTGTATCCCTTGGACCATCACATTGACGATGAAATACAGAAATTGCGTCGGGATTTAAGACAAAACGCACAATGCCGACTTCAGTAAAAGAGGGGTAAACTTCACTTTGTTTGTGGTTTGCTTTGAGCGTTTCCTGGGCGATCAGTATTAGATTCCGTTGCACTAATGCAGCATTACCCTATCCCCTGGACCTTCACTTTGACGATGAAACACAGAAATTGTGTCGGGACTTAATACAAAAGGCATAATGCCGACTTAAGTACCACAAGAATAAATCTCCTCATTGTTTGTGGCTTGCTTTGAGCGATTGCTGGGAGATCAGTATTACATTCCGATGCACTACTGCAGCTTTACTCTATCACTTGGACCTTCACATTGTCGATGAAACACATAAATTGCGTCGGGATTTAATACAAACGGTACAATGCCGACTTAAGTACAAGAGGAGTAAATCTTCTCATTGTTTTTGGTTTGCTTTGAGCGTTTCGTGGGAGATCAGTATTAGATTACGATACATTACTGCAGCGTTACTTTATCCCTTTGACGTTCACATTGACGATGAAACACCGAAATTTCGTCGGGATATAATACAAAAGGCACAATGCCCACTTAAGTACAAGAAGAGTAAATATTCTCATTGTTTGTGGTATGCTTTGAGCGTTTCCTGAGAGATCAGTATTAGATTCCGATGCACTACTGCAGCTTTACTCTATCCTTAGGACCATCACATTGACGATGAAACACAGAAATTGCGTCCGGATTTAATACAAATGGCACAATACCGACTTAGGTCCAAGATGAGTAAATCTTCTCATTGTTTGTGGTTTGCTTTGAGAGTTTCCTGGGAGATCAGTATTAGCTTCCGATGCACTACTGCAGCTTTACTCTATCTGTTGGAGCTTCACATTGACGATGAAACACAGAAATTGCGTCGGTAATTAATAGAAAAGGCACAATGCAGGCATGGGTACAAGATGGGTAAATCTTCTCATTGTCAGTGGTTTGCTTTTAGAGTTCCCTGCGGGATCAGTATTAGATTCCGATGCACTACGGCAGCTTTACTCTATCCCTTGGACCTTCACATTGACGATGAATCACAGATATTGCGTCGGAATTTAATAAAAAACGCATAATGCCGTCTGAAGTAGAAGTGTAAATCTCCTCATTGTTTGTGGTTTGCTTTGAGCGTTTCCTGGGAGACCAGTATTAGATATCAATGCACTACTGCAGCTTTACTCTATCTTTTGGACCTTCACATTCACGATGAAACGCAGAAATTGCATTGGGGTGTAATACAAAAGGCACAATGCCAAAAAGTACAAGAAAAGTAATTCTTCACATTGTTTGAGGTTTGATTTGAGCGTTACCTGGGAGATCAGTATTAGATTCCGATGCACTAAAGCAGCTTTACTCTATCCATTGGAAATTCACATTGACGATGCAACATAGAAATTGCGTCGGGATTTAATACAAAAGGCATAATGCCAACTTAAGTACAAGAAGTGTAAATCTTCTCATTGTTTGTACACAGAAATTGCGTCAGGTTTCAATACAAAAGGCACAATGCCGATTTAAGTATAAGAAGAGTAAATCTTCTCGTTGTTTGTGGTTTGCTTTGAGCGTTACCTGGGAGATCAGTATTAGTTTCCGATGCACTACTGCAGCTTTACTGTACCCTTTGGACCATCACATTGATGGTGAAATACAGAAATTGCGTCGGGATTTAAGACAAAAGGAACAATGCCGACTTCAGTACAAGAGGAATAAAACTTCACATTGAATGTGGTTTGCTTTGAGCGTTTCCTGGGTGATCAGTATCAGATTCCGATGCACAAATGCAGCTTTACTCAATCCCTTGGACGACCACTTTGACGATGAAACACAGAAATTGCGTCGGGATTTCATACAAAAGGCATAATGCCGACTTAAGTGCAAGAGGAGTAAAGCTTCTCATTGTTTTTGGTTTGCTTTGAGCGTTTCCTGCGAGATCAGTATTAGATTCCGATGCATTACTGCAGCTTTACTTTATCCCTTTGACGTTCACAATGAGGATGAAACACAGAAATTTCGTCGGGATTTAATACAAAAGGCAGAATGCCGACTTAAGTACAAGAAGAGTAAATATTCTCATTATTTGTGGTTTGCTTTTTGCGTTTATTGAGAGGTCAGTATTAGATTCCGATGCACTACTGCAGCTTTACTCTATCCCTTGGCCCTTCACATTGACGATGAAATACAGAAATTGCGTCGGGATTTTATACAGAAGGCACAATGAAGACTTAAAAACAAAAGCAGTAAATCCTCTCATTGTTTTTGATTTGCTTTGAGCGTTCCTGGGAGATCAGTATTAGATTCCGATGCACCACTGCAGCATTACTCTATCCCTTGGACCTTCCCATTGACGAAGAAACACAGAAATTGGGTCGGGCATTAAACCAAAAGGCATAATGCCGACTTAAGTGCAAGAAGTGTAAATCTTCTCATTGTTTGTGGTTAGCTTTGAGCGTTTCCTGGGAGATCAGTATTAGATTCCGATGCACTACTGCAGCTTTACTCTATCTGTTGGACCTTCACATTGACGATGGAACACAGAAATTGCTTCGGTAATTAATAGAAAAGGCACAATGCAGACATAGGTAAAAGATTAGTAAATCTTCTCATTGTTAGTGGTTTGCTTTGAGAGTTTCCTGCGAGATCAGTATTACATTCCGATGCACTACTGCAGCTTTACTCTATCCCTTGGACCTTCACATTGACGTTGAAATACACATATTTCGTCGGGATTTAATAAAAAAGGCATAATGCCGTCTAAAGTACAAGAAGTGTAAATCTCCTCATTGTTTGTGGTTTGCTTTGAGCGTTTCCTGGGAGATCAGTATTAGATTCCAATGCACTATTGCAGCTTTACTCTATCCGTTGGACCTTCGCATAGACGATGAAACACAGAAATTGCGTCTGGATTTAATACAAAAGGCACAATGCCGACTTTGGTACAAGAGGAATAAATCTTCACATTGTTTGTTGTTTGCTTTGAGCGTTTCCCTGGGTGATCAGTATTAGATTCCGATGCACTACTGCAGCTCTACTCTATCCCTTGCATATTCACATTGACGATGAAACACAGAAATGGCGTTAGGGTTTAATTCAAATGGCACAATGAGGACTTAAGCACAAGAAGAGTAAATGTTCTCATTGTTTGTGGTTTTCTTTGGGCGTTTCCTGGGATATCGGTATTACATTCCGATGCACTACTGCAGCTCTACTCTATCCCTTGGACCTTCACATTGACGACGAAACACAGAAATTGCGTCGGGATTTAATACAAAAGGCACTATGCCGACTTAAGTACAAGAGAAGTAAATCTCCTTATTGTTTGTTGTTTGCTTTCAGCGTTACCTGGGAGATCAGTATTAGATTCCGATGCACTACTGCAACATTACTCTATCCCTTTCACGTTCGCATTGACGATGAAACACAGAAATTTCGTCGGGATTTAATACAAAAGGCGCAATGCCGACTTACGTATAAGAAGAGTAAATCTTCTCATTGTTTCTGGTTTGCTTTGAGAGTTTCCTGGGAGATCAGTATTAGATTCTGATGCACTACTGCAGCTTTACTCTATCCCTTGGACCTTCACATTGACGATGAAACACAGATATTGCGTTGGGAGTAAATCAAAAGGCACAATGCCAACTTAAGTACAAGAAGAGTAAATCTTCTCATTGGTTGTGGTTTGCTTTGAACGTTTCCTGGGAGATCAGTAATAGATTCCGTTGCACTACTGCAGCTTTACTGTATCCGTTGGACCTTCACATTGTCGATAAAACACAGAAATTGCTAAGGGATTTAATACAAAAGTCACAATGCCGACTTTAGTACAAGAGGAGTAAATCTTCACATTGTTGCTGGTATGCTTTGGGCGTTTCCTGGGAGATCAGTATTAGATTCCGTTGCTCTACTGCAGCATTACTCTATCCCTTGGACCTTCACATTGACGATGAAATACTGAAATTGCGTCTGGATTTAATAGATAAGGGACAATGCCGACTTAAGTACAAGAGGAGTAAATCCTCTCATTGTTTTTGGTTTGCTTTGAGCGTATCTGGGAGATCAGTATTAGATTCCGATGCATTACTGCATCTTTACCCTATCTTTTTGACGTTCACATTGAGGTTGAAAAAGAGAAATTTCGGTGGGATTTAATACAAAATGCACAATGCCGACTTAAGTACAAGAAGAGTAAATCTTCCCTTTGTTTGTGGTTTGCTTTGAGCGCTTCCTGGGAGAGCAATATTAGATTCCAATGCACAACTGCAGCTTTACCCTATACCTTGTCCCTTAGCATTGACGATAAAACACAGACATTGCGTCGGGATTTAATTCAAAAGGCACAATGGCGTCTATAGTACAAGAAGAGTAAATCGTCTCAACTTTTGTGGTGTGATTATGAGCGTTACGTCGGAGATCAGTATAAGATACCGATGCACTACTACAGCTTTACTCTATCCCTTGCACCTTCACATTGACGATGAAACACAGAAAATGCGTCGGGATTTCATACAAAAGGCACAATGCCGACTTAAGCACAGGAAGAGATGTATTCTCATTTTTTGTGGTTTGCTTTGAGCGTTTCCTGGGAGATCAGTATCAGATTCCGATGCACTACTGCAGATTTACCCTACCTCTTGGTCCTTCACATTAACTATGAAACTCAGAAATTGCATCGGAATTTAATACGATAGGCACAATGCCGACTTAAGTACAAGAGGAGTAAATCGTATCATTGTTTGTGGTGTGTTTATGAGCGTTACCTGGGATATCAGTATTAGATTCCGATGCACTACTGCAGCTTTACTGTATCCTTTGGACCTTCACATTGACGATGAAACACAGAAATTGGGTCGGGCATTAATATAAAAGGCATAATGCCGTCTGAAGTACAAAAAGTGTAAATCTTCCCATTGTTTGTGGTTTGCTTTGAGCTTTTCCTGGGAGATCAGTATTATATTCCAATGCACTACTGCAGCATTACTCTATCCGTTCGACCTTCACATAGACGATGAAACACAGAAATTGCGACGGGATTTAATACAAAAGGCACAATGCCGACATTAGTTCTAGAGGAGTAAATCTTCACATTGTTTGTGGTTTGCTTTGATCGTTTCCTGGGTGATCAGTATTAGATTCCGATGCACTACTGCAGCTTTACTCTATCCCTTGCATATTCACATTGACGAAGAAACACAGAAATTGCGTAAGGGTTTAATTCAAATGGCACAATGCCGACTTACGTACAAGAAGAGTAAATCCTCTCATTGTTTATGGTTTGCTTTGAGCGTTTCCTGGGATATCAGTATTACATTTCGTTGCACTACTGCAGCTTTACTCTATCCCTTGGACCATCACATTGGCAATGAAACACAGAAATTGCGTCGGGATTTTATACAAAACGCACAATGCCGACTTAAGTACAAGAGGAGTAAATCTTCTCATTGTTTCTGGTTTGCTATCAGCGCCTCCTAGGAGATCAGTGTTAGATTCCGATGCACTACTGCAGCTTTACTCCATCTCTTTGACGTTCGTATTGACGATGAAACACAGAAATTTCGTCGGGATTTAATACGAAAAGCACTTTGACGACCTCAGTACAAGAAGAGTGAATCTTCTCATTGTTTCGGGTTTGCTTTGAGGGTTTCCTGGGAGATCAGTATTGATTCCGATGCACTACTGCATCTTTACTCTATCCCTTGGACCTTCACATTGACAATGAAACACGAAAATTGCGTCTGGATTAAATCAAGAGCCACAATGGCAAATTAAGTACAAGAAGAGTAAATCTTCCCATTGTTTGTGGTTTGCTTTGTGCGTTTCCTCGGAGATCAGTATTAGGTTGCGATGCACTACTGCAGCTTTACTCTATCCCTTGGACGTCCACTTTGACGATGAAACACAGAAATTGCGTCGGGATTTCATACAAATGGCATAATGCCGACTTAAGTGCAAGAGGAGTAAAGCTTCTCATTGTTTCTGGTTTGCTATCAGCGCCTCCTAGGAGATCAGTGTTAGATTCCGATGCACTACTGCAGCTTTACTCCATCTCTTTGACGTTCGTATTGACGATGAAACACAGAAATATCGTCGGGATTTAATACAAAAAGCACTTTGACGACCTCAGTACAAGAAGAGTGAATCTTCTCATTGTTTCGGGTTTGCTTTGAGGGTTTCCTGGGAGATCAGTATTGATTCCGATGCACTACTGCATCTTTACTCTATCCCTTGGACCTTCACATTGACAATGAAACACGAAAATTGCGTCTGGATTAAATCAAGAGCCACAATGGCAAATTAAGTACAAGAAGAGTAAATCTTCCCATTGTTTGTGGTTTGCTTTGTGCGTTTCCTCGGAGATCAGTATTAGGTTGCGATGCACTACTGCAGCTTTACTCTATCCCTTGGACGTCCACTTTGACGATGAAATACAGAAATTGCGTCGGGATTTCATACAAAAGGCATAATGCCGACTTAAGTGCAAGAGGAGTAAAGCTTCTCATTGTTTTTGGTTTGCTTTGAGTGTTTCCTCCGAGATCAGTATTAGATTCCGATGCATTACTGCAGCTTTACTTAATCCCTTTGACGTTCAATGAGGATGAAACACAGAAATTTCGTCGGGATTTAATACAAAAGGCAGAATGCCGACTTAAGTACATGAAGAGTAAATATTCTCATTAATTGTGATTTGCTTTTTGCGTTTATTGAGAGGTCAGTATTAGATTCCGATGCACTAGTGCAGCTTTACTCTATCCCTTGGACCTTCAGATTGACGATGAAACACAGAAATTGCGTCCGGATTTAATACAAAAAGCACAATGCCGAATTAGGTACAAGATGTGTAAATCTTCTCATTGGTTGTGGTTTGCTTTGAGAGCTTCCTGGGAGATCAGTATTAGATTCCGATGCACAACTGCAGCGTTACTCTATCCCTTGGACCTTCACATTGACGATGAAACACAGATATTGCGTCGGGATTTAATACAAAAGTGCCTTTTGTGTTAAATCCCGACTAAAATACAAGAAGTGTAAATCTACACACGGTTTGTGGTTTGCTTTGAGCGTTTCCTGGGAGATCAGTATTAGATTCCGATGCACTACTGCAGCTTTTCTCTATCTGTTGGACTCTCACATTTACGAGAAACACAGAAATTGCATCGGGATTTAATACAAAAGGCACATTGCCGAAATGTGCAAGAAAAGTAATTCTTCTCATTGTTTGAGGTTTGATTTGAGTGATACCTGGGAGATCAGTATTAGATTTCGATGCACTACTGCAGCTTTACTCTATCCCTTGGACCTTCAGATTGACGATGAAACACAGAAATTGCGTCTAGATTTAATACAAAAGGCACAATGCCGACTTCAGTACAAGAGGAGTAAATCTTCATATTGTTTGTGGTTTGCTTTGAGCATATCCTGGGTGATCAGTGTTAGATTCCGATCGACTAATGCAGCTTTGCTCTATCCCTTGGACCTTCACATACACGATGAAACACAGAAATTCCGTCAGGTTTTAATACAAAAGGCGCAATGCCGACTTAAGTACAAGGAGACTAACTCTTCTCAATGTTTGTGGTTTGCTTTGAGCGTTTCCTGGGAGATCAGTATTAGTGTCCGATGCACTACAGCAGTTTTACACTATCTCTTGGACCTTCACATTGACGATGAAACACAGAAATTGAGTCGGGGGTTAATACAAAAGGCATGATACCGACTTAACTACAAGTAGAGTTAATCTTCTCATTGTTTGTGGTCTGCTTTTGGCGTTTGCTGCGTGAAAAGTATTACATTCCGATGCACTACTGCAGCTTTGCTCTATCCCTTGGCCCTTCCCATTGACGATGAAATACAGAAATTGCGTCGGGATTATATACAGAAGGCACAATGAAGACTTAAAAACAAAAGGAGTAAATCCTCTCATTGTTTTTGATTTGCTTTGAGCGTTCCTGGGAGATCAGTATTAGATTCCGATGCACCACTGCAGCTTTACTCTATCCCTTGGACCTTCCCATTGACGATGAAACACAGAAATTGGGTCGGGCATTAAACCAAATTTCATAATGCCGATGAAATACACATATTGCGTCGGGATTTAATAAAAAAGGCATAATGCCGTCTAAAGTACAAGAAGTGTAAATCTCCTTATGGTTTGTGGTTTGCTTTGAGCGTTTCCTGGGAGATCAGTATTAGATTCCAATGCACTATTGCAGCTTTACTCTATCCGTTTGACCTTCGCATAGACGATGAAACACAGAAATTGCGTCTGGATTTAATACAAAAGGCACAATGCCGACTTTGGTACAAGAGGAATAAATCTTCACATTGTTTGTTGTTTGCTTTGAGCGTTTCCTTGGAGATCACTATTAGATTCCGATGCACTACTGCAGCTCTACTCTATCCCTTGCATATTCACATTGACGATGAAACACAGAAATTGCGTAAGGGTTTAATTCAAATGGCACAATGCCGTCTTAAGTATAAGAAGAGTAAATCTTCTCATTGTTTCTGGTATGCTTTGGGCGTTTCCTGGGAGATCAGTATTAGATTCCGTTGCTCTACTGCAGCTTTACTCTATCCCTTGGACCTTCACATTGACGATGAAATACTGAAATTTCGTCTGGATTTAATAGAAAAGGGACAATGCCGAATTAAGTACAAGAGGAGTAAATCCTCTCATTGTTTTTGGTTTGCTTTCAGCGTTTCTGGGAGCTCAGAATTAGATTCCCAGCAGTACTGCAGCTTCACTCCATCCCTTGGAACTTGACATTGACGATGAAACACAGAACTTGCGTCGGTATTTAATACGGTAGGCACAATGCCGACTGAAGTACGAGTAGAGTCAATCTTCCCTTTGTTTGTGGTTTGCTTTGAGCGGTTCCTGGGAGAGCAATATTAGATTCCAATGCACAACTGCAGCTTTACCCTATACCTTGTCCCTTAGCATTGACGATAAAACACAGACATTGCGTCGGGATTTAATTCAAAAGGCACAATGGCGACTATAGTACAAGAAGAGTAAATCGTCTCAACTTTTGTGGTGTGATTATGAGCGTTACGTGGGAGATCAGTATAAGATTCCGATGCACTACTGCAGCTTTACTCTATCCCTTGCACCTTCACATTGACGATGAAACACAGAAATTGCGTCGGGACTTCATACAAAAGGCACAATGCCGACTTAAGCACAGGAAGAGATGTCTTCTCATATTTTGTGGTTTACTTTGAGCGTTTCCTGGGAGATCAGTATCAGATTCCGATGCACTACTGCAGATTTACCGTACCCCTTGGTCCTTCACATTAACTATGAAACTCAGAAATTGCGTCGGAATTTAATACGATAGGCACAATGCCGACTTAAGTACAAGAGGAGTAAATCGTATCATTGTTTGTGGTGTGTTTATGAGCGTTACCTGGGATATCAGTATTAGATTCCGATGCACTACTGCAGCTTTACTCTATCCCTTGCATTTTCACATTGACGATGAAACACAGAAATTGCGTAAGGGTTTAATTCAAATGGCACAATGCCGACTTACGTACAAGAAGAGTAAATCCTCTCATTGTTTATGGTTTGCTTTGAGCGTTTCCTGGGATATCAGTATTACATTTCGATGCACTACTGCAGCTTTACTCTATCCCTTGGACCTTCACATTGACGACGAAACACAGAAATTGCGTCGGGATTTAATACAAAAGGCACAATGCCGACTTAAGTATAAGAAGAGTAAATCTTCCCAATGTTTCTGGTATGCTTTGGGCGTTTTGTGGGAGATCAGTAATAGATTCCGAAGCACTACTGCAGATTTACTCTACCCCTTGGACGTTCACTTTGACTATGAAACTCAGAAATTGCGTCGGTATTTAATCCAAAAGCAAAATGCCGACTTAAGTACAAGAAGATTAAATCTTCTCATTGTTTGAGGTTTGCTTTGAGAGTTTCCTGCGAGATCAGTATTAGATTCCGATGCACTACTGTTCCTTTACTCTATCCCTTGGATATTCACATTGACGATGAAACAAAGAAATTGCGTCAGGTTTTAATACAAAAGGCACAATGCCGACTTAAGTACAAGAGGAGTAAATCTTCTCATTGTTTCTGGTTTGCTTTCAGCGCCTCCTAGGAGATCAGTATTAGATTCCGATGCACTACTGCAGCTTTACTCTATCCCTTATACCTTCTCATAGTCGATGAAACACAGAAATATGGTCGGGATTTAATACAAAGGACACAATACCGACTTAAGTACAAGAAGAGTAAATCTTCTCGTTGTTTGTGATTTGCTTTGAGCGTTGCTGTGAGATCAGTATTAGATTCCAAGCACTACTGCAGCTTTACTCTATCCCTTGCACCTTCACATTGACGATGAAACACAGTAATTGCGTCTGTTTATAATACAAAAGGCACAATGCCGACTTAAGTACAAGAAGAGTAAATCTTCTCATTGTTTGTTGTTTGCTTTGAGCGTTTCCTGGTAGATCAGTATTCGATTCCGACGCTCAACTGCAGCTTTACTCTATCCCTTGGACCTTCACAATGACGATGAAACGCAGAAATTGGGTCGGGACTTAATACAAAAGGCCTAATGCTGACTTAAGTACAAGAAGAGTAAATCTTCTCATTGTTTGTAGTATGCTTGGAGCGTTTCCTGGGAGATCAGCATTAGATTCCGAAGCACTACTGCAGCGTTGCTCTATCCCTTGGACGTTCACATTGACAATTAAACACAGAAATTGCGTCGGGAATTAATACAAAAGGCACAGTGCCGACTTAAGTACAAGAAGAGTAAATCTTCTCATTGTTTGTGGTTTGCTTTGAGCGTTTCCTGGGAGATCAGTATTAGACTCCGATGCACTACTGCATCTTTACTCTATCCCTTGGAACTTCACATTGACGAAGAAACACAGAAATTGCGTTGGGATTTAAAACAAAAGGCACAATTTCGACTTAAGTACAAGAAGAGTAAAAGTTCTCAATGTTTGAGGTTTGCTTTGAGGGTTTCCTGGGAGGTCAGTATTAGATGCCGATGCACTACTGCAGCTTTACTCTGCCCCTTGCACCTTCACATTGACGATTGCGTCGGGATTTAATACAAAAGGCACAATGCCTTCTTATGTACAAGAAGAGTAAGTCTTGTCATTGTTTGTGGTTTGCTTTGAGCATTTCCTGGGAGATCAGTATTAGATTCCGACGCTCTACTGCAGCTCTACTCTATCCCTTGGACCTTCACATTGACGATGAAACACAGAAATTGCGTCGGGAATTAGTACAAAATTCACAATGCCGACTGAAGTTCAAGAAGAGTGAATCTTCTCATTGTTTGTGGTTTGTTTTGAGCGATTCCTGGGAGATCAGTATTAGATTCGGATGCACTACTGCACCTTTACTCTATCCCTTAGACCTTCACATTGACGATGAAACACAGATATTGCGTCGGGATTTAATACAAGAGGCGCAAAGCCGACTTAAGTACAAGAAGAGGAAATCTCCTCATTGATTGTGGTTTGCTTTGAGGGTTTCCTGAGATACCAGTATTAAATTTCGATGTACCACATCAGGTTTACTGTATCCCTTGGACCTTCACGTTTACGATGAAATACAGATATTGCGTCGGGTTTTAATGTAAAAGGCACAATGCCAACTTAAGTTTAAGGAGAGTAAATCTTCTCATTGTATGTGGTTTGCTTTAAGCATTTCCTGGGAGATCAGTATTTGATTCCGATGCTCTACTGTAGCTCTACTCTATCCCTTGGACCTTCACATTGACGATGAAACACAGAAATTGCCTCGGGATTTAATATAAAAGGCACAATGACGGCTTAAGTACAAGAAGAGTAAATCTTCTCATTGTTTGTGGTTTGCTTTGAGCGTTTCCTGGGAAATCAGTATTTGGTTCCGATGCACAACTGCATCTTTATCCCTTGGACCTTCACATTTACGATAAAACAAAGAAATTGCCTCAGGATTTAACACAAAAGGCACAATGTCGACTTAAGTACAAGAAGAGTAAATCTTCTTATTATTTGTGGTTTGCCCAGAGCGCTTCCTGGGAGATCAGTAGTAGATTTCTGTGCACTACTGCATCCATACTCTATCCCTTGGACCTTCACATTGACGATGAAGCACAGAAATTGCTTTGGGATTTAATACAAAGGCACAATGACGGCGTAAGTACAGGGTGGCGCAGATGGATCGGGTGGTTTTGAAGTGGACTGTACGTCTGGAGGGGGGGAGCCAGGTGTTCGGCGACTTCGTCCTGTGGTGGGGGGGGACGGGAAGTTTCAGTTGCAGGCTGGCAGTCAGTCGCGATGGCTATGTGGTCCGTTGAGCATCGTGTTTTCGCAGTTTAAGAGTTCATACGCAATAACGAGTCAATTGTTGCTGTGACGCGTGCCTTTCGCCGGCGTTTCAACATCCCACCTCGCGGTAGTGTTCCTAAGCGAGATACGATATTGAGTTGGGTGCATAATTTCCGCACTACTGGTTCATGTGCTCCAAAATGGACGCCTAGACCGCCAACAATAACAACGCCTGAGAACGTGGAGCGTGTGAGACGCGATGTCACTGCGAGCCCACGTCGATCAACGAGACGTCGTGCTCAAGCTCTTGGAATGTCACGTCGGAGCCTTCAAAGGATTCTTAACGAAGAACTGAAATTCCACCCCTACAAAATCCTGTTGGTACAGAAGATTCTCCCAACAGACCATTTTCAAAGGCTTCAGTTTAGCCAACAGATGTTGGAGTTATTGGAAGATGTAAACCTGATTATCATGATGTCTGACGAGGCTCACTTTCACATTAACAGATACGTAAACAAGCAAAATTGCCGTTACTGGGCCGACACTAACCCAAGAGATCTACACCAACGGCCTCTCCATAGTGACAAAGTGACGGTTTGGTGTGGGGTTTCTAAGGTAGGGATAATTGGTCCTTACTTTTTTGAAAATGAAAGGGAGCAGGCGGTTACTGTTAATTCGCAGCATTATGTGAACATGATTGAAGATTTTCTTCTCCCACAACTTGAAGAGAACAATTACGACATGGGCAATATGTGGTTCCAACAAGACGGGGCAACTGCACATACCGCTAGGATATCAATGCAAGCTGTACGCGCTCTGTTCCCTGGCCGTTTGATTTCCCGTAATGGAGATGTCCATTGGCCCCCTCGCTCGCCGGACCTCACGGTATGTGACTTTTTCTTATGGGGCTATTTAAAAGCAAGGGTCTACATGAACAAACCCCGGACCATTCAGGAGTTGAAGGCAGCAATTCACACCGAAATCACATCAATTCCTGGTGATGTGCTTGAGCGGGCAATGCGGAACGTTAAGGACCGACTCCAAGAATGCGTCGCTCGAGAAGGAGGGCATTTGATGGATGTAATTTTTAAAAACTAACATTACTATTTTTTTGTTAATAAACTTCCATTGTAACTACACGTTTTGCACTTTATTTCAATCCAATACCTTTACAATTGACAGTTTGACAAGTATTTTAAAACCACCCGATCCATCTGCGCCACCCTGTACAAGAAGAGAAAAACTTCTCTTTGTTTGTGGTTTGATTTCAGCGTATCCTGGGAGCCCAGTATTAGATATCGATGCACCACATCAGGTTCACTGTATCCCTTGGACCTTCAGGATTACGACGAAATACAGAAATTGCATCGGGATTCAATACAAAAGGCACAATGCCGACTTAAGTACAAGAAGAATAAATCTTCTCATTGTTTCTGGTTTGCTTGATCGTTTCCTGGGAGATCAGTATTAGATTGCGGTGTACTACTGCTGCTTTACTCTATCCCTTGGACCTTCACATTGACGATGAAACACAGAAATTGCGTCGGGAATTAAAACAAAATGCACAATGCTGCCTTAAGTACAAGAAGAGTAAATCTTCACATTGATTGCTTTGAGGGTTTGCTGAGAGACCAGTATTAGATTTAGATGCACCACATCAGGTTTACTGTATCCCTTGGACCTTGACGTTTACGATGAAATACAGATATTGCGTCGTAATTCAATATAATAGGCACAACGCCGACTTAAGTTTAAGAGGAGTAAATCTTCTCATTGTATGTGGTTTGCTTTGAGCATTTCCTGGGAGATCGGTGTTAGATTCCGATGCACTACTGCATCTTTACTCTATCCTTGGACCTTCATATTGACGATGGAATACAGAAATTGCTTCGGGATTTAATACAAAACGCACAATGACGGCTTAAGTACAAGAAGAAGAAATCTTCTCTTTGTTTGTGGTTTGCTTTCAGCGTTTCCCTGGAGCCCAGAATTAGATACCGATGCACCACATCAGGTTTACTGTATCCCTTAGACCATCACGATTACGATGAAATACAGAAATTGCGTTGGGATTTAATACAAAAGGCACAATGCCAACTTAAGTACATGAAGAGGAAATCTTCACATTGATTGCTTTGAGGGTTTGCTGAAAGACCAGTATTAGATTTAGATGCACCACATCAGGTTTACTGTATCCCTTGGACCTTCACGATTACGATGAAATACAGAAATTGCGTCGGGATTTAATACAAAAGGCACAATGCCGACTTAAGTACAGGAAGAGTAAATCTTCTCATTGGTTCTGGTTTGCTTGAGCGTTTCCTGGGAGATCATTATTAGATTCCGATGCACTACTGCTGCTTTACTCTATCCCTTGGACCTTCACATTGACGATGAAACACAGAAATTGCGTCGAGATTTAATACAAAACGCACAATGCTGACTTAAGTACAATGGGAGTAAATCTTCTCAATGTTTCTGGTTAGCTTTGAGCGTTTCCTGGGAGACCAGTATTAGATTTCGATGCACCACATCAGGTTTACTGTATCCCGTGGACTTTCACGTTTACCGTGAAATATAGAAATTGCGTCGGGATTTAATACAAAAGGCACAATGCCGAATTATGTACAAGAAGAGTAAATCTTCTCATTGTTTCTGGTTTGCTTTGAGCGTTTCCTGGGAGGTCAGTATTAGATTCCGATGCACTACTGCATCTTTACTCTATCCCTTGGACCTTCACAATTGCGATGAAGCACTGATATTGCGTTGGGATTTGTTACAAAAGGCACAATGCCGACTTCAGTACAAGGAGAGTAAATCTTCTCATTGTTTATGGTTTGCTTTGTGATTTGCTGGAAGATCAGTATTAGATTCCGATGCACTAATGCTGCTTTACTCCATCCCTTGCATCTTCACATTGACGATAAAAAACAGAAATTGCGTGGGGATTTAATACAAAAGGCACAATGCCGACTTAAGCACAAGAAGTGTAAATTTTCTCATTGTTTGTGGTTTGAATTCAGCCTTTCCTGGGATATCTGAATTAGAATCCGATGCAATACTGCAGCTTGATTCTATCCCTTGGACCTTCACATTGACAATGAAACACAGAATTTGCATCTGGATTTAATACAAAAGGCACAATGACGGTTTTAGTACAAGAAGAGTAAATCTTCTCATTGTTTGTGGTTTGCTTTCAGCGTTTCCTGGGAGCCCTGAATTAGATTTCGATGCACCACATCAGGTTTACTGTATCCCTTAGACCATCACGATTACGATGTAATAAAGAAATTGCGTCGGGATTTAATACAAAAGGCACAATGCTGACTTAAGTACAAGAAGAGTAAATCTTTTCATTGTTTGAGTTTAGCTTTGAGCATTTCCTGGGAGATCAGTATTAGATTCCGATGCACTACTGCAGCTCTACTCTATCCCTGGGACTTCACATTGACGATGAAACATAGAAATTGCGTCGGGATTTAATACAAAAAGCACAATGCCGACTTAAGTACAAAAGGAGTAAATCCTCTCATTGTTTGTGGTTTACGTTGAGCGTTTCCTGGGAGATCAGTATTATATTCCCATGCACTACTGCATCTTTACTCTATCCCTTGGACCTTCACATTGACGATGGAACACAGATATTGCGTCGGGATTTAATACAAAAGGCACAATGTCGACTTAAGTACAAGAAGTGTAAATCTTCTCATTGTTTGTGGTTTGCTTTCAGCGTTTCCTGGGAGACCAGTATTAGATTTCGATGCACCACATCAGGTTTACTGTATCCCTTGGACTTTCACGTTTACCATGAAATATAGAAATTGCGTCGGGATTTAATACAAAAAGCACAATGCCGACTTAAGTACAAAAGGAGTAAATCCTCTCATTGTTTGTGGTTTACTTTGAGCGTTTCCTGGGAGATCAGTATTATATTCCCATGCACTACTGCATCTTTACTCTATCCCTTGGACCTTCACATTGACGATGGAACACAGATATTGCGTCGGGATTTAATACAAAAGGCACAATGTCGACTTAAGTACAAGAAGTGTAAATCTTCTCATTGTTTGTGGTTTGCTTTCAGCGTTTCCTGGGAGACCAGTATTAGATTTCGATGCACCACATCAGGTATACTGTATCCCTTGGACTTTCACGTTTACCATGAAATATAGAAATTGCGTCGGGATTTAATACAAAAAGCACAATGCCGACTTAAGTACAAAAGGAGTAAATCCTCTCATTGTTTGTGGTTTACTTTGAGCGTTTCCTGGGAGATCAGTATTATATTCCCATGCACTACTGCATCTTTACTCTATCCCTTGGACCTTCACATTGGTGACGAAACACAGATATTGCGTCGGGATTTATACAAAAGGCACAATGTCAACTTAAGTACAAGAAGAGTAAATCTTCTCATTGTGTGTGGTATGCTTTGTGCGTTTCCTGGGAGATCAGTATTAGATTCCGTTGCATTTCTGCAGCTTTACTCTATCCCTTAGACCTTCACATTGTCGACGAAACACAGAAATTGCGTCGGGATTCAATACAAAAGCAACAATGCCGACTGAAGTAGAAGAAGAGTAAATCTTCTCGATGTTTGTGGTTGCTTTGAGCGTTTCTGGGAGATCAGTATTAGATTCCGAATCACTACTGCAGCTTTACTCCATCCCTTGCACCTTCACATTGACGATGAAAGGCAGAAATTGCAACCGGATTTAATACAAAAGGCACAATGCCGACTGAAGAACAAGAAGAGTAAATCTTCTCATTGTTAGTGGTTTGCTTTTAGCATGTCCTGGGAGATCAGTATTTGATTCCGATGTTCTAGTGCAGCTCTACTCTATCCCTTGGACCTTCACATTGACGATGAAACACAGAAATTGCGTCGGGCTTTAATACAAAAGGTACAAGACCGACGTAAGTACAAGAGGAATAAAACTTCTCATTGTTTGTGGATTGCTTTGAGCGTTTCCTGGGAGATCAGTATTAGATTCCGATGCAATACCGCAGCTTTACTCTATCCCTTATACCTTCACAATGGCGATGAAACACTGATATTGCGTAGGGATTTGTTACAAAAGGCACAATGCCGACTTAAGTACAAGGAGAATAAAACTTCTCATTGAATATGGTTTGCTTTGTGATTTGCTGCGAGATCAGTATTAGATTCCGTTGCACTGATGCAGCTTTACTCCATCCCTTGCACCTTCACATTGACGATCAAAAACAAATATTGCGTCCGGATATAATACAAAAGGCACAATGCTGACATAAGTACAAGATGAGTAAACCTTCTCATAGTTTGTGGTTTGCTTGGAGCGTTTCCTGGAAGATCAGTATTAGATTCCGATGCACTACTGAAGCTCTACTCTATCCCCTGGACCTTCACATTGACGATGAAACACAGAAGTTGCGTCGGGAACTAATACAAAAGCACAATGCCGACTTAAGTAAAAGAAGTGTAAGTCTTCTCATAGTTTGTGGTTTTCTTTGAGCATTTCCTGAGAGATCGGTATTAGATTCCGAAGCACTACTGAAGCTTTACTCTATCCCTTGGACCTTCACAATGGCGATGAAACAATGATACTGCGTAGGGATTTGTTCCAAAAGGCACAATGCCGACTTAAGTACAAGGTGAGTAAAACTTCTCATTGAATATGGTTTGCTTTGTGCGTTTGCTGAGAGATCAGTATTAGATTCCGATTCACTACTGCATCTTTACTCCATCCCTTGCACCTTCACAATGACGATGAAAAACAGAAATTGCGTCCGGATTTAATACAAATTTCACAATGCCAACTTAAGGACAAGAAGAGTAAATCTTCTCATTGCTTGTGGTTTGCTTTGAGCGTTTCCTGGGAGATCAGTATTAGATTCCGATGCACTACTGCATCTTTACTCTATCCCTTGGACTTTCTTATTGACGATGAAACACAGACATTGCGTCGGGATTTAATACAAAAGGCACAATGACGACTTAACTACAAGAAAAGTAAATCGTCTCATGTTTGTGGTTTGCTTTGTGCGCTTGCTGGAAGATCAGAATTAGATTTCGATGCACTACTTCAGCTTTACTCCATCCCTTAGTCCTCCACATTGACGATGAGACACAGAAATTGCATCGGGATTTAATACAAAAGGCACAATGCCGACTTCAGTATAAGAAGAGTAAATTTTCTCGTTGTTTGTATTTTGCTTTGAGCGTTTCTGTGAGATCAGTATTTGATTCCGATGCACTACTGTAGCTTTACTCTATACCTTGCACCTTCACATTGACGATGAAACAGAGAAATTGCGTCGGGATTTAATACAAAATGCACAATGCCGACTTAAGTACAAGAAGAGTAAAGCTTCTCAATGTTTGTGGTTTGCTTTGAGCATTTCCTGGGAGATCAGTATTAGATCCCGATGCACTACTGCAGCTGTACTCCATCCCTTGGACCTTCACATTGACGATGAAACACAGAAATTGCGTCGGGATTTAATACAAAACGCACAATGCCGACTTAAGTTCAAGAGGAGTAAATCCTCCCATTGTTTGTGGTTTGCTTTGGGCGTTTCCTGGGTTATCAGTTTAGATTCCGATGCAGTACTGCATCTTTACTCTATCCCTAGGACCTTCACATTGATGATGAAACACAGATATTGCGTCGGGTTTTAATACAAAAGGCACAATGCCGACTTAAGTACAAGAAGAGTAAATCTTCTCATTGTTTGTGGTTTGCTATTAGCGTTTCCTGGGAGATCAGTATTAGAATCCGATGCACTACTGTATCTTCACTCTATCCCTTGCACCATGACATTGACGATGAAACACAGAAATTTCCTCAGGATTTCATTCAAAAGGCACAATAACGACTTAAGCACAAGAAGAGTAAATCTTCTCATATTTTGTGGTTTGCTTTGAGCGTTTCCTGGGAGATCAGTATTAGATTCCGATGCGCTACTGCAGCTTTACTCTATACCTGGGACCTTCACATTGACGATGAAACACAGAAATAGCGTCGTGATTTAATACAAAAGGCACAATGCCGACTTAAGTACAAGAAGAGTAAATTTTCTCATTGTTTGTGGTTTGCTTTGAGCTTTTCCTGGAAGATCAGTATTAGAATCCGATGCACTACTGCAGCTTTAGTCCTTCCCTTGGACCTTTAGATTAAAGATGAAACACAGAAATTGCGTCGGGATTTAATACAATAGGCACAATACCGATTTTAGTCCAAGAAGAGTAAAACTTCTCAATGTTTGTGGTTTGCTTTGAGAGTTCCTGGGAGATCAGTATTATATTTCCTTGCACTACTACAGCTTTACTGTATCCCGTGGAACTTCATATTGACGATGAAACACAGAAATTGCGTGGGGATTTAATACAAAAAGCACAATGCCGACTTAAGTACAATAGGAGTAAATCTTCTCATTGTTTGTGGTTTACTTTGAGTGTTTCCTGGGAGATCAGTATTATATTCCGATGCACTACTGCATCTTTACTCTATCCCTTGGACCTTTACATTGACGATGGAACACAGATATTTCGTCGGGATTTAATACAAAAGGCACAATGTCGACTTACGTACAAGAAGTGTACATCTTCTCATTGTTTGTGGTTTGCATTCAGCGTTTCCTGGGAGACCAGTATTAGATTTCGATGCACCACATCAGGTTTACTGTATCCCTTGGACTTTCACGTTTACCATGAAATATAGAAATTGCGTCGGGATTTAATACAAAAGGCACAATGCCGAATTAAGTACAAGAAGAGTAAATCTTCTCATTGTTTCTGGTTTACTTTGAGTGTTTCCTGGGAGATCAGTATTATATTCCGATGCACTACTGCATCTTTACTCTATCCCTTGGACCTTTACATTAACGATGGAACACAGATATTGCGTCGGGATTTAATACAAAAGGCACAATGTCGACTTACGTACAAGAAGTGTTCATCTTCTCATTGTTTGTGGTTTGCATTCAGCGTTTCCTGGGAGACCAGTATTAGATTTCGATGCACCACATCAGGTTTACTGTATCCCTTGGACTTTCACGTTTACCATGAAATATAGAAATTGCGTCGGGATTTAATACAAAAGGCACAATGCCGAATTAAGTACAAGAAGAGTAAATCTTCTCATTGTTTCTGGTTTGCTTTGAGCGTTTCCTGGGAGATCAGTATTAGATTCCGATGCACTACTGCATCTTTACTCTATCCCTTGGACCTTCACATTGACGATGAAACACTGAAATAGCGTCAAGACTTAGTACAAAGGGCACAATGCCGACTTGAGTACGGGAAGAGTAGATCTTCTCATTGTTTGTGGTTTGCTTTGAGCGATTCCTGGGGGATCAGTATTAGATTCCGATGCCCTACTGCATCTTTACTCTATCCCTTGTACCTTCACATTGGTGACGAAACACAGATATTGCGTCGGGAATTATACAAAAGGCACAATGTCAACTTAAGTACAAGATGAGTAAATCTTCTCGTTGTGTGTGGTATGCTTTGTGCGTTTCCTGGGAGATCAGTATTAGATTCCGTTGCATTTCTGCAGCTTTACTCTATCCCTTAGACCTTCACATTGTCGACGAAACACAGAAATTGCGTCGGGATTCAATACAAAAGCAACAATGCCGACTGAAGTAGAAGAAGAGTAAATCTTCTCGATGTTTGTGGTTGCTTTGAGCGTTTCTGGGAGATCAGTATTAGATTCCGAATCACTACTGCAGCTTTACTCCATCCCTTGCACCTTCACATTGACGATGAAAGGCAGAAATTGCAACCGGATTTAATACAAAAGGCACAATGCCGACTGAAGAACAAGAAGAGTAAATCTTCTCATTGTTAGTGGTTTGCTTTTAGCATGTCCTTGGAGATCAGTATTTGATTCCGATGTTCTAGTGCAGCTCTACTCTATCCCTTGGACCTTCACATTGACGATGAAACACAGAAATTGCGTCGGGCTTTAATACAAAAGGTACAATACCGACTTAAGTACAAGAGGAATAAAACTTCTCATTGTTTGTGGATTGCTTTGAGCGTTTCCTGGGAGATCAGTATTAGATTCCGATGCACTACCGCAGCTTTACTCTATCCCTTATACCTTCGCAATGGCGATGAAACACTGAAATTGCGTAGGGATTTGTTGCAAAAGGCACAATGCCGACTTAAGTACAAGGAGAGTAAAACTTCTCATTGAATATGGTTTGCTTTGTGATTTGCTGCGAGATCAGTATTAGATTCCGATGCACTGATGCAGCTTTACTCCATCCCTTGCACCTTCACATTGACGATCAAAAACAAATATTGCGTCCGGATATAATACAAAAGGCACAATGCTGACATAAGTACAAGATGAGTAAACCTTCTCATAGTTTGTGGTTTGCTTGGAGCGTTTCCTGGAAGATCAGTATTAGATTCCGATGCACCACTGAAGCTCTACTCTATCCCCTGGACCTTCACATTGACGATGAAACACAGAAGTTGCGTCGGGAACTAATACAAAAGCACAATGCCGACTTAAGTAAAAGAAGTGTAAGTCTTCTCATAGTTTGTGGTTTCCTTTGAGCATTTCCTGAGAGATTGGTATTAGATTCCGAAGCACTACTGAAGCTTTACTCTATCCCTTGGATCTTCACAATGGCGATGAAACACTGATATTGCGTAGGGATTTGTTCCAAAAGGCACAATGCCGACTTAAGTACAAGGTGAGTAAAACCTCTCATTGAATATGGTTTGCTTTGTGCGTTTGCTGAGAGTTCAGTATTAGATTCCGATCACTACTGCATCTTTACTCCATCCCTTGCACCTTCACAATGACGATGAAAAACAGAAATTGCGTCCAGATTTAATACAAATTTCACAATGCCAACTTAAGGACAAGAAGAGTAAATCTTCTCATTGTTTGTGGTTTGCTTTGAGCGTTTCCTGGGAGATCAGTATTAGATTTCGATGCACTACTGCAGCTCTACTCTATCCCTTGGACCTTCACATTGAAGTTGAAACACGGAAATAGCTTCGGGATTTAATACAAAATGCTCAATGCCGTTTTCAATACAAGAAGAGTAAATCTTCTCATTGTTTGTGGTTTGGTTTGAGCGTTTCCTGGGAGATCAGTATTAGATTGCGATGCACTGCTGCAGCTTTACTCTATCCCTTGGACCTTCAAATTGACGATGAAATACAGAAATTGCTTCGGGATTTAATACAAAAGGCAAATTGCCGACTTACGTACAAGAACAGTAAATCTTCTCAATGTTTGTGGTTTGCTTTGAGCGTTACTGGTAGATCAGTATTAGATTTCGAAGCACAACTGCAGCATTACTCTATCCCTTGGAATTTCACATTCACGATGAAATACAGAAATTGCGTTGGGACCTAATACAAAAGGCACAATGCCGATTTAAGCACAAGAAGAATAAATCTTCTCATTGTATGTGGTTTGCTTTGAGCGTTTCCTGGGAGATCAGTATTAGATTCCGATGCGCTACTGCAGCTTTACTCTATACCTTGGACCTTCACATTGACGATGAAACACAGAAATAGCGTCGTGATTTAATACAAAAGGCACAATGCCGACTTAAGTACAAGAAAAGTAAATCGTCTCATGTTTGTGGTTTGCTTTGTGCGCTTGCTGGAAGATCAGAATTAGATTTCGATGCACTACTTCAGCTTTACTCCATCCCTTAGACCTCCACATTGACGATGAGACACAGAAATTGCATCGGGATTTAATACAAAAGGCACAATGCCGACTTCAGTACAAGAAGAGTATATTTTCTCGTTGTTTGTATTTTGCTTTGAGCGTTTCTGTGAGATCAGTATTTGATTCCGATGCACTACTGCAGCTTTACTCTATACCTTGCACCTTCACATTGACGATGAAACACAGAAATTGCGTCGGGATTTAATACAAAATGCACAATGCCGACTTAAGTACAAGAAGAGTAAAGCTTCTCAATGTTTGTGGTTTGCTTTGAGCATTTCCTGGGAGATCAGTATTAGATCCCGATGCACTACTGCAGCTGTTCTCCATCCCTTGGACCTTCACATTGACGATGAAACACAGAAATTGCGTCGGGATTTAATACAAAACGCACAATGCCGACTTAAGTTCAAGAGGAGTAAATCCTCCCATTGTTTGTGGTTTGCTTTGGGCGTTTCCTGGGTTATCAGTTTAGATTCCGATGCAGCACTGCATCTTTACTCTATCCCTAGGACCTTCACATTGATGATGAAACACAGATATTGCGTCGGGTTTTAATACAAAAGGCACAATGCCGACTTAAGTACAAGAAGAGTAAATCTTCTCATTGTTTGTGGTTTGCTATTAGCGTTTCCTGGGAGATCAGTATTAGAATCCGATGCACTACTGTATCTTCACTCTATCCCTTGCACCATGACATTGACGATGAAACACAGAAATTTCCTCAGGATTTCATTCAAAAGGCACAATAACGACTTAAGCACAAGAAGAGTAAATCTTCTCATATTTTGTGGTTTGCTTTGAGCGTTTCCTGGGAGATCAGTATTAGATTCCGATGCGCTACTGCAGCTTTACTCTATACCTGGGACCTTCACATTGACGATGAAACACAGAAATAGCGTCGTGATTTAATACAAAAGGCACAATGCCGACTTAAGTACAAGAAGAGTAAATTTTCTCATTGTTTGTGGTTTGCTTTGAGCTTTTCCTGGAAGATCAGTATTAGAATCCGATGCACTACTGCAGCTTTAGTCCTTCCCTTGGACCTTTAGATTAAAGATGAAACACAGAAATTGCGTCGGGATTTAATACAATAGGCACAATACCGATTTTAGTCCAAGAAGAGTAAAACTTCTCAATGTTTGTGGTTTGCTTTGAGAGTTCCTGGGAGATCAGTATTATATTTCCTTGCACTACTACAGCTTTACTGTATCCCGTGGAACTTCATATTGACGATGAAACACAGAAATTGCGTGGGGATTTAATACAAAAAGCACAATGCCGACTTAAGTACAAAAGGAGTAAATCTTCTCATTGTTTGTGGTTTACTTTGAGTGTTTCCTGGGAGATCAGTATTATATTCCGATGCACTACTGCATCTTTACTCTATCCCTTGGACCTTTACATTGACGATGGAACACAGATATTTCGTCGGGATTTAATACAAAAGGCACAATGTCGACTTACGTACAAGAAGTGTACATCTTCTCATTGTTTGTGGTTTGCATTCAGCGTTTCCTGGGAGACCAGTATTAGATTTCGATGCACCACATCAGGTTTACTGTATCCCTTGGACTTTCACGTTTACCATGAAATATAGAAATTGCGTCGGGATTTAATACAAAAGGCACAATGCCGAATTAAGTACAAGAAGAGTAAATCTTCTCATTGTTTCTGGTTTACTTTGAGTGTTTCCTGGGAGATCAGTATTATATTCCGATGCACTACTGCATCTTTACTCTATCCCTTGGACCTTTACATTAACGATGGAACACAGATATTGCGTCGGGATTTAATACAAAAGGCACAATGTCGACTTACGTACAAGAAGTGTTCATCTTCTCATTGTTTGTGGTTTGCATTCAGCGTTTCCTGGGAGACCAGTATTAGATTTCGATGCACCACATCAGGTTTACTGTATCCCTTGGACTTTCACGTTTACCATGAAATATAGAAATTGCGTCGGGATTTAATACAAAAGGCACAATGCCGAATTAAGTACAAGAAGAGTAAATCTTCTCATTGTTTCTGGTTTGCTTTGAGCGTTTCCTGGGAGATCAGTATTAGATTCCGATGCACTACTGCATCTTTACTCTATTCCTTGGACCTTCACATTGACGATGAAACACTGAAATAGCGTCAAGACTTAGTACAAAGGGCACAATGCCGACTTGAGTACGGGAAGAGTAGATCTTCTCATTGTTTGTGGTTTGCTTTGAGCGATTCCTGGGGGATCAGTATTAGATTCCGATGCCCTACTGCATCTTTACTCTATCCCTTGTACCTTCACATTGGTGACGAAACACAGATATTGCGTCGGGAATTATACAAAAGGCACAATGTCAACTTAAGTACAAGATGAGTAAATCTTCTCGTTGTGTGTGGTATGCTTTGTGCGTTTCCTGGGAGATCAGTATTAGATTCCGTTGCATTTCTGCAGCTTTACTCTATCCCTTAGACCTTCACATTGTCGACGAAACACAGAAATTGCGTCGGGATTCAATACAAAAGCAACAATGCCGACTGAAGTAGAAGAAGAGTAAATCTTCTCGATGTTTGTGGTTGCTTTGAGCGTTTCTGGGAGATCAGTATTAGATTCCGAATCACTACTGCAGCTTTACTCCATCCCTTGCACCTTCACATTGACGATGAAACGCAGAAATTGCAACCGGATTTAATACAAAAGGCACAATGCCGACTGAAGAACAAGAAGAGTAAATTTTCTCATTGTTAGTGGTTTGCTTTTAGCATGTCCTGGGAGATCAGTATTTGATTCCGATGTTCTAGTGCAGCTCTACTCTATCCCTTGGACCTTCACATTGACGATGAAACACAGAAATTGCGTCGGGCTTTAATGCAAAAGGTACAATACCGACTTAAGTACAAGAGGAATAAAACTTCTCATTGTTTGTGGATTGCTTTGAGCGTTTCCTGGGAGATCAGTATTAGATTCCGATGCACTACCGCAGCTTTACTCTATCCCTTATACCTTCGCAATGGCGATGAAACACTGAAATTGCGTAGGGATTTGTTACAAAAGGCACAATGCCGACTTAAGTACAAGGAGAGTAAAACTTCTCATTGAATATGGTTTGCTTTGTGATTTGCTGCGAGATCAGTATTAGATTCCGATGCACTGATGCAGCTTTACTCCATCCCTTGCACCTTCACATTGACGATCAAAAACAAATATTGCGTCCGGATATAATACAAAAGGCACAATGCTGACATAAGTACAAGATGAGTAAACCTTCTCATAGTTTGTGGTTTGCTTGGAGCGTTTCCTGGAAGATCAGTATTAGATTCCGATGCACCACTGAAGCTCTGCTCTATCCCCTGGACCCTCACATTGACGATGAAACACAGAAGTTGCGTCGGGAACTAATACAAAAGCACAATGCCGACTTAAGTAAAAGAAGTGTAAGTCTTCTCATAGTTTGTGGTTTCCTTTGAGCATTTCCTGAGAGATCGGTATTAGATTCCGAAGCACTACTGAAGCTTTACTCTATCCCTTGGATCTTCACAATGGCGATGAAACACTGATATTGCGTAGGGATTTGTTCCAAAAGGCACAATGCCGACTTAAGTACAAGGTGAGTAAAACTTCTCATTGAATATGGTTTGCTTTGTGCGTTTGCTGAGAGTTCAGTATTAGATTCCGATTCACTACTGCATCTTTACTCCATCCCTTGCACCTTCACAATGACGATGAAAAACAGAAATTGCGTCCGGATTTAATACAAATTTCACAATGCCAACTTAAGGACAAGAAGAGTAAATCTTCTCATTGTTTGTGGTTTGCTTTGAGCGTTTCCTGGGAGATCAGTATTAGATTTCGATGCACTACTGCAGCTCTACTCTATCCCTTGGACCTTCACATTGACGTTGAAACACGGAAATAGCTTCGGGATTTAATACAAAATGCTCAATGCCGTTTTCAATACAAGAAGAGTAAATCTTCTCATTGTTTGTGGTTTGGTTTGAGCGTTTCCTGGGAGATCAGTATTAGATTGCGATGCACTGCTGCAGCTTTACTCTATCCCTTGGACCTTCAAATTGACGATGAAATACAGAAATTGCTTCGGGATTTAATACAAAAGGCAAATTGCCGACTTACGTACAAGAACAGTAAATCTTCTCAATGTTTGTGGTTTGCTTTGAGCGTTACTGGTAGATCAGTATTAGATTTCGAAGCACAACTGCAGCATTACTCTATCCCTTGGAATTTCACATTCACGATGAAATACAGAAATTGCGTTGGGACCTAATAGAAAAGGCACAATGCCGATTTAAGCACAAGAAGAATAAATCTTCTCATTGTATGTGGTTTGCTTTGAGCGTTTCCTGGGAGATCAGTATTAGATTCCGATGCGCTACTGCAGCTTTACTCTATACCTTGGACCTTCACATTGACGATGAAACACAGAAATAGCGTCGTGATTTAATACAAAAGGCACAATGCCGACTTAAGTACAAGAAAAGTAAATCGTCTCATGTTTGTGGTTTGCTTTGTGCGCTTGCTGGAAGATCAGAATTAGATTTCGATGCACTACTTCAGCTTTACTCCATCCCTTAGACTTCCACATTGACGATGAGACACAGAAATTGCATCGGGATTTAATACAAAAGGCACAATGCCGACTTCAGTACAAGAAGAGTATATTTTCTCGTTGTTTGTATTTTGCTTTGAGCGTTTCTGTGAGATCAGTATTTGATTCCGATGCACTACTGCAGCTTTACTCTATACCTTGCACCTTCACATTGACGATGAAACACAGAAATTGCGTCGGGATTTAATACAAAATGCACAATGCCGACTTAAGTACAAGAAGAGTAAAGCTTCTCAATGTTTGTGGTTTGCTTTGAGCATTTCCTGGGAGATCAGTATTAGATCCCGATGCACTACTGCAGCTGTTCTCCATCCCTTGGACCTTCACATTGACGATGAAACACAGAAATTGCGTCGGGATTTAATACAAAACGCACAATGCCGACTTAAGTTCAAGAGGAGTAAATCCTCCCATTGTTTGTGGTTTGCTTTGGGCGTTTCCTGGGTTATCAGTTTAGATTCCGATGCAGTACTGCATCTTAACTCTATCCCTAGGACCTTCACATTGATGATGAAACACAGATATTGCGTCGGGTTTTAATACAAAAGGCACAATGCCGACTCCAGATTTACTTTATCCCTTGGACCTTCACATTGACGATGAAACACAGAAATAGCGTCGGGACTTAATACAAAAATCACTATGCCTTCTTAAGTACAAGAGGAGTAAACCTTTCATTAATTGTGGTTTGCTTTGAGCGTTTCCTGGGAGATAAGTATTAGATTCCGATGCACTACTGCATCTTTACTCTATCCCTTCGACCTTCACATTGACGAAGAATTGCAGAAATTGCCTCAGGATATAATACAAAATGCACATTGTCGACTTAAGTACAAGAAGAGTAAATCGTCTCATTATTTGTGGTTTGCTTTGAGCTTTTCCTGTGAGATCAGTATTAGATTCCGATGCACTAATGCAGCTTTACTCTATCCCTAGGACCTTCACATTCAGGATGATACACAGAAATTGCGTGGGGATTTAATACAAAAGGCACAATGCCGACTTACGCACAAGAAGAGTAAATCTTTTCACTGATTGTGATTTGAATTGAGAGGTTCCTGGAGATGAGAGTTAGATTCCGATGCACTACTGCAGCTTTAGTCTATCCCTTGCACCTTCAAATTGACGATGAAACACAGAAATTGCGTTGGGATTTAATACAAAAGGCACAATGCCGACTTAAGTACAAGAAGAGTAAAACTTCTCATGGTTTGTGGTTGGCTTTGAACGTCTCCTGGGAGATCAATATTAGATTCCGAGGCACTACTGCAGCTTTATACTATCTTTTGGACCATCAAATTGACGATGATACACAGAAATTGCGTCGGGATATAATACAAAATGCACAATGCCGACTTAAGTACAAGAACAGTAAACGTTTGCATTGTTTGTGGTTTATTTTGAGCGCTTCCTGGGAGATCAGTATTAGATTCCGAATCACTACTGCAACTTTTCTCTATCCCTTGGACGTTCACATTGACGATGTAACACAGAAATTGCGCCGGGACTTAATACAAAAGGCACAATGCCGACTTAAGTACAAGAAGAGTAAGTCTTTTCATTGTTTGTGGTTTGTTTTGAGCGTTTCCTGGGAGATCAGTTTTATATTCGAATGCCCTACTGCAGCTTTACTCTATCCCTTGGACTTTCTCATTGACGATGAAACTCAGAAATTGCGTCCTGATTTAATACAAGAGGCACAACGCCGACTTAAGTACAAGAAGAGTAAATCTTCCATCTGATTGTGGTTTGCTTTCAGCGTTTCCTGGGAGATCAGTAATAGATTCCGATGCACTACTGCAGCTTTACTCTATACCTTGGACATTCACATTGATGATGAAACACAGAAATTTCTTCGGGATTTAATACAAAAGGCACAATGCCCCCTTAAGTACAAGAAGAGTAACACTTCTCATTGTTTGTGGTTTGCTTTGAGCGTTTTCTGGGAGAACAGTATTAGATTCCGATGCACCACATCAGGTTTACTGTATCCATTGGACCTTCCCGTTAAAGATGAAATACAGAAATTGCGTCGGGAATTAATACAAAAGGCATAATGCCGTCATAAGTATAAGAAGAGTAAATCTTCTCATTGCATGAGATTTGCTTTGAGCGTTTGTTGGGAGATCAGTATTAGATTTCGATGCACTACTGCAGCTTTACTCTATCCCTTGGCATTGCACACTGACAATGAAACATAGAAATTGCGTCGGGATATAGTACAAAAAGCACAGTGCCGACTTAAGTATAAGAAGAGAAAATCTTCTCATTGTTTGTGGTTTGCTTTGATCGTTTCCTGGGAGATCAGTATTGGATTCCATTGCACTACTGCAGCTTTACTCTATACCTTGCACCTTCAAATTGACGATGAAACCCAGAAATTGCGTTGGGATTTAGTACTAAAGGCACAATGCCGACTTAAGTATAAGAAGGGTAAATCTTTTCATTGTTTGTGGTTTGTTTTGAGCGTTTGCTGGGAGATCAGTTTTAGATTCCAATGCCCAACTGAAGCTTCACTCTATCCCCTGGTCATTCTCATCGACGATGAAATACAGAAATTGCGTCGGTATTTAATACAAAAGGCACAATGTCGACTTATGTAGAAGATCAGTAAATCCATCATTGTTTGTGGTTTGCTTTGAGCGCTTCCTGGGAGATCAGTATTACATTCCGATGCACTACTGCTACTTTACTCTATCCCTTGGACCTTCACATTGACGATGAAACACAGAAATTAGGCCGGGATTTTATACAAAAGGCATGTTGCCGACTTAAGCACAAGAACAGTAAATCTTCTCATTGTTTGTGGTTTGCTTTGAACGTTTCCTGGCAGATCAGTATTAGATTCCGTTTCACTACTACAGCTTTACTCTACCCCTTCGAACTTCTTATTGATGATGAAACACAGAAATAGCGTGGGGATTTAAAACAATAGGCAGAATGCCGCCTTAAGTACAAGAAGAGTATAACTTCTCATTGTTTGTGGTTTACTTTCAGCGTATCATGGGAGACCAGTATCAGGTTTCGATGCACCACATCTGGTTTACGGTATCCCTTGGACTTTGCCGTTAACGATGAAATACAGACATTGCGTCGGGATTTAAAACATAAGGCACAATGCCAACTTAAGCACAAGAAGAGTGAGTCTTTTCATTGTTTGTGGTTTGCTTTGACTGTTTCCTGGGAGATCAATATTAGATTGCGAAGCACAACTGCAACTTTACTCTATCTCTTGGACCTTCACATTGACGATGAAACACAGAAATTGCGTCGGGACATAATACAAAAGGCACAATGCCGACTTAAGTACAAGATGAGTAAATCCTCTCATAGTTTGTGGTTTGCATTGGGCGCTTCCTGGGAGATCAGTATTACATTCCGAAGCACTACTGCAGCTTTACTCTATCCCATGGCCCTTCACATTGACGATGAAACACAAAAATTGCGTCGGGATTTAATACAAAACGCACAATGCCGACTTAAGTACAAGAAGATTAAATATTCTCATTGTTTGTTGTTTGATTTGAGCGTTTCCTGGGAAATCAGTATTAGATTCCGATGCACGGCTACAGCTTTACTCTATCCTTTGGATCTTCACATTGATAATGAAACACATTAATTGTGTCGGGATTTAATACAATAGGCACAATGCCGACTTAAGTACAAGAAGAGCAAATCTTCTCAATGTTTCTGATTTTCTCTGAGCGTTTTCTGGGATATTAGTATTGGATTCCGATGCACTACTGCAGCTTTACTTTATCCCTTGGACCTTCACTTTGACGATGAAACACAGAAATTGCGTCGGGACGTAATGCAAAAGGCAGAAACCCGACTTCACTACAAGAAGAGTAATTCTTCTCATTGTTTGTGGTTAGTTTTGAGCGTTTCCTGGGAGATCAATTTTAGATCCAAATGCCCCACTGCAGGCTTACTCAATGCCATGGACGCTCTCATTGACGATGAAATACAGAAATTGCGTCGGGATTTAATACAAAAGGCAAAATGCCGACTTAAGTACAAGAACAGTAAATCTTCTCATTGTTTGTGGTTTGCTTTGAGCGCTTCCTGGGAGATCAGTATTACATTCCGATGCACTACTGCAGCTTTACTCTATCCCTTGGACCTTCACATTGACGATGAAACACAGAAATTGCGCCGGGATTTAATACAAAAGGCACTATGCCCACTTAAGCACAAGAAGAGTTAATCTTCTCATTGCTTGTGGTTTTCTATGAACGTTTCCTGGGAGATCAGTATTACATTCCGATGCACTACCACAGCTTTACTCTATCCCTTGGACCTTCACATTGATGATGAAACACAGAAATTGCGTCGGGATTTAATACAAAAGGGACAATGCCGACTTAAGTACAAGAACAGTAAATCTTCTCATTGTTTGTGGTTTGCTTTGAGCGCTTCCTGGGAAATCAGTATTACATTCCGATGCACTACTGTAGCTTTAATCTACCCTTGGGACTCACATTGACGATGAATCACAGAAATGGCGTCGGGATTTAATACAAAAGGCACAATACCAACTCAAGTACCAGAAGAGTAAATCTTCTCATTGTTCGTGGTTTGCTTTGAGCGTTTCCTGGGTGATCAGTATTATATTTCGATGCACTACTGCAGCTTTACTATATTCCTTGGACCTTCACATTGACGATGAAACACAGAAATTGCGTCGGGATTTAATACAAAAGGCACAATGCCAACATAAGTACAAAAAGTGTCAATCTTCTCAATGCTTTTGTTTGCTTTGAGCGTTTACTGAGAGACCACTACTAGATTACGATGCAGTACTGCCGCTTTACTCTATCCCTAGGACCTTTAAATTGACGATGAAACACAGAAATTGCGTCGGGATTTAATACAAAAGGCACAATGCCGACTTCAGTACAAGAAGAGTAAATCTTCCCATTGTTTGTGGTTTGCTTTGAGCGTTTCCTGGGAGTTCAGTATTAGATTCCGATGCAAAACTGCAGCTTTACTCTATCCCTTGGACCTTCACATTGACGATGAAACACAGAAATTTTGCCGGGATATAATCCAAAAGCACAATACCGACTTAAGTACAAGAAGAGTAAATCTTCTCACTGTTTGTAGTTTGCTTGGAGCGTTTCCTGGGAGATCAGTATTAGATTACGATGCACTACTGCCGCTTTACCATATCCCTTGGACCTTAAAATTGACGAT
Source organism: Schistocerca piceifrons (assembly GCF_021461385.2). NCBI lineage: Eukaryota > Metazoa > Arthropoda > Insecta > Orthoptera > Acrididae > Schistocerca > Schistocerca piceifrons. The sequence continues at coordinate 1,416,768 of NW_025729171.1, read as the reverse complement.
GAAACACAGAAATTGCGTCGGGATGTAATAAAAAGGTCACAATGCCGACTTCTGTACAAGAAGAGTAAATCTTCTCATTGTTTGTGGTTTGCTTTTAGCATTTCCAGGGAGATCAGTATTAGATTTCGAAGCACCACTGCAGCATTAGTCTATCCCTTGGATCTTCACATTGACGATGAAGCACATAAATTGCGTCGGGATTTAATACATAAGGCACAATGCCTACCTAAGTACAAAAAGAGTAAATCTTCTCATTGTTTGTGGTTTCCTTTGAGCATTCCCTAGGAGATCAGTATTAGATTCCGATACTCTACTGCAGCTTTACTCTATCATTTGGACCTTCAACTTGACGATGAAACACTGAAATTGTGTCGGGATTTAATACAAAAGGCACATCGCCGACTTAAGTACAAGAAGAGTAAATCATCTCATTGTTTGTGGTTTGCTTTAAGCGTTTCCTGGTAGATCAGTATTAGATTCCGATGCACTACTGCAGGTTTTCTCTATACCTTGGACCTTCACATTGACGATGAAACACAGAAATTGCGTCGGGAATTAATACAAAAGAACACAATGCCGACTTAAGTACAAGAATAATAAAACTTCTCATTGTTTGTGGTTTGCTTTGAGCGTTTCCTGGGAGATCAGTATTAGATTCCGATGCACTACTGCATTTTTACTCTATCCCTTGGACCTTCACATTGACGAAGAAACGCAGAAATTGCCTCTGGATTTACTACAAAATGCACAGTGTCGACTTAAGTACAAGAAGAGTAAATCTTCTCATTGTTTGTGGTTTGCTTTGAGCGTTTCCTGGGAGATCAGTATTAGATTCCGATGCACTACTGCAGCTTTACTCTATCCCTAGGACCTTCACATTGACGATGAAACACAGAAATTGCGTGGTGATTTAATATAAAAGGCACAATGCCGACTTACGCACAAGAAGAGTAAATCTTCTCATTGTTAGTGATTTGAATTGAGTGCTTCCTGGAGATCAGAGTTAGATTCCGAAGCACTACTGCAGCTTTACTTTATCCCTTGGAACTCCACATTGTCGATGAAACACAGAAATTGTGTCGGGAAATAATACAAAAGGCACAAAGCCGACTTTCGTACAAGAAGAGTAAATCTTCTCATTGTTTGTGGTATGAATTGAGCGTTTCCTTGGAGATCAGTATTAGATTCCGATGCCCTACTGCAGCTTTAGTCTATCCCTTGCACCTTCAAATTAACGATGAAACACAGAAATTGCGTTGGGATTTAATACAAAAGGCACAATGCCGACTTAAGTACAAGAAGAGTAAGTCTTCTCATTGTTTGTGGTTGTTTTGAGCGTTTCCTGGGAGATCAGTTTTAGACTCCAATGCCCTGCTGCAGCTTTACTCTATTCCTTGGACTTTCTCATTGACGATGAAACTCAGAAATTCCGTCGGGATTTAATACAAAAGGCATGTTGCCGACTTAAGCACAAGAACAGTAAATCTTCTCATTGTTTGTGGTTTGCTTTGACTGTTTCCTGGGAGATCAGTATTAGATTGCGAAGCACAACTGCAGCTTTACTCTATCTCTTGGACCTTCACATTGACGATGAAACACAGAAATTGCGTCGGGACATAATACAAAACGCACAATGCCGACTTAAGTACAAGAAGATTAAATATTCTCATTATTTGTGGTTTGATTTGAGCGTTTCCTGGGAAATCAGTATTAGATTCCGATGCACGGCTACAGCTTTACTCTATCCTTTGGATCTTCACATTGATAATGAAACACAGTAATTGTGTCGGGATTTAATACAATAGGCACAATGCCGACTTAAGTACAAGAAGAGTAAATCTTCTCAATGTTTCTGATTTTCTCTGATCGTTTTCTGGGATATTAGTATTGGATTCCGATGCACTACTGCAGCTTTACTTTAGCCCTTGGACCTTTACATTGACGATGAAACACAGAAGTTGCGTCGGGACTTAATGCAAAAGGCAGAAACCCGACTTCAGTACAAGAAGAGTAATTCTTCTCATTGTTTGTGGTTAGTTTTGAGCGTTTCCTGGGAGATCAATTTTAGATCCAAATGCCCCACTGCAGGCTTACTCAATGCCATGGACTCTCTCATTGACGATGAAATACAGAAATTGCGTCGGGATTTAATACAAAAGGCAAAATGCCGACATAAGTACAAGAAGAGTAAATCTTCTCATTGTTGGTGGTTTGCTTTGAGCGTTTCCTGGGAGATCAGTATTAGAGTCCGATGCACTACTTCAGCTTTACTCTATCCCTTGGACCTTCACATTGACGATGAAACACAGAAATTACGCCGGGATATAATCCAAAAGCACAATACCGACTTAAGTACAAGAAGAGTAAATCTTCTCACTGTTTGTAGTTTGCTTGGAGCGTCTCCTGGGAGATCAGTATTAGATTACGATGCACTACTGCCGCTTTACTCTATCCCTTAGCCCTGCACATTGACGGTGAATCACAGAAATTGCGTCGGGATATAATACATAATGCACAGTGCCAACTTAAGTATAAGAAGAGTAAATCTTCTCATTGTTTGTGGTTTGCTTTGATCGTTTCCTGGGAGATCAGTATTAGATTCCATTGCACTACTGCAGCTTTACTCTATCCCTTGGACCTTCAGATTGACGATGAAACACAGAAATTGCGTCGGGATTTAGTACTTAAGGCACAATGCTGACTTAAGTACCAGAAGAGTTAATCTTCTCAATATTTGTAGTTTGCTAGGAGTGTTTCCTGGGAGATCAGTTTTAGAGTCCGATGCACCACTTCAGCAAAACTCTATGCCATGGTCCTTCACTTTGACGAAGAAGCACATAAATGGCGTCGGGATTTAATACATAAGGCACAATGCCTACTTAAGTAAAAGAAGAATAAATCTACTCATTGTTTGTGGTTAGCTTTGAGCAATTCCTGGGAGATCAGTATTAGAGTCCGATGCACTACTGCAGCTTTACTCTATCCCTTGGACCTTCACATTGACGATGAAACACAGAAATTTCGCCGGGATATAATCCAAAAGCACAATACCGAGTTAAGTACAAGAAGAGTAAATATTCTCACTGTTTGTAGTTTGCTTGGAGCGTTTCCTGGGAGATCAGTATTAGATTACGATGCACTACTGCCGCTTTATCCTATCCCTTGGACCTTAAAATTGACGATGAAATACAGAAATTGCGTCGGGATGTAATACAAAAGTCACAATGCTGACCTCAGTACAAGAGAAGTAAATCTTCTCATTGTTTGTGGTTTGCTTTTAGCATTTCCTGGGAGATCAGTATTAGATTTCGAAGCACCACTGCAGCATTAGTCTATCCCTTGGATCTTCACAATGACGATGAAGCACATAAATTGTGACGGGATTTAATACATAAGGCACAATGCCTACTTAAGTACAAGAAGAGTAAATCTTCTCATTGTTCGTGGTTTGCTTTGAGCGTTTCCAGGCAGATCAGTATTATATTCCGATGCACTACTGCAGCTTTACGAAATTCCTTGGACCTTCACATTGACGATGAAACACAGAAATTACGCCGGGATATAATCCAAAAGCACAATACCGACTTAAGTACAAGAAGAGTAAATCTTCTCACTGTTTGTAGTTTGCTTGGAGCGTTTCCTGGGAGATCAGTATTTAATTACGATGCACTACTGCCGCTTTACTCTATCCCTTAGCCATGCATATTGACGGTGAATCACAGAAATTGCGTCGGGATATAATACATAATGCACAGTGCCAACTTAAGTATAAGAAGAGTAAATCTTCTCATTGTTTGTGGTTTGCTTTGATCGTTTCCTGGGAGATCAGTATTAGATTCCATTGCACTACTGCAGCTTTACTCTATCCCTTGGACCTTCAGATTGACGATGAAACACAGAAATTGCGTCGGGATTTAGTACTTAAGGCACAATGCTGACTTAAGTACCAGAAGAGTTAATCTTCTCAATGTTTGTAGTTTGCTAGGAGTGTTTCCTGGGAGATCAGTTTTAGAGTCCGATGCACCACTTCAGCATAACTCCATCCCATGGTCCTTCACTTTGTCGAAGAAGCACATAAATGGCGTCGGGATTTAATACATAAGGCACAATGCCTACTTAAGTACAAGAAGAATAAATCTACTCATTGTTTGTGGTTTGCTTTGAGCAATTCCTGGGAGATCAGTATTAGAGTCCGATGTACTACTGCAGCTTTACTCTATCCCTTGGACCTTCACATTGACGATGAAACACAGAAATTGCGTCGGGAGTTAATACATAAGGCACAATGCCGGCTTAAGTACAAGAAGAGTAACTCCTCTCATTGTTTGTGGTTTGCTTTTAATATTTCCTGGGGGATCAGTATTAGATTCTGAAGCACCACTGCAGCATTAGTCTATCCCTTGGATCTTCACATTGACGATGAAGCACAGTAATTGCATCGGGATTTAATACATAAGGCACAATGCCGACTTAAGTACCAGAAGAGTTAATCTTCTCATTGTTTGTGATTTGCTAGGATAGTTTCCTGGGAGATCAGTATTAGATTCCGATGCACTACTGCAGCTTTAATCTATCCCTTGGATCTTCAGTTTGACGATGAAACACAGAAATTGCGTCGGGATTCAAAACAAAAGGCACAATGCCGCCTCAAGTAAAAGAAGAGTAAATCTTCTCATTGTTTGAGGTTTGCTTTGAACGTTTCCTGGTAGATCAGTTTTAGACTCCGATGCAATACTGCAACTTCACTCTATCCCTTGGACCTTTACATTGACGATGAAACACAGATATTGCGTCGGGATTCAATACAAAAGGCACAAAACCGACTTAAGTAGAAGAAGAGTATATCTTCTCATTGTTTGTGGTTTGCTTTGAGCGTGTCCTGGGAGATCAGTATTAGATTCCGATGAACTACTGCAGTTTTACTGTATCCCTTGGAACTTCACTTTGACGATGATATACAGAAATTGACTCCATATTTAATACAAAAGGTAGAATGCCGACTTAAGTACAAGAAGAGTAAATCTCCTCATTGTTTGTGGTTTGCTTTGAGCGTTTCCTGAGAGATCAGTATTAGATTCCGATACACTACTGCAGCTTTACTCTATCATTTGGACTTTCACACTGACGATGAAACACAGATATTGCGTCGGGATTAATTACAAAAGCACAATGGCAACTTAAGTACAAGAAGAGTAAATCATCTCATTGTTTGTGGTTTGCTTTGAGCGTATCCTCTGGGATCAGTATTAGATTCCGATGCACAATTGCGGCTTTACTCTATCCCTTGGACCATCACAGTGACGATGAAACACAGAAATAGCGTCGGGATTTAATACAAAAGGCACAATGTAGACTTAAGTACAAGAAAAATAAATATTCTTTAGGTTTGTGGTTTGCTTTGAGCGTTTCATGGGAGACCAGTATTAGTTTTGGATGCACCACATCAGGTTTTCTGTATCCCTTGGACCTTGCCGTTAATGACGAAATACAGAAATTGCGTCGGGATTTTATACAAAAGGCACAATGCCGACTTAAGTACAAGAGGAGTAGATCTTCTCATTTCATGAGATTTGCTATGAGCGTTTCCTGGGAGATCAGTATTAGATTCCGATCCACTACTGCAGCTTTACTCTATCCCTTCGACCTTCACATTGACGATGAAACACAGAAATTGTGTCGGGATTTAATACAAAAGGCACATTGCCGACTGAAGTACAAGAAGAGTAAATCATCTCATAGTTTGTGGTTTGCTTTAAGCGTTTCCTGGGAGATCAGTATTAGATTCCGATGCACTACTGCAGCTTTTATCTATACCTTGGACCTTCACACTGGCGATGAAACACAGAAATTGCGTCGGGAATTAATACAAAAGAACACAATGCCGACTTAAGTACAAGAAGAATAAAACTTCTCATTGTTTGTGGTTAGTTTGAGCGTATCCTGGGAGATCAGTATTAGCTTCCGATGCACTACTGCAGCTTTACTCTATCCCTTGGATATTCACATTGACGATGAAACACAGAAAGTTCTTCCGGACTTAATACAAAAGTCACAATGCCGACTTAAGTACAAGAAGAGTAAGTCTTCTCATTGTTTCTGGTTTTCTTGGAGCTTATCCTGGGTGATCAGTATTAGATTCCGAAGCACTACTGCAGCTTTACTTTATCCCTTGGACCTCCACATTGACGATGAAACACAGAAATTCTGTCGGGATATAATAAAAAAGGCACAATGCCGACTTACTTACAAGAAGAGTAAATCTTCTCATTGTTTGTGGTATGTATTGAGCGTTTCCTTGGAGATCAGTATTAGATTCCGATGCACTACTGCTGCTGTAGTCTATCCCTTGCACCTTCAAATTGACGATGAAACACAGAAATTGCGTTGGGATTTAATACAAAAGGCACAATGCCGACTTAAGTATAAGAAGAGTAAGTCTTTTCATTGTTTGTGGCTTGTTTTGAGCGTTTCCTGGGAGATCAGTTTTAGATTCCAATGCCCTGCTGCAGCTTTACTCTATACCTTGGACTTTCTCATTGACGATGAAACTCAGAAATTGCGTCGGGATTTAATACAAAAGGCACAATGCCGACTTAAGTACAAGAAGAGTAAATCTTCACTTTGATTGATGTTTGCTTTGACCGTTTCCTGGGAGCACAGTATTAGATTCCGATGCACTACTGCAGCTTTACTCTATACCTTGGACCTTCACATTGACGATGAAACACAGAAATTGCTTCGGTATTTAATACAAAAGGCACAATGCCCACTTAAGTACAAGAATAATAAATTTTCTCATTGTTTGTGGTTTGCTTTGGGCGTTTCCTAGGAGATCAGTGTTAGAATCCGATGCACTACTGCATCCTTATCTATCCCTTGGACCTTCACATTGACGATGAAACGCAGAAATAGCCTCAGGATTTAATACAAAAGGCACAATGGCGACTTAAGCACATGAAGAGTAAATCTTCTTATTGTTTGTGGTTTACTTTCAGCGTTTCATGGGAGACCAGTATTAGTTTTCGATGCACCACATCAGGTTTTCTGTATCGCCTGGACCTTGCCGTTAACGATGAAATACAGAAATTGCGTCAGGATTTTATACAAAATGCACAATGCCGACTTAAGTACAAGAAGAGAAAATCTTCTCATTGTTTGTGGTTTCTTTGAGCTTTTCCTGGGAGATCAGTGTTAGATTCCGATGGACTACTGCAGCTTTACTCTATCCCTAGGACCTTCACATTGACGATGAAACACAGAAATTGCGTCGGGAGTTAATACAAAACGCAAAATGCCGACTTAAGTACAAGAAGAGTAAATCTTCTTATTGTTTGTGATTTGAATTGAGAGCATCCTGGAGACAGAATTAGAATCCGATGCACTACTGCAGCTTTACTCTATCCCTTAGATCTTCACATTGACGATGAAACACTGAAATTGCGTCCGGACTTAATACAAAAGTCACAATGCCGACTTAAGTACAAGAAGAGTAAATCATCTTATTGTTTCTGGTTTGCTTGGAGCTTATGGTGGGTGATCAGTATTAGATTCCATTGCACTACTGCAGCTTTACTTTATCCGTTGGACCTCCACATTGACGATGAAACCCAGAAATTGCGTAGGGATTTAATACTACAGGCACAAAGCCGGCTTAAGTACAAGAAGGGTAAATCTTTTCATTGTTTGTGGTTTGTTTTGAGCGTTTCCTGGGAGATCAGTTTTAGATTCCAATGTCCTGCTGCAGCTTTACTATATCCCCTGGTCTTTCTCATTGACGATGAAATACAGAAATTGCGTCGGGATTTAATACAAAAGGCACAATGTCGACTTATGTAGAAGATCAGTAAATCCTCTAATTGTTTGTGGTTTGCTTTGAGCGCTTCCTGGGAGATCAGTATTACATTCCGATGCACTACTGCAACTTTACTCTATCCCTTGGACTTTCACATTGACGATGAAACACAGAAATTGCGCCGGGATTTTATACAAAAAGCACAATGCCGACGTAAGCGCAAGAACAGTAAATCTTCTCATTGTTTGTGGTTTGCTTTGAACGTATCCTGGGAGATCAGTATTAGATTGCGAAGCACAACTGCTGCTTTACTCTATCTCTTGGAGCTTCACATTGACGATGAAACACAGAAACTGCGTCGGGACTTAATACAAAAGACACAATGCCGACTTAAGTACAAGATGAGTAAAGCCTCTCATAGTTTGTGGTTTGCATTGGGTGCTTCCTGGGAGATCAGTATTAGATTCCGAAGCACCACTGCAGCATTAGTCTATCCCTTGGATCTTCACATTGACGATGAAGCACATAAATTGCGTCGGGATTTGTTACATAAGGCACAATGCCTACTTAAGTACAAGAAGAGTAAATCTTCTCATTGTTCGTGGTTTCGTTTGAGCGTTTCCTGGGAGATCAGTATTATATTCCGATGCACTACTGCAGCTTTACTATATTCCTTGGACCTTCACATTGACGATGATACACAGAAATTGCGTCGGGATTTAATACAAAAGGCACAATCCCAACATAAGTACAAAAAGTGTCAATCTTCTCACTGCTTTTGCTTGCTTTGAGCGTTTACTGAGAGACCACTACTAGATTACGATGCACTACTGCCGCTTTACTCTATCCCTGGGACCTTTAAATTGACGTTGAAACACAGAAATTGCGTCGGGATTTAATACAGAAGGCACAATGCCGACTTCAGTACAAGAAGAGTAAATCTTCTCATTGTTAGTGGTTTGCTTTGAGCGTTTCCTGGGAGTTCAGTATTAGATTCCGATGCACCAAATCAGGTGAACCGTATCCATTATACCTTCACGTTGTCCAATGAAATACAGAAATTGCTTCGGGAATAAATACAGAAGGAACAAAGCCGACTTAAGTACAGAAAGAGTAAATCTTCTCTTGGTTTGTGGTTTCCTATGAGCATTCCCTAGGAGATCAGTATTAGATTCCGTTGCACCACTGCAGCTTTACTCTCTCCCCTGCACCTTCACATTGCCGATGAAACACGAAATTGGTTTGGGATTTAATACAAAAGGCAGAATGCCGACTTAAGTACAAGAAGAGTAAATCTGCTCATTGTTTGTGGTTCGTTTTGACCGTTTCCTGGGAGATCTGTATTAGATTCCGATGCACTACTGCAGCTTTACTCTATCATTTGGACTTTCACACTAACGATGAAACACAGATATTGCGTCGGGATTAATTACATAAGCACAATGCCAACTTAAGTACAAGAAGAGTAAATCCTCTCATTGTTTGTAATTTGCTTTGAGCGTATCCTCTGGGATCAGTATTAGATTCCGATGCACTATTGCGGCTTTACTCTACCCTTGGACCTTCACAGTGACGATGAAACACAGAAATAGCGTCGGGATTTAATATAAAAGGCACAATGTCGACTTAAGGACAAGAAAAATAAATATTCTTTAGGTTTGTGGTTTGCTTTGAGCGTTTCATGCTAGACCAGTATTAGTTTTCGATGCACCACATCAGGTTTTCTGTATCCCTTGGACCTCGCCGTTAACGATGAAATACAGAAATTGCGTGTGAATTTTATACAAAAGTCACAATGCCGACTTAAGTACAAGAGGAGTAGATCTTCTCATTTCATGAGATTTGCTATGAGCCTTTCCTGGGAGATCAGTATTAGATTCCGATCAACTACTGCAGCTTTACTCTATCCCTTGGACCTTCACATTGACGATGAAACACAGAAATTGCGTCGGGAATTAATACAAAAGAACACAATGCCGACTTAAGTAGAAGAAGAATAAAACTTGTCATTGTTTGTGGTTTGCTTTGAGCGTATCCTGGGAGATCAGTATTAGCTTCCGATGCACTACTGCAGCTTCACTCTATACCTTGGACCTTCACATTGACGATGAAACACAGAAATTGCTTCGGTATTTAATACAAAAGGCACAATGCCCACTTTAGTACAAGAAGAGTAACACTTCTCATTGTTTGTGGTTTGCTTTGAGCTTTTTCTGGGAGACCAGAATTAGATTCCGATCCACCACATCAGGTTTACTGTATCCATTGGACCCTCACGTTAAAGATGAAATACAGAAATTGCGTCGGGGATTAATACAAAAGGCACAATGCCGTCATAAGATGAGTATATCTTCTCATTGCATGAGTTTTGCTTTGAGCGTTTAATGGGAGATCAGTATTAGATTTCGATGCACTACTGCAGCTTTACTCTATCCCTTAGCCCTGCACATTGACGATGAATCACAGAAATTGCGTCGGGATATAATTCAAAATGCACAGTGCCAACTTAAGTATAAGAAGAGTAAATCTTCTCATTGTTTGTGGTTTGCTTTGATCGTTTCCTGGGAGATCAGTATTAGATTCCATTGCACTACTGCAGCTTTACTCTATCCCTTGGACCTTCACATTGACGATGATACACAGAAATTGCGTCGGGATATAATACAAAATGCACAATGCCGACTTAAGTACAAGAACAGTAAACCTTTTCATTGTTTGTGGTTTGCTTTGAGCGTTTCCTGGGAGATCAGTATTAGATTCCGAATCACTACTGCAGCTTCACCCTATCCCTTAGACCTTCACATTGACGATGAAACACAGAAATTGCGCCGGGACTTAATAAAAAAGGCACGATGCTGACTTAAGTACAAGAATAGTAAAACTTCCCATATTTTGTGGTTTGCTTTGGGCGTTTCCTGATAGATCAGTGTTAGAAAGCCGATGTACTACTGCATCCTTATTTATCCCTTTGATCTTCACATTGACGATGAAACGCAGAAATTGCCTTAGGATTTAATACAAAAGGCACAATGGCGGCTCAAGCACATGAAGAGTAAATCTTCTTATTGTTTGTGGTTTACTTTCAGCGTTTCGTGGGAGACCAGTATTAGTTATCGATGCACCACATCAGGTTTTCTATATCGCTTGGACCTTGCCGTTAACGATGAAATACAGAAAATGCGTCGGGATTTTATACAAAATGCACAATGGCGACTTAAGTACAAGAAGAGAAAATCCTCTCATTGTTTGTGGTTTCTTTGAGCTTTTCCTGGGAGATCAGTATTAGATTCCGATGCACTACTGCAGCTTTACTTTATCCCTTGGACCTTCACATTGACGATGAAACCCAGAAATTGCGTTGGGATTTAATACTACAGGCACAATGCCGGCTTAAGTACAAGAAGGGTAAATCTTTTCATTGTTTGTGGTTTGTTTTGAGCGTTTCCAGGGAGATCAGTTTTGGATTTCAATGTCCTGCAGCAGCTTTACTCTATCCCCTGGTCTTTCTCATTGACGATGAAATAAAGAAATTGCGTCGGGATTTAATACAAAAGGCACAATGTCGACTTATGTAGAAGATCAGTAAATCCTCTCATTGTTTGTGGTTTGCTTTGAGCGCTTCCTTGGAGATCAGTATTACATTCCGATGCACTACTGCAAGTTTACTCTATCCCTTGGACTTTCACATTGACGATGATACGCAGAAATTGCGCCGGGATTTTATACAAAAAGCACAATGCCGACGTAAGCGCAAGACCAGTAAATCTTCTCATTGTTTGTGGTTTGCTTTGAACGTTTCCTGGGAGATCGGTATTAGATTCCGATGCACTACTACAGCTTTACTCTATACCTTGGAACGTCTTATTGATGATGAAACACAGAAATTGCGTCGGGATTTAATACAATAGGCACAATGCCGCCTTAAGTACAAGAAGAGTATAACTTCTCATTGTTTGTGGTTTGCTTTGAGCGTTTCCTGGGAGATCAGTATTAGAGTCCGATGCACTACTGCAACTTTACTCAATCCCTTTGACCTCCACATTGACGATGACACGCAGAAGTTGCCTCAGGATTTAATACAAAAGGCACAATGACGACTTAAGAACATTAAGAGTAAATCTTCTTATTGTTTGTGGTTTGCTTTCAGCGTTTCATGGGAGACCAGTATAAGGTATCGATGCACCACATCTGGTTTACGGTATCCCTTGGACTTTGCCGTTAACGATGAAATACAGACATTGCGTCAGGATTTTATAAAAAAGGCACAATGCCAACTTAAGTACAAGAAGAGTAAGTCTTTTCATTGTTTGTGGTTTGCTTTGAGTGTTTCCTGGGAGATCAGTATTAGATTGCGAAGCACAACTGCAGCTTTACTCTATCTCTTGGAGCTTCACATTGACGATGAAACACAGAAACTGCGTCGGGACTTAATACAAAAGACACAATGTCGACTTAAGTACAAGATGAGTAAATCCTCTCATAGTTTGTGGTTTGCATTGGGCGCTTCCTGGGAGATCAGTATTAGATTCCGAAGCACTACTGTAGCTTTACTCTATCCCATGGACCTTCACATTGACGATGAAACACAGAAATTGCGTCGGGAGTTAATACAAAACACACAATGCCGACTTAAGTACAAGAACAGTAAATCGTCTCACTGGTTGTGGTTTGGTTTGAGCACTTCCAGGGAGATCAGTATTACATTCCGATGCACTACTGCAGCTTTACTCTATCCCTTGGACCTTCACATTGACGATGAAACACAGATATTGCGCCGGGATTTAATACAAAAGGCACTATGCCCACTTAAGCACAAGAAGAGTTAATCTTCTCATTGTTTGTGGTTTTCTTTGAACGTTTCCTGGGAGATCAGTATTACATTCCGTTGCACTACTACAGCATTAATCTATCCCTTGGACCTTCACATTGATGATGAAACACCGAAATTGCGTCGGGATTTAATACAATAGGCACAATGCCGACTTAAGTACAAGAAGAGTAAATCAACTCATTGTTTCTGGTTTGCTTTGAGCGTTTACTGGGAGATCAGCATTAGATTCCGATGCACTACTGCAGCTATAATCTACCCTTGGGCCTCACATTGACGATGAATCACAGAAATTGCGTCAGGATTTAATACAGAAGGCACAATGCCGACTTAAGTGCCAGAAGAGTAAATCCTCTCATGGTTTGTGGTTTGCTTTGAGCGTTTCCTCGGAGATCAGTATTAGATTCCGATGAACTACTGCAAATTTACTCTATACATTGGACCTTCACATTGACGATGAAACACAGAAATTGGGCCGGGATTTAATATAAAAGGCACAATGCCGACTTAAGTACAAGAAGAGTATAACATCTCATTGTTTGTGGTTTGCTTTGAGCGTTTCCTGGTAGATCAGTGTTAGATTCCGATGCACTACTGCATCTTTACTCTATCTCTTCGGCTTCAAATTGACGACGAAACGTAGAAATTGCCTCTGGATTTAGTATAAAAGGCACAATGACGGCTTAAGAACATGAAGAGTAAATCTTCTTATTGTTTGTGGTTTGCTTTCAGCGTTTCATGGGAGAACAGTTTTAGTTTTCGATGCACTACATCAGGTTTACTGTATCCCTTGGACCTTACCGTTAACGATGAAATACAGAAATTTCGTCGGGATTTAATACAAAAGGCACAATGCTGTCTTAAGTACAAGAAGAGTAGATCTTCTCATTGCATGAGAATTTGCTTTGAGCGTCTCCTGGGAGATCAGTATTGGATTCCGATGCACTACTGCAGCTTTACTCTATCCCTTGGACCTTCATATTGACGATGAAACACAGAAATTGCCTCGGGATTTAATACGAAAGGCACAATGCCGACTTACGTACAAGAAGAGTAAATCTTCTCATTGTTTGTGGTTTGCTTTGAGCGTTTCCTTGGAGATCAGTATTAGATTTCCGATTCACAACTGCAGCTTTACTCAATCACTTGGACCTCAACATTGACAATGAAACAGAGAAATTGCGCCGGGATTAAATATATAATGCTCAATGCCGACTTAAGTAAAAGAAGAGCAAATCTTCTCATTGTTTGGGGGTTGCTTTGAGCGTTTCCTGCTAGATCAGTATTGGATTCCGATGCACTACTGCAGCTTTTCTCTATCCCTTGGACCTTTATGTTGAGAATGAATCACAGAAATTACGTCGGGATTTAATACAAAATGCACAACGCCAACTTAATTAGAAGAAGAGTAAATCTTCTCATTATTCGAGGTTTGCTTTGAGCGTTTCCTGGGAGATCAGTATTAGATTCCGATACACTACTGCAGCATTACTCTATCATTTGGACTTTCACGCTGACGATGAAACACAGATATTGCGTCGGGATTAATTACAAAAGCACAAAGCCAACTTCAGTACACGAAGAGTAAATCTTCTCATTATTTGCGGTTTGCTTTGAGCGTATCCTCTGGGATCAGTATTAGATTCCAATGCACTATTGCGGCTTTATTCATTCCCTTAGACCTTCACAGTGACGATGAAACACAGAAATAGCGTCGGGATTTAATACAAAAGGCACAATGCCAACTTAAGTACAAGATGAGTAAATCTTCTTATAGTTTGTGGTTTGCTTTGAGCGTTTCCTAGGACATCAGTATTAGATTCCGATGCACTACCGCAGCTTTACTCCATCCCTTATACCTTCACATTGACGATGAAACACAGAAATTGTGTCGGGATTTCATACAATAGGCACAATGCCGACTTAAGTACAAGAAGAGTAAATCTACTCATTGTTTCCGGTTTGCTTTGAGCGTTTACTGGGAGATCAGCATTAGATTCCCATGCCCTACTGCAGCTTTAATCTATCCCTTGGGCCTCACATTGACGATGATTCACAGAAATTGCGTCGGGATTTAATACAAAGTGCACAATGCCGACTACAGTACAAGAAGAGTAAATCTCCTCATTGTTTGTGGTTTGCTTTGAGCGTTTCCTGGGAGTTCAGTATTAGATTCCGATGCACCACATCAGGTGAGCCGTATCCCTTATACCTTCACGTTTTCCAATGAAATACAGAAATTGCGTGGGGAATAAATACAGAAGGAACAATGCTGACTTGAGTATAGGAAAAGTAAATCTTCTTATTGTTTGTGGTTTTCTTTGGGCATTCCCTAGGAGATCAGTATGAGATTCAGATGCACCACTGCAGCTTTACTCTCTCCCCTCGACCTTCACATTGACGATGAAACACAGAAATTGCGTCGGGATTTAATCCAATAGGCACAATGCCGACTTAAGTACAAGAAAAGTAAATCTACTCATTGTTTCTGGTTTGCTTTGAGCGTTTACTGGGAGATCAGCATTAGATTCCGATGCCCTACTGCAGCTTTAATTTATCCCTTTTGCCATCATATTGCCGTTGAAACACAGAAATTGCGTCGGGATTGAAAATAAAAGGCAAAATGCCGACTTATGTATTAGATGAGTATATCTTCTCCTTGTTTGTGGTTTGCTTCGAGCGTTTCCTGGGAGATCAGTATTACATTCCAATGCACTACTACAGCCTTACTCTATCCCTTGGAACTTCACATTGACGATGAAACACAGAAATTGCGACGGGATTTAATAGAATAGGCAGAATGCCGACTTAAGTACAAGAAGAGTAAATCTACTCATTGTTTTTGGTTTGCTTTGTGCGTTTACTGGGAGATGAGCATTAGATTCCGATGCACTACTGCAGCTTTAATCTATCCCTTGGGCCTCACATTGACGATGAATCACAGAAATTGCGTCGGGATTTAATACAAAGTGCACAATGCCGACTTAAGTACCAGAAGAGGAAATCTCCTCATTGTTTGTGGTTTGCTTATAGCGTTTCCCGCATTAGATTCCGATGCACCACATCAGGTGAACCGTATCCCTTATACCTTCACGTTTTCCAATGAAATACAGAAATTGCGTCGGGAATAAATACAGAAGGAACAATGCTGACTTGAGTATAGGAAGAGTAAATCTTCTTATTGTTTGTGGTTTTCTTTGAGCATTCCCTAGGAGATCAGTATGAGATTCAGATGCACCACTGCAGCTTTACTCTCTCCCCTCGACCTTCACATTGACGATGAAACACAGAAATTGCTTTGGGATTTAATACAAAATGCAGAATGCTGACTTAAGTACAAGAAGAGTAAATCTTCTCATTGTTTGTGGTTCGCTTTGAGCGTTTCCTGGGAGATCTGTATTAGATTCCGATGCACTACAGCAGCTTTCCTCCATCCCTTGGACCTACACATTGACGATGAAACACAGAAATTGCATCGGGATTTAATGCAAAAGGCACAATGCCTACTTAAGTACAAGAAGAGTAAATATTCTCATTCTTTGTGGCTTGCTTTGAGCGTTTCCTGCGAGATCAGTATTAGATTCCGATGCACTACTGTAGCTTTCCTCCATCCCTTATAACTTCACATTGACGATGAAACACAGAAATTGCGTCGGGATTTAATACAATAGGCACAATGCCGACTTAAGTACAAGAAAAGTAAATCTACTCATTGTTTCTGGTTTGCTTTGAGCGTTTACTGGGAGATCAGCATTAGATTCCGATGCCCTACTGCAGCTTTAATTTATCCCTTTTGCCATCATATTGCCGTTGAAACACAGAAATTGCGTCGGGATTGAAAATAAAAGGCAAAATTCCGACTTATGTATTAGATGAGTATATCTTCTCATTGTTTGTGGTTTGCTTCGAGCATTTCCTGGGAGATCAGTATTACATTCCAATGCACTACTACAGCCTTACTCTGTCCCATGGACCTTCACATTGACGATGAAACACAGAAATTGCGACGGGATTTAATACAATAGGAAGAATGCCGACTTAAGTACAAGAAGAGTAAATCTACTCATTGTTTCTGGTTTGCTTTGAGCGTTTACTGGGAGATGAGCATTAGATTCCGATGCACTACTGCAGCTTTAATCTATCCCTTGGGCCTCACATTGACGATGAATCACAGAAATTGCGTCGGGATTAAATACAAAAGGCACAATGCCGACTTAAGTACCTTAAGAGGAAATCTTCTCATTGTTTGTGGTTTGCTTTGAGCGTTTCCTGGGAGATGAGTATTTGATTCCGATGCACTACTGCAGGTTTACTCTATCCTTTGGACCTTCACAATGACGATGAAACACAGAAATTGCGTCGGGATGTAATACAATAGGCACTACGCCGATTTAAGTACAAGAAGAGAATAACATCTCATTGTTTGTGGTTTGCTTTGAGCGTTTCCTGATAGATCAGTGTTAGATTCCGATGCACTACTGCATCTTTACTCTATCCCTTTCACCTTCATGTTGACGATGAAACGTAGAAATTGCCTCAGGATTTAATACAAAAGCCACAATGACGACTTAAGAACATGAAGAGTAAATCTTCTTATTGTTTGTGGTTTGCTTTCAGCGTTCCATGGGAGACCAGTTTTAGTTTTCGATGCACCACATCATATTTACTGTATCCTTTGGACCTTGCCGTTAACGATGAAATACAGAAATTGCGTCGGGATTTAATACACAAGGCACAATGCTGTCTTAAGTACAAGAAGAGTAGATCATCTCATTGCATGAGATTTGCTATGAGCGTCTCCTGGGAGATCAGTATTAGATTCCGATGCTCTACTGCAGCTTTACTGTATCCCTTGGACCATCACATTGACGATGAAACACAGAAATTGCGTCGGGATTTAATACAAAAGGCACAATGCCGACTTATGTACAAGAAGAGTACATCTTCTCATTGTTTGTGGTTTGCTTTGAGCGTTTCCTTTGAGATCAGTATTAGATTTCTGATTCACAACTGCAGCTTTACTCTATGCCTTGGACCTTCACATTGACGATGAAACACAGAAATTGCGTCGGGATTTAATATAAAAGGCACAATGCCGACTTAAGTACAAGATGAGTAAATCTTCTGATAGTTTGTGGTTTGCTTTGAGCGTTTCTTTGGAGATCAGTATTAGATTCCGATGTACTGCTACAGCTTTACTCTATCCCATGGATCTTCACATTGATGATGAAACACAGAAATTGCGTCGGGATTTAATACAATAGGCACTATGCCGACTTAAGTACAAGAAGAGCAAATCTTCTCATTGTTTGTGGTTTAATTTGAGCGTTTCCTGTGAGATCAGTATTGAATTTCGATGCACTACTGCAGTTTTCTCTATCCCTAGGACCTTCACATTGACGATGAAACACAGAAATTACGTCGGGATTTAATACAAAAGGCACAACGCCAACTTAAGTAGAAGAAGAATAAATCTTCTCATTGTTCGAGGTTTGCTTTGAGCGTTTCCTGGGAGATCAGTATTAAATTCCGATGCACTACTGCAGCTTTACTCTATCCCTTGGACCTTCACATTGACGATGAAACACAGAAATTGCGTCGGAATGTAATGCAAAAGGCACAATGGCGACTTAAGTACAAGATGAGTAAATCTTCTAATTTTTTCTGGTTTCCATTGAGCGTTTCCTGGGAAAACAGTATTAGATTCGGATTCACTAGTGCAGCTTTACTCTATCCCTTGGACCTTCACATTGACCATGAAACACAGAAATTTCGCCGGGATATAATCCAAAAGCACAATACCGATTTAAGTACAAGAAGAGTAAATCTTCTCACTGTTTGTGGTTTGCTTGGAGCGTTTCCTGGGAGATCAGTATTAGATTACGATGCACTAGTTCCGCGTTACTCTATCCCTTGGACCTTTAAATTGCAGATGAAACACAGAAATTGCGTCGGGATTTAATACAAAAGGAACAATGCCGACTTCAGTACAAGAAGAATAAATCTTCTCATTATATGTGGTTTGCTTTGAGCGTTTCCTGGGAAATCAGTATTAGATTCCGATGCACTACTGAAGTTTTTCTCTATCCCTTGGACCTTCAGATTGACGATCAAACACAGAAATTGCTTTGGGATTTAATACGAAGGGCAGAATGCCGACTTAAGTACAAGAACAGTAACTCCTCTCATTGTTTGTGGTTTGGTTTTAGCATTTCCTTGGGGGTCAGTATTAGATTCCGGAACACCACTGCAGCATTAATCTTTCCCTTGGATCTTCACATTAACGATGAAACACTGAAATTGCGCGGGATTTAATACAAAAGGCACAATGCCGACTTAAGTACAAGAAGAGTATATGTTCTCATTGTTTGTGGTTTGCTATGAGCGTGTCCTGGGAGATCAGTATTAGATTCCGGTGAACTACTGCAGCTTTACTCTTTCCCTTGGAACTTCACACTGACGATGATACACAGAAATTGACTAGGGATTTATTACAAAAGCAGAATGCCGACTTAAGTACAAGAAGAGTAAATCTTCTCATTGTTTGTGGTTTGCTTTGAGCGTTTCCTGGGAGATCAGTAATAGATTCCGATACACTACTGCAGCTTTACTCTATCATTTGGACTTCACATTGACGATGAAACACAGATATTGCGTCGGGATTATTAAACAAAAGCACAATGCCAACTTAAGTAAAAGAAGAGTAAATCACCTCATTGTTTGTGGTTTGCTTTGAGCGTTTCCTGTGGGGTCAGTATTAGATTCCGATGCACTATTGCGACTTTACTCTAACCCTTGGACCTTCACAGTGACGAAAAAACACAGAAATAGCGTCGGGATTTAATACAAAAGGCACAATGTCGACTTAAGTTCAAGAAAAATAAATATTGTTTTGGTTTGTGGTTTGCTTTGAGCGTTTCCTGGGAGATCAGTACTAGATTCCGATGTACTACTGCAGCTTTACTCTATCCCTCGGACGTTCACATTGACGACGAAACACAGAAATTGCGTCGGGATTTAACATAAAAGGCACAACGCCGACTTAAGTACAAGAACAGTAAATCTTCTCATTGTTCGTGGTGTACTATGAGCGTTTAATGGAAGATCAGTACTATATTCCGATGCACTACTGGAGCTTTACTGTATCCCTTGGACCTTCACATTTGCGATGAAACACAGAAATTGCATCGGGATTAAATGCAAAAGGCACAATGCCGACTCAAGTACAAGAAGAATATATCTTCTCATTGTTTGATGTTTGCTTTGAACGTTTCCTGTTAGATCAGTTTTAGACTCCGATGCAATACCGCAGCTTTTCTCTATCCCTTTGACCTTCACATTGACGATGAATCTCAGAAATTGTTTCGGGATTTAATACAAATGGCAGAATGCCGACTTAAGTACAAAAAGAGTCAATCTTCTCATTGTTTGTGGTTTGCTTTGAGCGTTTCCTGTGGGATCAGTATTAGATTCCGATGCACTACTGCAGCTCTAGTCTATCGCTTGGACCTCCACATTGACGATGAAACACAGAAATTGCGTCTCGATTTAATACAAAAGGCACAATGTCGACTGAAGTACAAGAAAAGTAAATATTCGTTTTGATTGTTGTTTGCTTTGAGCGTTTCCTGGGAGATCAGTATTAGATTCCGATTCACTACTGCAGATTTACTCTATCCCTTGGGCATTCACATTGACGATGAAACACAGAAATTGCGTCGGGATTTAGTACAAAAGGCACAATGCCAACTTAAGTACAAGATGAGTAAATCTTCTCATAGTTTGTGGTTTGCCTTGAGCGTTTCCTCGGAGATCAGTATTAGATTCCGATGAACTACCGCAGCTTTACTCTAAGCCTTGGACCTTCTCATTGACGATGAACCACAGAAACTGCGTCGGGATTTTATACAAGAGGCACAATGCCGACTTAAGTACATGAAGAGTAAATCTTCTCATTGTTTGTGGTTTTCTTTGTGCGTTTCCTCGGAGATCAGCATTCGACTCCGATACACTGCTGCAGTTTTACTCTATCCCTTGGAGCTACACATTGACGATGAAACACAGAAATTGCGGCGGGATTTAATACAAAATACACAATGTCGACTTAAGTACAAGAAAAGTAAATCCCTTTTGCCATCATATTGCCGTTGAAACGCAGAAATTGTGTCGGATTGAAAATAAAAGGCAAAATGCCGACTTATGTATTAGATGAGTATATCTTCTCATTGTTTGTGGTTTTCTTCGAGCGTTTCCTGGGAGATCAGTATTACATTCCGATGCATTACTATAGCTTTACTCTATCCCTTGGACCTTCACATTGATGATGGAATACAGAAATTGCGTCGGGATTTAATACAATAGGCACAATGCCGACTTAAGTACAAGAGGAGTAAATCTACTCATTGTTTCTGGTTTGCTTTGAGCGTTTACTGGGAGATGAGCATTAGATTCCGATGCACTACTGCAGCTTTAATCTATCCCTTGGGCCTCACATTGACGATGAATCACAGAAATTGCGTCGGGATTTAATACAAAAGACACAATGCCGACTTAAGTACCAGAAGAGGAAATGTTCTCATTGTTTGTGGTTTGCTTTGAGCGTTTCCTGGGAGATGAGTATTAGATTCCGATGCACTACTGCAGGTTTACTCTATCCTTTGGACCTTCACAATGACGATGAAACACAGAAATAGCGTCGGAATGTAATACAATAGGCACTACGCCGACTTAAGTACAAGAAGAGAATAACATCTCTTTGTTTGTGGTTTGCTTTGAGCGTTTCCTGATTGATCAGTGTTAGATTCCGATGCACTACTGCATCTTTACTCTATCCCTTTCACCTTCATATTGACGATGAAACGTAGAAATTGCCTCAGGATTTAATACAAAAGGCACAATGACGACTTAAGAACATGAAGAGTAAATCTTCTTATTGTTTGTGGTTTGCTTTCAGCATTCAATGGGAGACCAGTTTTAGTTTTCGATGCACCACATCAGGTTTACTGTATCCTTTGGACCTTGCCGTTAACGATGAAATACAGAAATTGCGTCGGGATTTAATACAAAAGGCACAATGCTGTCTTAAGTACAAGAAGAGTAGATCTTCTCAATCCATGAGATTTGCTATGAGCGTCTCCTGGGAGATCAGTATTAGATTCCGATGCACTACTGCAGCTTTACTCTATCCCTTGGACCTTCACATTGACGATGAAACACAGAAATTGCGTCGGGATTTAATACAAAGGGCACAATGCCGACTTACGCACAAGAAGAGTACATCTTCTCATTGTTTGTGGTTTGCTTTGAGCGGTTCCTTTGAGCTCAGTATTAGATTTCTGATTCACAACTGCAGCTTTACTCTATGCCTTGGACCTTCACATTGACGATGAAACACAGAAATTGCGTCGGGATTTAATACAAAAGGCACAATGCCGACTTAAGTACAAGATGAGTATATCTTCTGATAGTTTGTGGTTTGCTTTGAGCGTTTCTTTGGAGATCAGTATTAGATTCCGATGTACTGCTACAGCTTTACTCTATCCCTTGGATCTTCACATTGATGATGAAACACACAAATTGCGTCGGGATTTAATACAATAGGCACTATGCCGACTTAAGTACAAGAAGAGTAAATCTTCTCATAGTTTGAGGTTTGCCTCGAGCGTTTCCTGGGAGATCAGTATTATATTCCGAAGCACTACTGCAGCTTTACTCTATTCCTTGGACCTTCACATTGACGATAAAACACAGAAACTGCGTCGGGATTAAATACATAATGCTCAATGCCGACTTAAGCAAAAGAAGAGCAAATCTTCTCATTGTTTGTGGTTTGATTTGAGCGTTTCCTGCGAGATCAGTATTAGATTCCGATGCACTACTGCAGCTTTACTCTATCCCTTGGACCTTCACATTGACGATGAAACACAGAAATTGCGTCGGAATGTAATGCAAAAGGCACAATGGCGACTTAAGTACAAGATGAGTAAATCTTCTCATTTTTTCTGGTTTCCGATGAGCGTTTCCTGGGAAAACAGTATTAGATTCGGATGCACTACTGCAGCTTTACTCTATCCCTTAGACCTTCACATTGACCATGAAACACAAGAATTTCGCCGGGATATAATCCAAAAGCACAGTACCGATTGAAGTACAAGAAGAGTAAATCTTCTCACTGTTTGTGGTTTGCTTGGAGCGTTTCCTGGGAGATAAGTATTAGATTACCATGCACTAGTGCCGCCTTACTCTATCCCTTGGACCTTTAAATTGCCGATGAAAGACAGAAATTGCGTCGGGATTTAATACAAAAGGCACAATGCCGACTTCACTACAAGAAGAATAAATCTTCTCATTATTTGTGCTTTGCTTTGAGCGTTTCCTGGGAAATCAGTATTAGATTCCGATGCACTACTGAAGTTTTTGTCTATCCCTTGGACCTTCAGATTGCCGATCAAACACAGAAATAGCTTTGGGATTTAATACGAAGGGCAGAATGCCGACTTAAGTACAAGAACAGTAACTCCTCTCATTGTTTGTGGTTTGCTTTTAGCATTTCCTGGGGGATCAGTATTAGATTCCGAAGCAACACTGCAGCATTAATCTTTCCCTTGGATCTTCACATTGACGATGAAGCACAGAAATTGCGTCGGGATTTAATACATAAGGCACAATGCCGACTTAAGTATTAGAAGAGTTAGTCTTCTCATTGTTTGTGATTTGCTAGGAGCGTTTCCTGGGAGATCAGTATTAGATTCCGATTCACTACTGCAGCTTTACTCTATCCCTTGGATCTTCAGTTTGACGATGTAACACAGAAATCGCGTCGGGAATCAAAACAAAAGGCACAATGCCGTCTCAAGTAAAAGAAGAGTAAATCTTCTCATTGTTTGAGGTTTGCTTTGAGCGATTCCTGGTAGATCAGTATTAGACTCCGATGCAATACTGCAACTTTACTCTATTCCTTCGAACTTCACATTAACGATGAAACACAGAAATTGCGTCGGGATTTAATACAAAAGGCACAATGCCGACTTAAGTACAAGAAGAGTATATGTCCTCATTGTTTGTGGTTTGCTTTGAGCATGTCCTGGGAGATCAGTAATAGATTCTGGTGAACTACTACAGCTTTACTCTATCCCTTGGAACTTCACACTGACGATGATACACAGAAATAGCGTCGGGGGTTAATACAAAACGCACAATGTCGACTTAAGGTCAAGAAAAATAAATATTCTTTTGGTTTGCGGTTTGCTTTGAGCGTTTCCTGGGAGATCAGTACTAGATTCAGATGCACTACTGCAGCTTTACTCTATCCCTCGGACGTTCACATTGACGACGAAACACAGAAATTGCGTCGGGATTTAACATAAAAGGCACAACGCCGACTTAAGTACAAGAACAGTAAATCTTCTCATTGTTCGTGGTGTACTTTGAGCGTTTAATGGGAGATCAACACTATATTCCGATGCACTACTGAAGCTTTACTATAGCCCTTGGACCTTCACATTTACGATGAAACACAGAAATAGCATCGGGATTTAATGCAAAAGGCACAATGCCAACTCAAGTACAAGAAGAGTATATCTTCTCATTGTTTGTTGTTTACTTTGAACGTTTCCTGTTAGATCAGTTTTAGACTCCGATGCAATACCGCAGCTTTTCTCTATCCCTTTGACCTTCACATTGACGATGAATCTCAGAAATTGCCTCGGGATTTAATACAAAAGGCAGAATGCCGACTTAAGTACAAAAAGAGTCAATCTTCTCATTGTTCGTGGTTTGCTTTGAGCGTTTCCTGATGGATCAGTATTAGATTCCGATGCACTGCTGCAGCTCTAGTCTATCGCTTGGACCTCCACATTGACGATGAAACACAGAAATTGCGTCTGGATTTAATACAAAAGGCACAATGTCGACTGAAGTACAAAAAGAGTAAATATTCGTTTTGATTGTTGTTTGCTTTGAGCGTTTCCTGGGAGATCAGTATTAGATTCCGATTCACTACTACAGCTTTACTCTATCCCTTGGGCATTCACATTGACGATGAAACACAGAAATTGCGTCGGGATTTAGTACAAAAGGCACAATGCCAACTTAAGTACAAGATGAGTAAATCTTCTCATTGTTTGTGGTTTGCTTTGTGCGTTTCCTTGGAGATCAGCATTCGATTCCGATACACTACTGCAGTGTTACTCTATCCCTGGGAGCTACACATTGACGATGAAACACAGAAATTGCGGCGGGATTTAATACAAAATACACAATGTCGACTTAAGTACAAGAAGAGAAAATGTTGTTTCTTTTGTGGTTTGCTTTGAGTGTTTCCTGGGAGATCAGTATTAGATTCCGATGCACTACAGCAGTTTTACTCTATCCCTTGGACCTTTACATTGCCAATGAAACACAGAATTAGCGTCGGGATTTGAAACAAAAGGCAAGATGCCGACTTATGTATTAGATGAGTATATCTTCTCATTGTTTGTGGTTTGCTTCGAGCGTTTCCTGGGAGATGAGTATTAGATTCCGATGCACTACTGCAGCTTTACTCTATCCCTTGGAACTTCAGATTGACTGTGAAGCACAGAAATTGCGTCGGAATTTAATACAAAAGACACAATGCCGACCTAAGTACAAGAACAGTAAATCTTCTCATTGTTTGAGGTTTGCTTTGAGTGTTTCCCGGGAGATCAGTATTAGATTTCGATGCACTACTGCAGCCTTACTCTATCCCTTGGACCTTCAGATTGACGATGAAACACAGAAATTGCGTCGGGATTCAAAACAAAAGGCACAATGCCAACTCAAGTAAAAGAAGAGTAAATGTTCCCAGTGTTTGAGGTTTGTTTTGAGCGTTTCCTGTTAGATCAGTATTAGACTCCGATGCAAGACTGCTGCTTTACTCTATCCCTCGGATCTTCACATTGCCGATGAAACACAGAAATTGCGTCGGGATTTAAAACAAAAGCCAAAATGCCGACTTTTGTATTACATGAGTATATCTTCTCATTGTTTGTGGTTTGCTTTGAGCGACTCCTGGGAGATCAGTATTAGATTCCGATGTACTACTGCAGCATTACTCTATCCCTTGGAATTTCACATTGACGATGAAACACAGATATTGCGTCGGAATTTAATACAAAAGACACAATGCCGACTTAAGTACAAGTAGAGTAGATATTCTCATTGTTTGCAGTTTGCTTTGAGCGTTTCCTGGGAGATCAGTAATAGATTCCGATGCACTACTACAGCTTCATTCTATCCCTTGGACCTTCACATTGACGATGGAAGGACGAAATTACGTCGGGATTTATTGCAAAAGGCACAATGCCTACTTAAGTACAAAAAGAGTAAATCTTCTCATTGTTTTTGGTTTGTTTTAAGCGTTTCCTGGTAGATCAGTATTAGATTTCGATGCACTACTGCAGCTTTACTCTATCCCTTGGACCTTCACATTGACGATGAAACACAGAAATTGTGTCGGGAATTAATACAGAAGGAACAATGTCGACTTAGGTAAAGGAAGAGTAAATCTTCTCATTGTTTGTGGTTTGGTTTGAGGATTCCCTGGGAGATCAGTATTTGATTCCGATGCACCACTGCAGCATTACTCCACCCCCTGGACCTTCACATTGACGTAAAACACAGAAATTGCGTCGGGATGTAACGCAAAAGGCACAATGCCGACTTAAGTACAAGAAGAGTAAATCTTCTCATTGTTTGTGGCTTGTTTGCGCGTTTCCTGCGCGATCAGTAGTAGATTCCGGTGCACTACTGTAGCTTTACTCCATCCCTTGTACCTTCACATTGACGATAAAACACAGAAATTGCGTCGGGATTTAATACAAAAGGCAGAATACCGAACTAAGTACAATAAGAGTAAATCTTATCATTGTTTGTGGTTTGCTTTGAGCGTTTCCTGGAAGATCAGTATTAGATTCCGATGAACTACTGCAGCTTTACTCTATCCCTTGGATCTTCAGATTGACTATGAAACACAGAAATTGCGTCGGGATACAAAACAAAAGGCACAATGCCGACTAAAGTAAAAGAAGAGTGAATCTTCTCATTTTTTGAGGTTTGTGTTGAGCGTTTCTGGTAGATCAGTATTAGACTCCGAAGCAATACTACAGCTTTACTCTATCTCTTGGACTTTCACATTGAAACCCAGAAATTGCGTCTGGATTTAATACAAAAGGCACAATACCGACTTAAGCACAAGAAGAGTATATTTTCTCATTGTTTGTGGTTTGCTTTGAGCGTTTCTTGGGAGATCAGTATTAGATTCCGATGAACTACTGCAGCTTTACTCTATCGCTTGGAACTTCACAATGACGTTGATACAGAGAAATTGCCTCGGGATTTAGTACAAAAGGCACAATGCCGACTCAAGTAAAAGAAGAGTAAATCTTCTCATTGTTTGTGGTTTGGTTGGGAGTTTCCTGGTAGATCAGTATTAGACTCCGATGCAATACTGCAGCTTTGCTCTATCCCTTGGACCTTCACATTGACGATGAAACACAGATATTGCGTCGGGTTTTAATACAAAAGGTACAATACCGACTTAAGAACAAGAAGAGTAAATCTTCTCATTGTTTGTGGTTTGCTTTGTGCGTTACCTGGGAGATCAACATTGGATTCCGATACACTACTGCAGCTTTATTTTTTCACTTGGACCTTGACATTGACGATGAAACACAGATATTGCGTCGGGATTAATTACAAAAGCACAAAGCAAACTTAAGTACAAGAAGAGAAAATCTTCTCATTGTTTGTGGTTTGCTTTGAGCGTATTCTGGGAGATCAATATTAGATTCCGATGCACCACTGCAGCTTTACTCTATCCCTTTGATCTTCAGATTGACGATGAAACACAGGAATTGCGTCGTGATTCAAAACAAAAGGCACAATGCCGACTCAAGTACAAAAAGAGTAAAACTTCCCATAGTTTGAGGTTTGCTTTGAGCTCTTCCTCTTAGATCAGTATTAGACTCCGATGCAAGACTGCAGCTTTACTCTATCCCTCGGACTTTCACATTGCCGATGAAACACAGAAATTGCGTCGGGATTTAAAACAATAGCCAAAATGCCGACTTATGTATTAGATGAGTATATCTTCTCATTGTTTGTGGTTTGCTTTGAGCGTTTCCTGGGAGATCATTATTAGATGCCGATGCACTACTGCAGCATTACTCTTTCCCTTGGAATTTCACATTGACGATGAAACACAGAAACTGCGTCGGAATTTATTACAAAAGACACATTGCCGACTTAAGTACAAGTAGAGTAAATATTCTCATTGTTTGGAGTTTGCTTTGAGCGTTTCCTGGGAGATCAGTAACAGATTATGATGCACTACTACAGCTTTATTCTATCCCTTGGACCTTCACATTGACGATGAAACGACGAAATTGCGTCGGTATTTAATGCAAAAGGCACAATGCCTACTTAAGTACAAAAAGAGTAAATATTCTCATTGTTTGTGGTTTGTTTTGAGCGTTTCCTGGGAGATCAGTATTAGATTGCGATGCACTACTGCAGCTTTAATCTATCCCTTGGACCTTCACATTGACGATGAAACACAGATATTGCGTCGGGAATTAATACAGAAGGAACAATGCCGACTTAAGTAGAAGAAGAGTAAATCTTCTCATTGTTTGTGGTTTGCTTTGAGCATTCCCTGGGAGATCAGTATTAGATTCCGATGCACCACTGCAGCATTACTCCATCCCCTGGACCTTCACATTGACGATGAAACACAGAAATTGCGTCGGCATATAACGCAAAAGGCACAATGCCGACTTATGTACAAGAAGAGTAAATCTTCTCATTGTTTGTGGTTTGCTTTGAGCATTCCCTGGGAGATCAGTATTAGATTCCGATGCACCACTGCAGCATTACTCTATCCCCTGGACATTCACATTGACGATGAAACACAGAAATTGCGTCGGGATATAACGCAAAAGGCAAAATCCCGACTTAAGTACAAGAAGAATAAATCTTCTCATTGTTTGTAGCTTGTTTGCGCGTTTCCTGCGCGATCAGTAGTAGATTCCGGTGCACTACTGTAGCTTTACTCCATCCCTTGTACCTTCACATTGACGATGAAACACAGAAATTGCGTCGGGATTTAATACAAAAGGCAGAATGCCGAACTAAGTATAAAAAGAGTAAATCTTCTCATTGTTTGTGGTTTGCTTTGAGCGTTTCCTTGGAGATCAGTAATAGATTCCGATGCACTACTGCAGATTTACTCAATCCCTTGCATCTTGAGATTGACGATGTAACACAGAAATTGCGTCGGGATACAAAACAAAAGGCACAATGCCGACTGAAGTAAAAGAAGAGTGAGTCTTCTCATTTTTTGAGGTTTGTTTTGAGCGTTTCCTGGTAGATCAGTATTAGACTCCGAAGCAATGCTACAGCTTTACTCTATCTCTTGGACTTTCACATTGAAATCCGGAAATTGCGTCTGGATTTAATACAAAAGGCACAATACCGACTTAAGCACAAGAAGAGTATATTTTCTGATTGTTTGTGGTTTGCTTTGAGCGTTTCCTGGGAGATCAGTATTAGATTGCGATGCACTACTGCAGCATTACTCTATCCCTTGGACCTTCATATTGACGATGAAACACAGAAATTGCGTCGGGATTTTATACAAAGGGCACAATGCCGTCTTAAGTACAAAAAGAGTAAATCTTCTCAATGTTTGTGGTTTGTTTTGAGCGTTTCCTGGAAGATCAGTATTACATTCCGATGCTCTACTGCAGCTTTGATCTGTCCCTTGGACCTTCACATTGACGATGAAACACAAAAATTGCGCCGCGATTTAATACAAAAGCACAATGGCGACTTAAGCACAACAACAGTAAATCATCTCATTGTTTGTGGTTTGCTTTGAACGTTTCCCGGGAGATCTGTATTAGATTCCGATGCACTAATACAGCTTTACTTTACCCCTTGGAACTTCTTATTGATGATGAAACACAGAAATTTCGTCGGGATTTAATACAAAAGGCACAATGCCGCCTTAAGTACGCGAAGAGTATAACTTCTCATTGTTTGTGGTGTGCTGTCAGCGATTCCTGGGAGATCAGTGTTGGTTTCAGATGCACTACTGCACCTTTACGCTATACCTTTGACCGCCACATTGACGATGAAACGCAGAAATTGCCTCAGGATTTAATACAAAAGTCACAATGACGACTTATGAACATGAAGAGTAAATCTTCTTAATGTTTGTGGTTTGCTTTTAGCATTTCCTGGGAGATCAGTATTAGATTCCGATGCACCACTGCAACATTAGTCAATCCCTTGGATCTTCACATTGACGATGAAGCACAAAAATTCCGTCTGGATATAATACATAAGGCACAATGCCGACTTAAGTACCAGAAGAGTTAATCTTCTCATTGTTTGTGATTTGCTAGGAGCGTTTCCTGGGACATCAGTATTACATTCCGATACACTACAGCAGCTTCAATGTATCCCTTGGATCTTCAGTTTGTCGATGAAACACAGAAATTGCGTCGGCATTTAATACCAAAGGCACAATGCCGACTAAAGTACAAGAAGAGTAAATCTTCTCATTGTATGTGGTTTGCTTTGAGCGTTTCCTGGGATATCAGTATAAGAGTCCGATGCACTAATGCAGCTTTACTCTATTCATTGGACATTCACATTGACGAACAAACACAGAAATTTCGCCGGGATATTATCCAAAAGCACAATGCCGACTTAAGTACAAGTAGAGTAACTCTTCTCATTGTTTGTGGTTTGCTTTTAGCATTTCCTGGGAGATCAGTATTAGATTCCGATGCACCACTGCAGCATTAGTCAATCCCTTGGATCTTCACATTGACGATGAAGCACAAAAATTCCGTCTGGATATAATACATAAGGCACAATGCCGACTTAAGTACCAGAAGAGTTAATCTTCTCATTGTTTGTGATTTGCTAGGAGCGTTTCCTGGGACATCAGTATTACATTCCGATACACTACAGCAGCTTCAATGTATCCCTTGGATCTTCAGTTTGACGATGAAACACAGAAATTGCGTCGGGATTTAATACAAAAGGCACAATACCGACTTAAGTACAAGAAGAGTATATCTTCTCATTGTTTGTGGTTTGCTTTGAGCGTGTCCTGGGAGATCAGAATTAAATTCCGATGAACTATTGCGGCTTTACTCTATCCCTCGGACCTTCACAGTGACGATGAAACACAGAAATAGCGTCGGGATGTAATACAAAAGGCACAATGTCGACTTAAGTACAAGAAAAATAAATATTCTTTTTGTTTGTGGTTTGCTTTGAGCGATTCTTGGGATATCAGTATTAGATTCCGATGCACTACTGCAACTTTACTCTATCCCTCGGACGTTCACATTGACGACGAAACACAGAAATTGTGTCGGGATTTAACATAAAAGGCACAATGCCGACTTAAGTACAAGAATAGTAAATCTTCTCATTGTTCGTCGTGTAGTTTGAGCGTTTCCTGGGAGATCAGTACTATATTCCGATGCACTACTGCAGCTTTACTCTATCCCTTGGACATTCACATTGACAATGAAGCACAGATATTTCGTCGGTTTTAATACAAAAGGCACAATGCCGACTTAAGTACAGAAAGAGTAAATCTTATCCTTGTTTGTGGTTTGCTTTGAGCGTTTCCTGGGAGATCAGTATTAGATTGCGATGCACAACTGCAGCTTTACTCTATCCCTTGGACCTTCAGATTGACGATGAAACACAGAAATTGCGTCGGGATTTAATGCAAAAGGCACAATGCCGACTTAAGTACAAGAAGAGTAACTCTCTTCAACGTTAGTGGTTTGTTTCAGCATTTCCTGGGAGATCAGTATTAGATTCCGAAGCACCATTGCATCATTTCTCTATCCTTTGGACCTTCACATTGACGATGAAGCACAGAAATTGCGTCGGGATTTATTACATAAGGCACAATGCCGACTTAGGAACCAGAAGAGTTAATCTTCTCATTGTTTGTGGTTTGCTTGGAGCGTTTCCTGGGAGATCAGTATTAGATTCCGATGCACTACTGCAGCTTTACTCTATCCCTTGGGTCTTCAAATTGACGATGAAACACAGAAATTGCGTCGGGATTCAAAACAAAGGGCTCAATGCCGACTCAAGCAAAAGAAGAGTAAATCTTCAATTGTTTGAGGATTGTTTTGAGCAATTCCTGGTAGTTAAGTATTAGACTCCGATGCACTACTGCAGCTTTACTCTATCCCTTGGACCTTCACATTGACGATGAAACACAGAAATTGCGTCGGGATTTAATACAAAAGGCACAATACCGACTTCAGTACAAGAAGAGTATATCTTCTCATGGTTTGTGATTTGCTTTGAGCGTTTCCTGGGAGATCAGTATTAGATTCCGATGAACTACTGCAGCTTTACTCTATCCCTTGGAACTTCACATTGACGATGATACACAGAAATTGCCTCGCGATTTAATACAAAAGGCAAAATACCGACTTAAGTACAAGAAGAGTATATGTTCTCATTGTTTGTGGTTTGCATTGAGCGTTTCCTGGGAGATCAGTATTAGATTCCGAAACACTACTGCAGCTTTACTCTATCGTTTGGACGTTCACATTGACGATGAAACACAGATATTGCGTCGGCTTTTAACATAAAAGGCACAACGGCAACTTAATTACAAGAAGAGTAAATCGTCTCATTGTTTGTGGTTTGCTTTGAGCGTTTCCTCTGGGATCAGTATTAGATTCCGATGCACTATTCCGCCTTTACTCTATACCTTGGACCTTCACAGTGAGGATGAAACAAAGAAATTGCGTCGGGATTTAATACAAAAGGCACAATGTCGACTTAAGTACAAGAGAGGTAAATATTCTTTTTGTTTGTGGTTGGCTTTGAGCGTTACCTGGGAGATCAGTATTATATTCCGATGCACTACTGCAGCTTTACTCTATCCCTTGGACATTCACATTGACGATGAAGCACAGAAATTGCGTCGGGATTTAACATAAAAGGCACAATGCTGACTTAAGTACAAGAATAGTAAATCCTCTCATTGTTCGTGGTGTATTTTGAGCGTTTCCTGGGAGATCAGTATTATATTCCGATGCACTACTGCAGCTCTACTCTATCCCTTGGACATTCACATTGACGATGAAGCACAGATATTTCGTCGGTTTTAATACAAAAGGCACATTGCCGACTTAAGTACAAGAAGAGTATATCTTCTCATTGTTTGTGGCTTGTTTTGAGCGTTTCCTGCGAGATCAGTAATTGAATCCGATGCACTACTGTAGCTTTACTCCATCCCTTGGACCTTCACATTGACGATGAAGCACAGAAATTGCGTCGGGATTTAATACATAAGGCACAATGCCAACTTAAGTACAAGAAGAGTAAATCTTCTCATAGTTTGTGGTTTGCTTTGAGAGTTTTCCCGGAATTCAGTATTAGATTCCGATGCACTACCGCAGCTTTACTCCAACCCTTGGACCTTCTCGTTGACGACGAACCACAGAAATTGCGTCGGCATTTTATACAAGAGGCACAATGCCGACTTAAGTACAAGAAGTGTAAATCTTCTCATTGTTTGTGGTTTGCTTTGTGCGTTTCCTGGGAGATCAGAATTCGATTCCGATACACTACTGCAGTGTTACTCTATCCCTTGGACCTTCACATTGACGATGAAACACAGATATTGCGTCGTGATTAATTACAAAAGGCACAATGCCGACTTAAGTACAAGAAGAGTAAACCTTCTCATTGTTTGTGGCTTGCTTTGAGCGTTTCCTGCGAGATCAGTATTAGATTCCGATGGACCACTGTAGCTTTACTCCATCCCTTGTACCTTGATATTGACGATGAAACACAGAAATTGCGTTGGGATTTAATACATAAGGCTGAATGCCGACTTAAGTACAAGAAGAGTAAATCTTCTCATTGTTTGTGGTTTGCTTGGAGCGTTTCGTGGGAGATCAGTATTAGATTCCGATGAATTACTGCAGCTTTACTCTATCCCTTGGACCCTCACAGTGACAATGAAACACAGAAATTGCGTCGGGATTTAATACAAATGCACAATGTCGACTTAAGTACAAGAAAGGTAAATATTCTTTTTGTTTGTGGTTTGCTTTGAGCGTTTAATGGGAGATCAGTATTATATTCCGATGCATAACTGCAGCTTTACTCAATCCCTTATACCTTCACATCGACGGTGAAGCACAGATATTTCGTCGGTCTTGATACAAAAGGCACAATGAAGACTTAAGTACAAGTAGAGTAAATATTCTCATTGTTTTTAGTTTGCTTTGAGCGTTTCCCGGGAGATCAGTAATAGATTCCGATGCACTACTACAGCTTTACTCTATACCTTGGACCTTCACATTGACGATGAAACGACGAAATTGAGTCGGGATTTGATGCAAAAGGCACAATGCCTACTTAAGTACAAAAAGAGTAAATTTTCTCATTGTTTGTGGTTTGTTTTGAGCGTTTCCTGGGAGATCAGTATTAGATTGCGATGCACTACTCCAGCTTTACTCTATCTGTTGGACCTTCACATTGACGATGAAACACAGATATTGCGTCGGGAATTAATACAGAAGGAACTATGCCGACTTAAGTACAAAAAGAGTAAATCTTCTCATTGTATGTGATTTGCTTTGAGCATTCCCTTGGAGATCAGTATTAGGTTCCGATGCACCACTGCAGCTTTACTCTACCCCTGGACCTTCACATTGACGATGAAACACAGAAATTGCGTGGCGTTGAATACATAAGGCAGAATGCCGACTTAAGTACATGAAGAGTAAATCATCTCATTGTTTGTGTGTTTGTTTTGAGCGTTTCCTGGGAGATCAGTATTAGATTCCGATGCACTACTGCAGCCTTGCTCTACACCTTGGACCTTCAGATTGACGAAGATACTTAGAAATTGCGTCGGGATTTAATACATAAGGCACAATGCCGACTTAAGTACAAGAAGAGTAACTCTTCTCATTGTTTGTGGTTTGCTATTAGCATTTCCTGGGAGATCAGTATTAGATTCCGAAGCACTGCTGCAGCATTACTCTATCCCTTGGACTTTCACATTGACGATGAAGCACAGAAATTGCGTCGTGATTTAATACGTAAAGCACAATGCCGACTTAAGTACCAGAAGAGTTAATTTTCTCATAGTTTGTGGTTTGCTAGGTGCGTTTCCTGGGAGATCAGTATTAGATTGCGATGCACTACTGCAGCTTTACTCTATCCCTTGGAACTTCACATTGACGATGATACAGAGAAATTGCCTCGGGATTTAATACAAAAGGCACAATGCCGACTTAAGTACAAGAAAAGTATATTTTCTCATTGTTTGTGGTTTGCATTGAGCATTTCCCGGGATATCAGTATTAGATTCCGATACACTACTGCAGCTTCACTCTATCATTTGGACCTTCACATTGTTGATGAAACACAGATATTGCGTCGGGATTAATAACAAAAGCACAATGCCAACTTAAGTACAAGAAGAGTATATCGTCTCATTGTTTGTGGTTTTCTTTGAGCGTTTCCCCTGGGATCAGTATCAGATTCCGATGCACTATTGCGGCTTTACTCTATCCCTTGGACGTTCACATTGACGATGAAACACAGAAATTACGTCGGGATTTAACATAAAAGGCACAATGCCGACTTATGTACAAGAATAGTAAAACTTCTCATTGTTTGTGGTACACTTTGAGTGTTTCCTGGGAGATCAGTATTAGATTCCGATGAACTACTGGAGCTTTACTCTATCCCTTGGACCTTCACATAGACGATGAAGCACAGATATTTCGTCGGTCTTGATACAAAAACGCACATTGCCGACTTAAGTACAAAAATAGTAATTCTTCTCATTGTTTATCGTTTGCTTTGAGCGTTTCCTGGGAGATCAGTATTAGATTCCTCTGCACTACTGCAGCCTTACTCTAGCCCTTGGAACTTCACATTGACGATGATACACAGAAATTGCGTTGGAATTTAAAACATAAGACACAATGCCGACTTAAGTACAAGTAGAGTAAATATTCTCATTGTTTGTAGTTTGCTTTGAGCGTTTCCTGGGAGATGAGTAATAGATTCCGATGCACTACTACAGCTTTACTCTATCCCCTGGACCTTCACATTGACGATGGAATGACGAAATTGCGTCGGGATTTAATGCAAAAGGCTCAATGCCTACTTAAGTACAAAAAGAGTAAATCTTCTCATTGTTTGTGGTTTGTTTTGAGCGTTTCCTGGGAGATCAGTATTAGATTGCGATGCACTACTGCGGCTTTACTCTATCCTTTGGACTTTCACATTGACGATGAAACACAGAAATTGCGTTGCTAATTAATACAGAAGGAACAATGCCGACTTAAGTACAAGAAGAGTAAATCGTCTCATTGTTTGTGTTTTGCTATGAACATTTCCTGGGAAATCAGTATTAGATTCCGAAGCTCCACTGCAGCTTCACTCTATCCCCTGGACCTTTACATTGACGACGAAACACAGAAATTGCATCGGGATATAATGCAAAAGGCACAATGCCGACTTACGTACAAGAAGAGTAAATCTTCTCGTTGTTTGTGTCTTGCTTTGAGCATTTCCTGCGAGATCAGTATTAGATTCCGATGCACTACTGTAGCTTTACTCCATCCCTTGTACCTTCACATTGACGATGAAACACAGAAATTGCGTCGGGATTTAATACAAAAGGCAGAATGCCGACTTAAGTACAAGAAGATTAACTCTTCTCATTGTTTGTGGTTTGCTTTTAGCATTTCCTGGGAGATCAGTACTAGATTGGGAAGCACCGTTGCAGCATTACTCTGTCCCTTGGACCTTCACATTGACGATGAAGCACAGATATTGCGTCATGATTTAATACATAAGGCACAAAGTCGACTTAAGTACCAGAAGAGTTAATTTTCTCACAGTTTGTGGTTTGCTAGGAGCGTTTCCTGGGAGTTCAGTATTAGATTCCGATGACATACTGCAGGTTTACTCTATCCGTTGGATCTTCAGATTGACGATGAAACACAGAAATTGCGTCGGGATTCGAAACAAAAGGCACAATGACGACTCATGTAAAAGAAAAGTAAATCTTCTCATTTTTTGAGGTTTGTTTTGAGCGTTTCCTGGTAGATCAGTATTAGACTCCAATGCAATACTGCAGCTTTACTCTATCCCTTGGAACTTCACATTGACGATGATACACAGAAATTGCCTCGCGATTTAATACAAATGGCACAATACCGACTTAAGTACAAGAAGAGTTTATCTTCTCATTGTTTGTGGTTTGCATTGAGCGTTTCCTGGGAGAACAGTATTAGATTCCGATGCACTACTACAGCTTTACTCTATCCCTTGGACGTTCACATTGACGTTGAAGCACAGATATTTCGTCGGTTTCAATACAAAAGGCACAATGCCGACTTAAGTACAAGAAGAGTAAATCTTCCCATTGTTTGTGACTTGCATTGAGCGTTTCCTGCGAGATCAGTAATAGATTCCGATGCACTCCTGTAGCTTTACTCCATCCCTTGTACCTTCACATTGACGACGAAACACAGAAATTGCGTGGGGATTTAATACAAAAGGCAGAATTCCGACTTAAGTACTAGAAGAGTAAATCTTCTCATTGTTTGTTGTTTGCTATGAGCGTTTCCTGGGAGATCAGTATTAGACTCCGATGCACTACTGCAGCTTTTCTCTATCCCTTGGACCTTCAGATTGACGATGAAACACAGAAATTGCGTCGGGATTTAATACATAAGGCACTATGCCGACTTAAGTACAAGAAGATTAACTCTTCTCATTGTTGTGGTTTGCTTTTAGCATTTCCTGGGAGATTAGCATTAGATTCGGAGCACCATTGCAGCAATACTCTATCTCTTGGACCTTCACATTGACGATGAAGCACAGAAATTGCGTCGGGATTTAATACATAAGGCACAATGCAGACACAAGTAGAAGGAGAGTAAATCTGCTCATTGTTTGCTGTTTGCTTTCAGCGTCTCCTGTGAAGTCAGTGTTAGATTCCGATGCACTACTGCAGCTTTTCTCTGTCCCATGGATCTTCAGTTTGACGATGAAACGCAGAAATTGCGTCGGGATTCAAAACAAGAGGCACAATTCCGGCTGAAGTAAAAGAAGAGTAAATCTTCTCATTGTTTGAGGTTTGCAATGAGCGTTTCCTGGGAGATCAGTATTAGATTCCGATACACTACTGCAGCTTTACTCTATCATTTGGACTTTCACATTGACGATGAAACACAGATATTGCGTCAGCATTTAACATAAAAGGCACAATGGCAACTTAATTACAAGAAGAGTAAATCGTCTCATTGTTTGTGGTTTGCTTTGAGCGTTTCCTCTGGGATCAGTATTAGATTCCGATGCACTATTGCGCCTTTACTCTATTCCTTGAACATTCACAGTGACGATGAAACACAGAAATTGCGTCGGGATTTAATACAAAAGGCACAATGTCTACTTAACTACAAGAAGAGTAAATCTTCTCATTGTTTGTGGCTTGCTTTGAGCGTTTCCTGCGAGGTCAGTAATAGATTCCGATGCACTACTGTAGCTTTACTCCATCCCTTGGACCTTCACATTGACGATGAAACACAGAAATTGCGTCGGGATTTAATACATAAGGCACAATGCCGATTTAAGTACCAGAAGAGTGATTTTCTCATAGTTTGTGGTTTGCTAGGAGCGTTTCCTAGGAGATCAGTATTAGAGTCCGATGCACTACTGCAGCTTTACTCTATTTCTTGGATCTTCAGATTGACGATGAAACACAGAAATTTCGTCGGGATTCAAAACAAAAGGCACAATGACGACACAAGTAAAAGAAGAGTAAATCTTCTCATTGTTTGAGGTTTGTTTTGAGCGTTTCCTGGTAGATCAGTATTAGACTCCGATGCACTACTGCAGCTTTACTCTATCTCTTGGACCTTCAGATTGACGATGAAACACAGAAATTGCGTCGGGATTTAATACATAAGGCACTATGCCGACTTAAGTACGAGAAGATTAACTCTTCTCATTGTTTGTGGTTTGCTTTTAGCATTTCCTGGGAGATTAGCATTAGATTCGGAGCACCATTGCAGCAATACTCTATCTCTTGGACCTTCACATTGACGATGAAGCACAGAAATTGCGTCGGGATTTAATACTAAAGGCACAATACCGACTTAAGTACAAGAAGAGTATATCTTCCAATTTTTTGTTGTTTGCTTTGAGCTTTTCCTGGGAGATCAGTATTAGATTCCGATGAACTACTGCAGCTTTACTCTATCCCTTGGAACTACACATTGACGATGATACACAGAAATTGCCTCGGGTTTTAATACAATAGGCACAATACCGACTTAAGTTCAAGAAGAGTATATCTTCACATTGTTTGTAGTTTGCTTTGAGCGTTTCCTGGGAGTTCAGTATTAGATTCCGATACACTACTGCAGCTTTACTCTATCATTTGGACCTTCACATTGTTGACGAAACACAGATATTGCGTCGGCATTAATTACAAAAGCACAAAGCCAACTTAATTACAAGAAGAGTAAATCGTCTCATTGATTGTGGTTTGCTTTGAGCGTTTCCTCATGGATCAGTATTTGATTCCGATGCACTATTGGGCCTTTACTCTATTCCTTGGACCTTCACAGTGACGATGAAACACAGAAATTCCGTCGGGATTTAAAACAAATGGCACAATGTCTACTTAAGTACAATAAAGGTAAATATCCTTTTTGTTTGTGATTTGATTTGAGCGTTTCCTGGGAAATCAGTATTATATTCCGATGCACTACTGCAGCTTCGCTCTAGCCCTTGGACCTTCACATTGACGATGAAGCGCAGATATTTCGTCGGTTTTAATACAAAAGGCACAATGCCGACTTAAGTACAAGAAGAGTAAGTCTTCCCATTGTTTGTGGCTTGTTTTGAGCGTTTCCTGCGAGATCAGTAATAGATTCCGATTCACTACTGTAGCTGTACTCCATCCCTTGTACCTTCACATTGACGATGAAACACAGAAATTGCGTCGGGATGTAATACAAAAGGCAGAATTCCGACTTAAGTACAAGAAGAGTTAATCTTCTCATTGTTTGTTGTTTGCTTTGAGCGTTTCCTGGGAGATCAGTATTAGACTCCGATGCACTACTGCAGCTTTACTCTATCCCTTGGACCTTCAGATTGACGATGAAACACAGAAATTGCGTCGGGATTTAATACATAAGGCACTATGCCGACATAAGTACAAGAAGATTAACTCTTCTCATTGTTTGTGGTTTGCTTTTAGCATTTCCTGGGAGATTAGCATTAGATTCGGAGCACCATTGCAGCAATACTCTATCCCTTGGACCTTCACATTGACGAATAAGCACAGAAATTGCGTCTGGATTTCATACATAAGGCACAATGCAGACACAAGTACAAGGAAAGTAAATCTGCTCATTGTTTGCTGTTTGCTTTGAGCGTCTCCTGTGAAATCAGTGTTAGATTCCGATGCACTACTGCAGCATTTCTCTGCCCCTTGGATCTTCAGTTTGACGATGAAACACAGAAATTGCGTCGGGATTCAAAACAAGAGGCACAATTCCGACTGAAGTAAAAGAAGAGTAAATCTTCTCATTGTTTGAGGTTTGTTTTGAGCGTTTCCTGGTAGATCAGTATGAGACTCCGATGCAATACTGCAGCTTTACTCTATCTCTTGGACCTTCACATTGACGATGAAACACAGAAATTGCGTCGGGATTTAATACAAAAGGCACAATACCGACTTAAGTTCAAGAAGAGTATATCTTCTCATTGTTTGTGGTTTGCTTAGAGCATTTCCTGGGAGATCAGTATTATATTCCGATGCACGACTGCAGTTTTGCTCTATCCCTTGGACCTTCACATTGACGATGAAGCACAAATATTTCGTCGGCTTTAATACAAAAGGCACAAAGCCGACTTAAGTTCAAAAAGAGTAAATCTTCTCATTCTTTGTTTTTTGCTTTGAGCGTATCCTGGGAGATCAGTATTAGATTCCGATGCACCACTGCAGCTTTACTCTATCCCATGAATCTCAGATTGACGATGAAACACAGAAATTGCGTCGGGATTCAAAACAAAAGGCACAATGCAGACCCAAGTACAAGAAGAGTAAATCTTCTCATTGTTTGAGTTTTGCTTTGAGCGTTTCCTGTATGATCAGTATTACACTCCGATGCAATACTGCAGCCTTACTCTATCCCTTGGACCTTCGCACTGCCGATGAAACACAGACATTACCGCTGGATTTAATACAAGAAGCACAATACCGACTTAAGTACTAGAAGAGTATATCTTCTCATTTTTTGTGGTTTGCATTGAGCATTTCCTGGGAGATCAGTATTAGATTCCGATACACTACTGCAGGTTTACTCTATCATTTGGACCTTCACATTGACGATGAAACACAGATATTGCGTCGGGATTAATTACAATGCCAACTTAAGTACAAGGAGAGTAAGTCGTCTCATTGTTTGTGGTTTGCTTTGATCGTTTCCTCTGGGATCAGTATTAGATTCCGATGCACTATTGCACCTTTACTCTAACCCTTGGACCTTCACAGTGTCGACGAAACACAGAAATTGCGACGGGGTTTAATACAAAAGGCACAATGTCGACTTAAGGACAAGAAAGGTAAATATCCTTTTTGTTTGTGGTTTGCTTTGAGCGTTTCCTGGGAGATCAGTATTATATTCCGATGCACTACTGCAGCTTTACTCTATCCCTTGGACCTTTACATTGACGATGAAACACAGACATTTCGTCGGTTTTATTACAAAAGGCACAAAGCCGACTTTAGTACAAAAAGAGAATAAATCTTCTCATTGTTTGTGGTTTGCTTTGAGCGCTTCCTGGGAGATCAGTATTAGATTGCGATGCACTACTGCAGCTTTACTCTATCCCTTGGACCTTCACATTGACGGTGAAACACAGAAATTGCGTCGGGATTTAATATAAAAGGCACAATGCCGACTTATGTACAAGAAGAGAAAATCATCTCATTGTTTGTGATTTGCTTTGAGCGTTTTCTGTGAGATCAGTATAAGATTCCGATGCATCACTGCAGGTTTACTCTATCCCTTGGATCTTCAGATTGACGATGAAACACAGAAATTGCGTCGGAATTCAAAACAAAAGGCACAATGCCGACTCATGTACAAGAAGAATAAATCCTGTCATTGTTTGAGGTTTGCTTTGAGCGTTTCCTGTTAGATCAGTATTAGATTGCGATACACTACTGCAGCCTTACTCTATCATTTGGACCTTCAAATTGACGATGAAACACAGATATTGCGTCGGTATTAATTACAAAAGGCACAATGCCGACTTCAGTACAAGAAGAGTAAATCATCTTATTGTTTGTGGTTTGCTTTGAGCGTTTCCTGTGGGATCAGTATTAGATTCCAATTCACTACTGCAGCTTTACTCTATCCCTTGGACCTTCACATTGACGATGAAACACAAAAATTGCGTCGGGATTTAATACAAAAGGCACAATGTCCACTTAAGTACAAGAAAGTTAACATTCGTTTTGTTTGTGGTTTGCTTTGAGCCTTTCCTGGGAGATCAGTATTAGATTCCGATGCACTACTGCAGCTTTACTCTATCCCTTGGACCTCCACATTGACGATGAAACACAGAAATTGCGGCGGAAT
Source organism: Schistocerca piceifrons (assembly GCF_021461385.2). Taxonomy (NCBI): domain Eukaryota; kingdom Metazoa; phylum Arthropoda; class Insecta; order Orthoptera; family Acrididae; genus Schistocerca; species Schistocerca piceifrons. The sequence continues at coordinate 1,374,431 of NW_025729171.1, read as the reverse complement.
TTAATACAAAAGACACAATGCCGACTTAAGTACAAGTAGAGTAAATATTCTCATGGTTTGTGGTTTGCATTGAGCGTTTCCTGGGAGATCAGTAATGGATTCCTAAGCACTACAGCTGCTTTACTGTATCCCTTGGACCCTCACATTGACGATGAAACACAGAAATTGCGTCGGGACTTAATGCAGAGAGAAGAATGCCGAAGTAACTACAAGAAGAGGAAATCTTCTCATTGTTTGTGGTTTGCTGTGAGCATTTCCTGATAGATCAGTATTGGATTCAGATGCACTACTGCAGCTTTACTCTATCCGCTGGACCTCCACACTGACGATGAAACAGAGAAATTGCGACGGGATTTAATGCAAGATGCACAATCCCGACTTTAGTACAAGAAGAGTAAATCTTCTCATTGCTTGTGGTTTGCTTTGAGCGTTTCCTGGGGGATCGGTATTAGATTCCGATGCACTGCAGCATTACTCTATCCCTTGGACCTTCACATTGACGATGAAACATAGAAATTGCGTCAGAGTTTAATACAAAAGACATAATGCCGACATAAGTACAAGAAGAGTAAATCTTCTCGGGGTTTGTGGTATGCTTTGTGCGTTTCCTGGGAGATCAGTATTAGATTCCGCTGCACTGCAGCATTACTCTATCCCTTGGACCTTCACATTGACGATGAAACACAGAAATTGCGTTGGGGATTTAATACAAAAGGCACAATGCCGACTCAAGTACAAAAAGAGTAAATCTTATCATAGTTTCTGGTTTGCATTGAGCCTTTCCTGGGGGATCAGTATTAGTTTCCGATGCACTACTCCAGCTTTACTCTATCCCTTGGACCTTCTCATTGACGATGAAACAAAGAAATTGCGTCGGGATTTAATACAAAATGCACAATGTCGACTTAAGTACAAGAAGAGTAAATATTGTTTTTTTTTTTTGTGATTTGCTGTGAGCGTTTCCTGGGAGATCAGTATTAGATTCCGATGCACTACTGCAGCTTTACTCTATCCCTTGGACCTTCTCATTGACGATGAAACAAAGAAATTGCGTCGGGAATTAATACAAAATGCACAATGTCGACTTAAGTACAAGAAGAGTAAATATTGTTTTTTTTTTTTTGTGATTTGCTTTGAGCGTTTCCTGGGAGATCAGTATTAGATTCCGATGCACTACTGCAGCTTTACTCTATCCCTTGGACCTCCACATTGACGATGAAACACAGAAATTGCGGCGGAATTTAATACAAAAGACACAATGCCGACTTAAGTACAAGTAGAGTAAATATTCTCATGGTTTGTGGTTTGCATTGAGCGTTTCCTGGGAGATCAGTAATGGATACCTATGCACTACTGCAGCTTTACCCTATCCCCTGCACCTTCACATTGACGATGAAGCACAGAAATTCCGTCGGGATTTAATCCAAAAGGCACAATACCGATTTAAGTACAAAAAGAGTAAATCTTATCATAGTTTGTGGTTTGCTTTGAGCCTTTCCTGGGGGATCAGTATTAGATTCCGTTGCACTACTGCAACTTTACTCAATCCCTTGGACCTTCACATTGACAATGAAACGCAGAAATTGCGTCGGGATTTAATATATAAGGCAGAATGCCGACTCATGTTCAAAAATAGTCAATCTTCACATGGTTCGTGGTTTGCTTTGAGCGTTTCCTGGGAGATCAGTATTAGATTCCGATGCCATACTGCAGCTGTACTCTATCCCTAGGACCTTCACATTGAGGATGAAACACAGAGTTTGTGTCGGGGTTTAATACAAATAGCACAATGCCGCCCTAGGTTCAAGAAGAGTAAATTTTCTCATTGTTTCTGGTGTGCTTTGAGCGTTTCTGGGAGATCAGTATTAGATTCAGTTGCACTACTGCAGCTTTACTCTATCCCTAGGACTTTCAGATTGACGATGAAACAGAGAAATTGCGTCGGGATTTAATACAAGATGCACAATGCCGACTTAAGTACAAGAAGAGTAAATCTTCTCATTGTTTGTGGTTTGCTTTGAGCGTTTCCTGTGGGATCGGTATTAGATTCCGATGCACTGCAGCATTACTCTATCCCTTGGACCTTCACATTGACGATGAAACACAGAAATTGCGTTGGGGATTTAATACAAAAGGCACAATGCCGCCTCAAGTACAAAAAGAGTAAATCTTATCATAGTTTGTGGTTTGCTTTGAGCCTTTCCTGGGAGATCAGTATTATATTCCGATGCACTACTGCAGCTGTACTCTATCCCTTGGACCTTCACATTGACGATGAAACACAGAAATTGCATCGGGATTTAATAGAAAAGGCACAATGTCGACTTAAGTACAAGAACAGTAAATAAACTTTTTGTTTGTGGTTTGCTATGAGCATTTCCTGGGTGATCAGTATTATATTCCGATGCATTACTGCAGCTTTACTCTATCCCTTGGACCTTCACATTGACGATGAAACGCAGAAATTGCGTCGGGATTTAATAAATAAGGCACAATGCCGACTTATGTACAAGAAGAGTATATCTTCTAATTGTTGTGGTTTTCTTTGACCGTTTCCTGGGAGATTAGTATTAGATTCCGATGCAATACTGCAGCTTTACTCCATCACTTGGGCCTTCGCATTGACGATGAAGCACAGAAATTGCGTCGGAATTTAATACAAAAGACACATTGCCGACTTAAGTACAAGAAGAGTAAATCTTCTCATTGTTTGTGGTTTGCTTTTAACGTTCCCTGGGAGATCAGTATTAGATTCAGATGCACAACTGCAGCTTTTCTCTATCACTTGGACCTTCACATTGACGATGATACGCAGAATTTGAGTCGGTATTTAATACAAAATGCACAATGACGACTTAAGTATAAAAGGAGTATATCTTCGCATTGTTTGCGGTTCGCTTTGAACGTTTCCTGGGAGATCAGAATTACATTCCGATGCCCAACTGCAGGCTTACTCTATCCCTTGGACCTTCACATTGACGATGAAACACAGATATTGTGTCGGGATTTAAAACAAAAGGCACAATGCCGACTCAAGTACATGAAGAGTAAATCCTCTCATAGTTTGTGGTTTGATTTGAGCGTTTCCCGGGAGATCACTATTATTTTCCGATGCACTACTGCAGCTTTACTCTATACCTTGGACCTTCACATTGTCGATGAATCACAGATATAGCGTCGGGATTTAATACAAAACGCACATTCCAGACTTAAGTACAAAAGAGTCAATCCTATCATTGTTTGTGGTTTGTTTTGAACACTTCCTGGGAGATAAGTATTAGATTCCGTTGCACTACTGCAGCTTTACTCTATCCCTTGGACCTTCACATTGACGATGAAATACAGAAAATGCGTCAGGAATTAATATAAAATGTACAATCCGACTTAAGTACAAGAAGGGTAAATCTACTCATTGTTTGTGGTTTGCTTTAAGCGTTTCCTGGTAGATCAGTATTAGATTCCGATGCACTATTGCTGCTTAACTCTATCCCATGGACCATCGCATTGACGATGAAAGACAGATATTGCGTCGGGATTGAATACAAAAAGCACAATGTCGACTTAAGTACACGAAGAGAAAATATTCTTTTTGTCTTTGGTTGTCTTTGAGCGATTTCTGGGAGATCAGTATTAGATTCCGTTGCACTACTGCAGCTTTACTCTATCCCTTGGACCTTCACATTGACGATGAAACACAGAAACTCCGTCGGGATTTAACATAAATTGCACAATGCCGACTTAAGTACAAGAAGAGTAAATCTTCTCATTTTTCGTGGTTTGTTTTGAGCGTTTCCTGGGAGATCAGTATTAGATTCCGATGCACTACTGCAGCTTTACTCTATCCCTTGGACCTTCACGTTGAGGATGAAACACAGAAATTGCCTCGGGATTTAATACAAAAGGCACAATTACGACTTAAGTACAAAAAGAATCAATCTTGTCATTGTTTGTGGTTTGCTTTGAGCGTTTCCTGTGAGATCAGTATTAGTTTCCGATGCGACTGCAGCGTTACTCTATCCCTTGGAACTTCACATTGACGATGAAACACAGAAATTGCGTCGGGATCTAATACAAAAGGCACATTGCCGACTTAAGTACATGAAGAGTAAATCTTCTCTTTGTTCGTGGAATGCTTCGAGGGTTTCCTGGGAGATCAGTACTAGATTCCGATGCACTACTGCAGCTTTACTCTATACACTGGACCTTCACAATGACGATGAAACACAGAAATTGCGTCGGAATTTTATTCAAAAGGCACAATGTCGACTTAAGTACAAGAAGAGTAAATATTTTTTTCTTTGTGGTTTACTATGAGCGTTTCCTGGGAGTGTAGTATTAGACTCGGATGCACTAGTGCAGCTTTACTCCATCCCTTGGTCTTTCACATTGACGATGAAACACAGAAATTGCGTCGGAATTTAGTATATAAGGCACAATGTCAACTCAAGTACAAGAATAGTAAATCTTCTCATTGTTCGTGGTTTGCTTGGAGCGTTTCCTGGGTGATCAGTATTAAATTCCAATGCCCTACTGCAGGTTTAGTATATCCCTAGGACCTTAACTTTGAGGATGTCACACATAGATTGCGTCGGGATTTAATTTAAAAGGCACAATGCCGACTTAAGTTCAAGAAGAGTAAATCTTCTCATTGTTTGTGGTTTGCTTTGAGCGTTTCCTGGGAGAACAGTATTAGATTCAGATGCACTACTGCAGCTTTACTCTATCCCTTAGAGCTTCAGATTGACGATAAAAGTCAGAAATGCCGTCGGGATTTAAAACAAAAGGCACAATGCCGACATAAGTACAAGAAGAGTACGCCTTCTCATTTTTTGTGGTCTGCTTTGCGCGTCTCCTGGGAGATCAGTATTGGATTCCGATGCACTACTGCAGCTTTACTCTAATCCCTGGGGCCATCACACTGCCGATGAAACACAGAAATTGCGTCGGGATTTGACATAAAATGCACAATGACGACTTAAGTACAAGAAGAGTAAATCTTCTCATTGTTCGTGGTTTGCTTTGAGCGATTCCTGGGAGATCATTATTACATTCCGATGCACTACTCCAGCTTTACTCTATCCCTTGGACCTGCACATTGACGATGAAACACAGAAATTGCGTCGAGATTTAATTCAAATGGCACAATGCCGACATAAGTACAAGAAGAGTAAATCTTCCCATTGTTCGTGGTTTGCTTTGAGCGTTTCCTGGATAATCAGTGCTAGATTCCGATGCACTATTGCTGCTTAACTCTATCCCATGGACCATCGCATTGACGATGAAAGACAGAAATTGCGTCGGGATTTAATACAAAAAGCACAATGTCGACTTAAGTACACGAAGAGTAAAAATCCTTTTTGTTTATGGTTGTCCTTGAGCGATTTCTGGGAGATCAGTATTAGATTCCGTTGCACTACTGCAGCTTTACTCTATCCCTTGGACCTTCACATTGACGATGAAACACAGAAACTCCGTCGGGTTTTAACATAAAATGCACAATGTCGACTTAAGTACAAGAAGAGTAAATATTTTTTTGTTTGTGGTTTACTTTCAGCGTTTCCTGGGAGTTTAGTATTAGACTCGGATGCACTAGTGCAGCTTTCCTCCATCCCTTGGACTTTCACATTGACGATTAAACACAGAGATTGAGTTGGGATTTAATAAAAAAGGCAAAATGCCGCATTAAGTACTAGGAGAGTAATTCATCTCAATGTTCGTGGTTTGCTTTGAGCGTTTCCTGGGAGATCAGCATTAGATTCCGATCCACTACTGCAGCTTTACTCTATCCCTAGGACCATCACATTGACGATGAAACACAGAGATTGCGTCGGGATATAATACAAAAGGCACAATGCTGACTTAAGTTCAAGAAGAGTAAACTTTCTCATTGTTTCTGGTTTGCTTTGAGCGTATCCTGGGAGATCAGTATTAGATTCCGATGCACTACTGCAGTTTTACTCTATCCGTTGGACCTACACATTGACGATGAAACACAGAAATTGCGTCGGGATGTAATACAAAAGGCACAATGCCTACTTAAGTACAAGAAGAGTAAATCTTCTCATTGTTTGTGGAAGCTTTGACCGTTTCCTGGGAGATCAGTATTAGATTCCGATGCACTACAGCAGCTTTACTCTATCCCTTGTACCTTCCCATTGCCAATGAAACTCAGAAATTGCGTCGGGATTTAATACAAAAGGCACAATGCCGACTTAAGTACAAGAAGAGTAATTCTTCTTATTGTTTGTGGTTTGCATTGATCGTTTCCTGGGAGATCAGTATTAGTTTCCGATGCACTACTGCAGCGATACTCTGTCCCTTGGACCTTCACATTGATGAAGAAACACAGAGATTGAGTCGGGATTTAATATAAAAGGCAAAATGCCGACTTAAGTACAAGAAGAGTAAATCTTCTGATTGTTTGTGGTTTAGTTTGAGCGTTTCTTGGGAGATCAGTATTAGATTCCGATGCACTACTGCAGCTTTACTCTATCCCTTGGACCTTCACATTGACGATGAAGCACAGAAATTGCGTCGGGAATTAACCCAAAAGGCACAATGCCGACTTAAGTACAGAAGACTAAATCGTCTCACTGTTTGTGATTTGGTTTGGGCGTTTCCTGGGACATCAGTATTGGATTCCGATGCACTACTGCAGCTTTACTCTATCCCTTGGACCTTCACATTGAAGATGAAACACAGAAATTGTGTCGGGATTTAATAGAAAAGGCACAATACCGACTTAAGTACAAGAAGAGTAAATTCTCTCATTGTTTGTCGTTTGCGTTGAGCGATTCCTGGGAGATCAGTATTAGATTCCGATGCACTACAGCAGCTTTACTGTATCCCTAGGACCTTCACATTGATGATGAAACACAGATATTGTGTCGAGATCTAATTCAAAAGGCACAATGCCGACATAAGTACAAGAAGAGTAAATCTTCCCATTGTTCGTGGTTTGCTTTGAGCGTTTCCTGGATGATCAGTACTAGATTCCGATGCACTATTGCTGCTTAACTCTATCCCTTGGACCTTCACATTGAGAATGAAACACAAAAATTGCGTCGGGATGTAATACAAAAGGCTCAATGCCTACTTCAGTACAAGAAGAGTAAATCTTCTCATTGATTGCCTTTGCTTTGAGTGTTTCCTGGGAGATGAGTATTAGATTCCGATGCACTACTGCAGCTTTACTCTATCCCTTGGACCTTCACATTGACGATGAAACACAGAAATTGCGACGGGATTTAATACAAAAGGCACAGTGACGACATAAGCACAAGAAAAGTAAATCTTCTCATTGTGTGTGGTTTGCTTCGAGCGTATCCTGGGAGATGAGAATTAGATTACGATGAACTACTGCAGCTTTACTCTATCCCATGGACCTTCACATTGACGTTGAAACACAGAAATTGCCTCGGGGTAAAATACAAAAGGCACAATTACGACTTAAGTACGAAAAGAATCAATCTTCTCATTGTTTGTGGTTTGCTTTGAGCGTTTCCTGTGAGATCAGTATTAGTTTCCGATGCACTACTGCAGCGTTACTCTATCCCTTGAAACTTCACATTGACGATGAAACACAGAAATTGCGTCGGGATCTAATACAAAAGGCGCATTGCCGACTTAAGTACATGAAGAGAAAATCCTCTCTTTGTTCGTGGTATGCTTCGAGGGTTTCCTGGGAGATGAGTATTAGATTCCGATGCACTACTGCAGCTTTACTCTATCCCTTGGACCTTCACATTGACGATGAAACACAGAAATTGCGACGGGATTTAATACTAAAGGCACAGTGACGACATAAGCACAAGAAGAGTAAATCTTCTCATTGTTTGTGGTTTACTTTGAGCGTTTCCCTGGGAGTTTAGTATTAGACTCGGATGCACTAGTGAAGCTTTACTCCATCCCTTGGACTTTCACATTGACGATGAAACACAGGGATTGAGTTGGGATTTAATAAAAAAGGCAAAATGCCGAATTAAGTACTAGGAGAGTAATTCATCTCATAGTTCGTGGTTTGCCTTGGGCGTTTCCTGGGAGATCAGCATTAGATTCCGATCCACTACTGCAGCTTTACTCTATCCCTAGGACCATCACATTGACGATGAAACACAGAGATTGCGTCGGGATATAATACAAAAGGCACAATGCTGACTTAAGTTCAAGAAGAGTAAACTTTCTCATTGTTTCTGGTTTGCTTTGAGCGTATCCTGGGAGATCAGTATTAGATTCCGATGCACTACTGCAGTTTTACTCTATCCGTTGGACCTTCACAGTGTCGACGAAACACAGAAATTGCGACGGGGTTTAATACAAAAGGCACGATGTCGACTTAAGTACAAGAAAGGTAAATATTCTTTTTGTTTGTGGTTTGCTTTGAGCGTTTCCTGGGAGATCAGTATTAGATTGTGATGCACTACTGCAGCTTTACTCTACCCCGTTGACTTTCACATTGACGATGAAACACAAAAATTTGCGTCGGGATTTAACATAACAAACACAACGCCGACTTAAGTACAAGAATAGTAAATCTTTTCATTGTTTGTGGTGTACTTTGAGCGTTTCCTGGGAGATCAGGATTATATTCCGATGCACTACTGCAGCTTTACTCTATCCCATGGACCTTCACATTGACGATGAAACACAGATATTTCGTCGGTTTTATTACAAAAGGCACAAAGCCGACTTTAGTACAAAAAGAGAATAAATCTCCTCATTGTTTGTGGTTTGCTTTGAGCGCTTCGTGGGAGATCAGTATTAGATTGCGATGCACTACTGCAGCTTTACTCTATCCCTTGGACCGTCACATTGACGATGAAACACAGAAATTGCGTCGGGATTTAATACAAAAGGCACAATGCCAACTTATGTACAAGAAGAGAAAATCATCTCATTGTTTGTGATTTGCTTTGAGCGTTTTCTGTGAGATCAGTATTAGATTCCGATGCATCACTGCAGGTTTACTCTATCCCTTGGATCTTCAGATTGACGATGAAACACAGAAATTGCGTCGGAATTCAAAACAAAAGGCACAATGCCGACTCATGTACAAGAAGAATAAATCTTCTCATTGTTTGAGGTTTGCTTTGAGCGTTTCCTGTTAGATCAGTATTAGATTGCGATACACTACTGCAGCCTTACTCTATCATTTGGACCTTCAAATTGACGATGAAACACAGATATTGCGTCGGTATTAATTACAAAAGGCACAATGCCGACTTCAGTACAAGAAGAGTAAATCATCTTATTGTTTGTGGTTTGCTTTGAGCGTTTCCTGTGGGATCAGTATTAGATTCCATTGCACTACTGCAGCTTTACTCTATCCCTTGGACCTTCACATTAACGATGAAACACAGAAATTGCGTCGGGATTTAATACAAAAGGCACAGTGCCGACTTAAGTACAAGAAGAGTTCATGTTGTTTCTTTTGTGGTTTGCTTTGAGCGTTTCCTGGGAGATCAGTATTAGATTCCGAAACACTACAGCAGCTTTACTCTATCCCTTGGACCTTCACATTGCCGATGAATCAGAGAAATCGCGTCGGGATTTAAAAGAAAAGGCAAAATGCCGACTTATGTATTAGATGAGTATATCTTCTCATTGTTTGTTTTTTGGTTTGAGCGTTTCGTGGGAGATCAGTAATCGATTCCGATGCACTAGAGCAGCTTTACTCTATCCCTTTGACCCTCACATTGACGATGAAACACAGAATTTGCGTCGGAGTTTAATACAAAAGACACAATGCCGACTTAAGTACAAGAAGAGTAAAACTTCTCAGGGTTTGTGGTTTGCTATGGGCGTTTCCTGGGAGATCAGTACTAGGTTCCGATGCGCCACTGCAGCATTACTCTATCCCTTGGACTTTCACATTGACGATGAAACACAGAAATTGCGTTGTTGATTTAATACATAAGGCAAAATGCCAACTCAAGTACAAAAAGAGTAAATCTTATCATAGTTTGTGGTTTGCTTTGAGCCTTTCCTGGGGGATCAGTATTAGATTCCGATGCACTACTGCAGCTTTTCTCTATCCCTTGGACCTTCACATTGACGATGAAACACAGAGATTGCGTCGGGATTTAATACAAAAGGGACAATGTCGACTTAAGTACAAGAAAAGGAAATTTCGTTTTGTTTGTGGTTTGCTTTGAGCGTTTCCTGGGAGATCAGTATTAGATTCCGATGCACTACTCCAGATTTACTCTATCCCTTGGAATTTGACATTGACGATGAAACACAGAAATTGCGACTGAATTTAATACAAAAGACACAATGCCGACTTAAGTACAAGGAGAGTAAATATTCTCATTGATAGTAGTTTGCTTTGAACGTTACCTGGGAGATCAGTATTAGATTCCGATGCACTACTACAGCTTTACTCTATCCCTTGGACGTTCTGATTGACGATGAAACACAGAAATTGCGTCGGGATTTAATACAAAAGGCACAATACCGACTTAAGTACAAGAAGAGAATATCTTCTTATTGTTTGTGGTTTGTTTTGAGCGTTTCCTGGGAGATCAGTATTAGATTCCGATGAACTACTGCAGCTGTACCCTATCCCTTGGAACTTCACATTGACGATGATACACAGAAATTGCCTCTGGATTTAATACAAAAGGCACAATACCGACTTAAGTATTAGAAGAGTATATCTTCTCATTGTTTGTGGTTTGCTTTGAGCGTTTCCTGGGAGATCAGTATTAGATTCCGATACACTACTGCAGGTTTACTCTATCATTTGGACCTTCACATTGACGATGAAACACAGATATTGCGTCGGGATTAAATACAAAAGCACAATGCCAACTTTAGTACAAGAAGAGTAAGTCGTCTCATTGTTTGTGGTTTGGTTTGACCGTTTCCTCTGGGATCAGTATTAGATTCCGATGCACTATTGCACCTTTACTCTAACCCTTGGACCTTCACAGTGTCGACGAAACACAGAAATTGCGACGGGGTTTAATACAAAAGGCACGATGTCGACTTAAGTGCAAGAAAGGTAAATATTCTTTTTGTTTGTGGTTTGCTTTGAGCGTTTCCTGGGAGATCAGTATTAGATTCCGATGCACTACTGCAGCTTTACTCTATCCCATTGACTTTCACATTGACGATGAAACACAGAAATTGCGTCGGGATTTAACATAACAAACACAACGCCGACTTAAGTACAAGAATAATAAATCTTTTCATTGTTTGTGGTGTACTTTGAGCGTTTCCTGGGAGATCAGTATTATATTCCGATGCACTACTGCAGCTTTACTCTATCCCTTGGACCTTCACATTGACGATGAAACACAGATATTTCGTCGGTTTTATTACAAAAGGCACAAAGCCGACTTTAGTACAAAAAGAGAATAAATCTCCTCATTGTTTGTGGTTTGGTTTGAGCGCTTCGTGGGAGATCAGTATTAGATTGCGATGCACTACTGCAGCTTTACTCTATCCCTTGGACCGTCACATTGACGATGAAACACAGAAATTGCGTCGGGATTTAATACAAAAGGCACAATGCCGACTTATGTACAAGAAGAGAAAATCATCTCATTGTTTGTGATTTGCTTTGAGCGTTTTCTGTGAGATCAGTATTAGATTCCGATGCATCACTGCAGGTTTACTCTATCCCTTGGATCTTCAGATTGACGATGAAACACAGAAAATGCGTCGGAATTCAAAACAAAAGGCACAATGCCGACTCATGTACAAGAAGAATAAATCTTCTCATTGTTTGAGGTTAGCTTTGAGTGTTTCCTGTTAGATCAGTATTAGATTGCGATACACTACTGCAGCCTTACTCTATCATTTGGACCTTCAAATTGACGATGAAACACAGATATTGCGTCGGTATTGATTACAAAAGGCACAATGCCGACTTCAGTACAAGAAGATTAAATCATCTTATTGTTTGTGGTTTGCTTTGAGCGTTTCCTGTGGGATCAGTATTAGATTCCATTGCACTACTGCAGCTTTACTCTATCCCTTGGACCTTCACATTAACGATGAACCGCAGAAATTGCGTCGGGATTTAATACAAAAGGCACAGTGCCGACTTAAGTACAAGAAGAGTTAATGTTGTTTCTCTTGTGGTTTGCTTTGAGCGTTTCCTGGGAGATCAGTATTAGATTCCGATGCACTACTCCAGCTTTACTCTATCCCTTGGAATTTCACATTGACGATGAAACACAGAAATTGCGACTGAATTTAATACAAAAGACACAATGCCGACTTAAGTACAAGGAGAGTAAATATTCTCATTGATAGTAGTTTGCTTTGAACGTTTCCTGGGAGATCAGTATTAGATTCCGATGCACTACTACAGCTTTACTCTATCCCTTGGACGTTCCGATTGACGATGAAACACAGAAATTGCGTTGGGATTTAATACAAAAGGCACAATACCGACTTAAGTACAAGAAGAGAATATCTTCTTATTGTTTGTGGTTTGTTTTGAGCGTTTCCTGGGAGATCAGTATTAGATTCCGATGAACTACTGCAGCTGTACCCTATCCCTTGGAACTTCACATTGACGATGATACACAGAAATTGCCTCTGGATTTAATACAAAACTCACAATACCGACTTAAGTATTAGAAGAGTATATCTTCTCATTGTTGGTGGTTTGCTTTGAGCGTTTCCTGGGAGATCAGTATTAGATTCCGATACACTACTGCAGGTTTAAGCTATCATTTGGACCTTCACATTGACGATGAAACACAGATATTGCGTCGGGATTAAATACAAAAGCACAATGCCAACTTAAGTACAAGAAGAGTAAGTCGTCTCATTGTTTGTGGTTTGCTTTGACCGTTTCCTCTGGGATCAGTACTAGATTCCGATGCACTATTGCACCTTTACTCTAACCCTTGGACCTTCGCAGTGTCGACGAAACACAGAAATTGCGACGGGGTTTAATACAAAAGGCACGATGTCGACTTAAGTACAAGAAAGGTAAATATTCTTTTTGTTTGTGGTTTGCTTTGAGCGTTTCCTGGGAGATCAGTATTAGATTCCAATGCACTACTGCAGCTTTACTCTATCCCGTTGGCTTTCACATTGACGATGAAACACAGAAATTGCGTCGGGATTTAACATAACAAACACAACGCCGACTTAAGTACAAGAATAGTAAATCTTTTCATTGTTTGTGGTGTACTTTGAGCGTTTCCTGGGAGATCAGTATTATATTCCGATGCACTACTGCAGCTTTACTCTATCCCTTGGACCTTCACATTGACGATGAAACACAGATATTTCGTCGGTTTTATTACAAAAGGCACAAAGCCGACTTTAGTACAAAAAGAGAATAAATCTCCTCATTGTTTGTGGTTTGGTTTGAGCGCTTCGTGGGAGATCAGTATTAGATTGCGATGCACTACTGCAGCTTTACTCTATCCCTTGGACCGTCACATTGACGATGAAACACAGAAATTGCGTCGGGATTTAATACAAAAGGCACAATGCCGACTTATGTACAAGAAGAGAAAATCATCTCATTGTTTGTGATTTGCTTTGAGCGTTTTCTGTGAGATCAGTATTAGATTCCGATGCATCACTGCAGGTTTACTCTATCCCTTGGATCTTCAGATTGACGATGAAACACAGAAATTGCGTCGGAATTCAAAACAAAAGGCACAATGCCGACTCATGTACAAGAAGAATAAATCTTCTCATTGTTTGAGGTTTGCTTTGAGCGTTTCCTGTTAGATCAGTATTAGATTGCGATACACTACTGCAGCCTTACTCTATCATTTGGACCTTCAAATTGACGATGAAACACCGATATTGCGTCGGTATTAATTACAAAATGCACAATGCCGACTTCAGTACAAGAAGAGTAAATCATCTTATTGTTTGTGGTTTGCTTTGAGCGTTTCCTGTGGGATCAGTATTAGATTCCATTGCACTACTACAGCTTTACTCTATCCCTTGGACCTTCACATTAACGATGAAACGCAGAAATTGCGTCGGGATTTAATACAAAAGGCACAGTGCCGACTTAAGTACAAGAAGAGTTAATGTTGTTTCTTTTGTGGTTTGCTTTGAGCGTTTCCTGGGAGATCAGTATTAGATTCCGAAACACTACAGCAGCTTTACTCTATCCCTTGGACCTTTACATTGCCGATGAATCAGAGAAATCGCGTCGGGATTTAAAAGAAAAAGCAAAATGCCGACTTATGTATTAGATGAGTATATCTTCTCATTGTTTGTGGTTTGGTTTGAGCGTTTCGTGGGATATCAGTAATCGATTCCGATGCACTAGAGCAGCTTTACTCTATCCCTTGGACCCTCACATTGACGATGAAACACAGAAATTGCGTCGGAGTTTAAAACAAAAGACACAATGCCGACTGAAGTACAAGAAGAGTAAAACTTCTTAGGGTTTGTGGTTTGCTATGGGCGTTTCCTGGGAGATCAGTATTAGGTTCCGATGCGCCACTGCAGCATTACTCTATCCCTTGGATTTTCACATTGTCGATGAAACACAGAAATTGCGTCGAGATTTAACACAAAAGGCAGAATGCCAACTTGAGTACAAGAAGAGTGAAACTTCTCAATATTTGTGGTATGCTTTGCGCGTTTCCTGGGAGATCAGTATTAGATTCCGCTGCGCTGCAGCATTACTCTATCCCTTGGACCTTCACATTGACGATGAAACACAGAAATTGCGTTGTTGATTTAATACAAAAGGCAAAATGCCGACTCAAGTACAAAAAGAGTAAATCTTATCATAGTTTGTGGTTTGCTTTGAGCGTTCCCTGGGAGATCAGTATTAGATTTAGATGCACTACTGCAGCTTAACTCTATCCCTTGGGTCTTCAGATTAACGGTGGAACACAGAAATTGCGTCCGGATTTAACACAAAAGGCACAATGCCGACTTAAGTACAAAAAGAGTCAATTGCCTCATTGTTAGTTGTTTGCTTTAAGAGTTTCCTGGGAGATCAGTATTAGATTCCGATGCACTACTGCAGCTTCACTCTATCACTTGAACCTTCACACTGACGATGAAACTCAGATATTGCGTCGGGATTTAACACAAAAGGCACCATGCCGACTTAAGTACAAGAATAGTAAATCTTCTCATTGTTTGAGGTTTGCTATAAGCGTTTCCTGGGAGATCAGTATTAGTTTCCGATGCACTATTGCAGCATCACTGTATCCCTTGGACCTTCACATTGTCGATGAAACACAGAAATTGCGTCGGGATTTAATACAAATGGCACAATGCCGACTTAAGTACAAGAAGGGTAAATCGCCTCATTGTTTGTGGTTTGCTTTGAGCGTTTCCTGGGAGATCAGTACTAGATCCCGATGCACTACTGCAGCTTTACTCCAACCCTTGGGCCTTCACATTGACGATGGAACACAGAAATTGCGTCGGGAATTAATTCAAAAGGCACAATGCCGACTGAAGTACAAGAGGAGTAAATATTCCATTTTTTTGTTTGTGGTTTGCTTTGAGCGTTTCCTGGGAGATCAGTATTGGATTCCGATGCACTACTGCTGCTTTACTTTATCCCTTGGACCTTAACATTGACGAATAAACACAGAAATTGCGTCGGGATTTAATACAATAATGCACAATGCCGACTTAAGTACAAGAAGAGTAAATCTTCTCATTGTTCGTGGTTTGCTTTGAGCGTTTCCTGTGAGATCAGTATTAGAATCCTATGCACTACTGCAGCGCTTCCCTATCCCTTGGACATTCACATTGACGATGAAACACAGAGATTGCGTCGGGATTTAATACAAATTACACAATGCCGACTGAAGTTCAAGAAGAATAAATATTCTCATTGTTTGTGGTCTGCATTGAGCGATTCCTGGGTGATCAGTATTAGAGTCTGATGCACCACTGCAGCTTTACTCTATCCCTTGGACATTCAGATTGACAATGAAACACAGAAATTGCGTCGGGATTTAAAACAAAAGGCACAATGCCGACTTAAGTCCAAGAAGAGTATACCTTCTCATTGTTTGAGGTTTGCTTTGAGCGTTTCCTGGGAGATCACTGTTAGATTCCGATGGACTACTGCAGCTTTACTCTGTACCTTGGTCCTTCAAATTGACGATGAAACACAGAAATTACGTCGGGATTTAATCCGAAAGGCACAATGCCGACTTAAGTACAAGATGAGTGAATATTCTCAAACTTGTGGTTTGCTTTGAGCGTTTCCTGGGAGATCAGTATTAGTTTCCAATACACTACTGCAGCTTTACCCTATCCCTTGCACCTTCACAATGACGATGAAACACAGAAATGGCGTCGGGATTTAATACAAAAGGCACAATCCCGTCTTAAGTACAAAAACAGTAAATCTTCTCATTGTTTGTGGTTTGCTTTGAGCGTTTCCTGGGAGATCAGTATTAGTTTCCGATGCACTGCTGTAGCTTTACCCTATACCTTGGACCTTCACAATGCTGATGAAAAACAGAAATCGCGTCGGGATTTAATGCAAAAATCACAATACCGATTTAAGTGCAAAAAGAGTAAATCTTATCATAGTTTGTGGTTTGCTTTGAGCCTTTCCTGGGGGATCAGTATTAGATTCCGACGCACCACTGCAGCTTTACTCTATCCCTTGGACTTTCACATTGACGATGAAACACAGAAATTGCGTAGGGATTTAATAGAAAAGGCATAGTCCGACTTAAGTACAAGAAGGGTAAATCGACTCATTGTTTGTGGTTTGCTTTGAGCGTTTCCTGGTAGATCAGTATTAGATTCCGATGCACTATTGCAGCTTTAATCTATCCCTTGGACATTCACATTGAAGATAAAACATAGAAATTGTGTCGGGATTTAATACAAAAGATATAATGCCGACATAAGCACAAGAGGTGTAATTGATCTCATTGTTTGTGGTTTGTTTGAGCGTTTCCTGGGAGATCAGTATTAGATTCCGATGCACTACTGCAGCATTACTCTATCCCTTGGACGTTTACATTGACGATAATACACAGAAATTGCGTCTGGATTTAATACAAGAGGCACAATGTGGGCTTAAGTACAAGAACAATAAATATCCTTTATGTTTGAGGTTTGCTTTGAGCGTTTCCTGGGAGATCACTATTAGATTCCGATGCACTACTGCGGCTTTACTCTATCCCTTGGAACTCCACATTGACGATGAGACACAGAAATTGCGTCGGGATTTAGTATATAAGGCACAATGTCAACTCAAGTACAAGAATAGTAAATCTTCTCATTGTTCGTGGTTTGCTTGGAGCGCTTCCTGGGAGATCAGTATTAGATTCCGATGCCCTACTGCAGGTTTAGTATATCCCTAGGACCTTAACTATGAGGATGACACACAGAGATTGCGTCGGGATTTAATATAAAAGGCTTCAATCTTCTCATTGTTTGTGGTTTGCTTTGAGCGTTTCCTGTGAGATCAGTATTAGTTTCCAAAACACTACTGCAGCTTTACCCTATCCCTTGCACCTTCACAATGACGATGAAACACAGAAATTGCGTCGGGATTTAATAGAAAAGCATAGTCCGACTTAAGTACAAGAAGGGTAAATCGACTCATTGTTTGTGGTTTGTTTTGAGCGTTTCCTGGTAGATCAGTATTAGATTCCGATGCACTATTGCAGCTTTAATCTATCCCTGGGACATTCACATTGACAATGAAACACAGAAATTGCCTCGGGATTTAATACAAAAGGCACAATTACGACTTAAGTACGAAAAGAATCAATCTTCTCATTGTTTGTGGTTTGCTTTGAGCGTTTCCTGTGAGATCAGTATTAGTTTCCGATGCAACTGCAGCGTTACTCTATCCCTTGGAACTTCACATTGACGATGAAACACAGAAATAGCGTCGGGACTTAATACAAATGGCACAATGCCGACTTAAGTACAAGAAGAGTAAATCTTCTCATTTTTCGTGGTTTGCTTTGAGCGTTTCCTGGGAGATCAGTATTAGATTCCGATGCACTACTGCAGCTTTACTCTATCCCTTGGACCTTCACATTGAGAATGAAACACAAAAATTGCGTCGGGATGTAATACAAAAGGCTCAATGCCTACCTCAGTACAAGAAGAGTAAATCTTCTCATTGATTGTCTTTGCTTTGAGTGTTTCCTGGGAGATGAGTATTAGATTCCGATGCACTACTGCAGCTTTACTCTATCCCTTGGACGTTCACATTGACGATGAAACTCAGAGATTGGGTTGGGATTTAATAAAAAAGGCAAAATGCCGAATTAAGTACTAGAAGAGTAATTCATCTCATTGTTCGTGGTTTGCATTGTGCGTTTCCTGGGAAATCAGCATTAGATTCCGATCCACTACTGCAGCTTTACTCTATCCCTAGGACCATCACATTGACGATGTAACACAGAGATTGCGTCGGGATATAATACAAAAGGCATAATGCTGACTTAAGTTCAAGAAGAGTAAACTTTCTCATTGTTTCTGGTTTGCTTTGAGCGTATCCTGGGGGATCAGTATTAGATTCCGATGCACTACTGCAGCGTTACTCTATCCCTTGGAACTTCACATTGACGATGAAACACAGAAACTGCGTCGGGATCTAATACAAAAGGCACATTGCCGACTTAAGTACATGAAGAGTAAATCTTCTCTTTGTTCGTGGTATGCTTCGAGGGTTTCCTGGGAGATCAGTACTAGTTTCCGATGCACTACTGCAGCTTTACTCTATACATTGGACCTTCACAATGACGATGAAACACAGAAATTGCGTCGGGATTTTATACAAAAGGCACAATGTCGACTTAAGTACAAGAAGAGTAAATATTTTTTTGTTTGTGGTTTACTTTGAGCGTTTCCTGGGAGTTCAGTATTAGACTCGGATGCACTAGTGCAGCTTTACTCCATCCCTTGGACTTTCACATTGACGATGAAACACATAGATTGAGTTGGGATTTAATAAAAAAGGCAAAATGCCGAATTAAGTACTAGGAGAGTAATTCATCTCATTGTTCGTGGTTTGCTTTGAGCGTTTCCTGGGAGATCAGCATTAGATTCCGATCCACTACTGCAGCTTTACTCTATCCCTAGGACCATCACATTGACGATGAAACACAGAGATTGCGTCGGGATATAATACAAAAGGCACAATGCTGACTTAATTTCAAGAAGAGTAAACTTTCTCATTGTTTCTGGTTTGCTTTGAGCGTAACCTGGGAGATCAGCATTAGATTCCGATACACTACAGCTGTTTTACTCTATCCGTTGGACCTTCACATTGACGATGAAACACAGAAATTGCGTCGGGATGTAATAGAAAAGGCACAATGCCTACTTAAGTACAAGAAGAGTAAATCTTCTCATTGTTTGTGGTTAGCTTTGAGCGTTTCCTGGGAGATCAGTATTAGATTCCGATGCACTACAGCAGCTTTACTCTATCCCTTTTACCTTCCCATTGCCAATGAAACTCAAAAATTGCGTCGGGGTTTAATATAAAAGGCAAAATGCCGAATTAAGTACTAGAAGAGTAAATCTTCTCATTGTTCGTGGATTGCTTTGAGCGTTTCCTGGGAGTTCTGGATTAGATTCCGAAGCACTACTGCAGCTTTACTCTATCCCTAGGACCATCACATTGACGATGAAACATAGAGATTGCGTCAGGATATAATACAAAAGGCACAATGCCGACTTAAGTTCAAGAAGAGTACACTGTTTCATTGTTTCTGGTTTGCTTTGTGCGTTCCCTGGGAAATCAGTACTAGATTCCAGTGCACTACTGCAGCTTTAATCTATCCCTTGGACCTTCATATAGACGATGAAACATAGAAATTGCGTCGGGAATTAACCCAAAAGGCACAATGCCGACTTAAGTACAGAAGACTAAATCCTCTCACTGTTTGTGATTTGGTTTGGGCGTTTCCTGGGACATCAGTATTAGATTCCGATGCACCTCTGCAGCTTGACTCTATCCTTTGGACCTTCTCCTTGACGATGAAACAGAGAAATTGCGTCCGGATTTAATACAAAATGCGCAATGTTGACATAAGCACAAGAAGAGTTAATCTTCTCATTGTTTGTGGTTTCCTTTGAGCGCTCCCTGGGAGATTAGTACTAGATTCCGAAGCACTACTGCAGCTTTACTCTATCCCATGGACCTTCACATTGACGATGAAAGACAGAAATTGCGTCGGGATTTAATACAAAATGCCCAGTGCCGACATTTGTACTAGAATAGTAAATCATCTCATTGTTAGTTTGCTTTGAGCGTTTCCTTGGACATCAGTTTTAGAATTTGATGCACTACTGCAGCTTTACTCTATCCCTTGGACCGTCACATTGACGAAGAAACACAGAAATTGCGTCGGGATTTAAAACAGAAAGGACAATGCTGACTGAAGTACAAGAAGAGTAAATCTTCTCATTGTTTGTGGTTTGCTTTTAGCGTTTCCTGGTAGATCAGTATTAGATTCCGATGCACTACTGCAGCTTTAATCTATCCCTTGGACCTTCACATTGACGATGAAACACAGAAATTGCGTCGGGATCTAATACAAAAGGCACATTGTCGACTTAAGTACATGAAGAGTAAATCTTCTCTTTGTTCGTGGTATGCTTCGAGGGTTTCCTGGGAGGTCAGTACCAGATTCCGATGCACTACTGCAGCTTTACTCTATACTTTGGACCTTCACAATGACGATGAAACACAGAAATTGCGTCGGGATTTTATACAAAAGGCACAATGTCGACTTAAGTACAAGAAGAGTAAATATTTTTTTGTTTGTGGTTTACTTTGAGCGTTTCCTGGGAGTTTAGTATTAGACTCGGATGCACTAGTGCAGCTTTACTCCATCCCTTGGACTTTCACATTGATGATGAAACACATGGATTGAGTTGGGATTTAATAAAAAAGGCAAAATGCCGAATTAAGTACTAGGAGAGTAATTCATCTCATTGTTCGTGGTTCGCTTTGAGCGTTTCCTGGGAGATCAGCATTAGATTCCGATCCACTACTTCAACTTTACTCTATCCCTAGGACCATCACATTGACGATGAAACACTGAGATTCCGTCGGGATATAATACAAAAGGCACAATGCTGACTTAAGTTCAAGAAAAGTAAACTTTCTCATTGTTTCTGGTTTGCTTTGAGCGTAACCTGGGAGATCAGTATTAGATTCCGATGCACTACAGCAGTTTTACTCTATCCGTTGGACCTCCACACATTGACGATGAAACACTGAAATTGCGTCGGGATGTAATACAAAAGGCACCATGCCTACTTAAGTACAAGAAGAGTAAATCTTCTCATTGTTTGTGGTTAGCTTTGAGAGTTTCCTGGGAGATCAGTATTAGATTCCGATGCACTACAGCAGCTTTACTCTATCCCTTGTACCTTCCCATTGCCAATGAAACTCAGAAATTGCGTCGGGATTTAATATAAAAGGCAAAATGCCGAATTAAGTACTAGAAGAGTAAATCTTCTCATTGTTCGTGGATTGCTTTGAGCGTTTCCTGGGAGTTCTGGATTAGATTCCGATGCACTACTGCAGCTTTACTCTATCCCTAGGACCATCACATTGACGATGAAACACAGAGATTGCGCGGGATATAATACAAAAGGCACAATGCCGACTTAAGTTCAAGAAGAGTACACTTTTTCACTGTTTCTGGTTTGATTTGTGCGTTTCCTGGGAAATCAGTACTAGATTCCAGTGCACTACTGCAGCTTTAATCTATCCCTTGGACCTTCACATAGACGATGAAACACAGAAATATGCATCGGGATATAGCGCAAAAGGCACAAGGAGGACTGAAGTACAAATTGAGTCATGCTTCTCATAGTTTGATGTTTGCGTTGAGCGTTTCCTGGGAGATCAGCATTAGATTCCGATGCACTACCGCAGCTATACTCAATCCCTTGAAGCTTCACGTTGACGATGAATCTCAGAAATTGCGTCGGGATTTAATACAAAAGACACAATGCCAACTTAAGTACAAGAAGAGTAAATCTTCTAATAGTTTGTGGTTTGCTTTGAGCGTTTCCTGGGAGATCAGTATTAGATTCCGATGCACTACAGCAGCTTTACTCTATCCCTTGGACCTTCACATTGACGATGAAGCACAGAAAATGCGTCGGGAATTAACCCAAAAGGCACAATGCCGACTTAAGTACAAGAAGAATATATCTGCTCATTGTTTGTGGTTTGGTTTGTTCGTTTCCTGGGACATCAGTATTAGATTCCGATGCACTACTGCAACTTTACTCTATCCCTTGGACCCTCACCTTGACGATGAAACACAGAAATTGCGTCGGGATTATATACAAAAGGCACAATGCCGACTTAAGTACAAGAAGAGAAAATCTTCTGATTGTTTGTGGTTTGCTTTGAGCGTTTCTTGGGAGATCAGTATTGGATTCCGATGCACTATTGCAGCTTTACTCTATCCCTTGGACCTTCACATTGACGATGAAGCACAGAAAATGCGTCGGGAATTAACCCAAAAGGCACAATGCCGACTTAAGTACAAGAAGAATATATCTGCTCATTGTTTGTGGTTTGGTTTGTTCGTTTCCTGGGACATCAGTATTAGATTCCGATGCACTACTGCAACTTTACTCTATCCCTTGGACCCTCACCTTGACGATGAAACACAGAAATTGCGTCGGGATTATATACAAAAGGCACAATGCCGACTTAAGTACAAGAAGAGAAAATCTTCTCATTGTTTGTGGTTTCCCTTGAAGGTTTCCTGGGAGATCAGTACTAGATTCCGAAGCACTACTGCAGCTTTACTCTATCCCTAGGACCTTCACATTGACGATGAAAGACAGAAATGGCGTCGGGATTTAATACAAAAGGCACAATGCCGACTTAAGTACAAGAAGAGTAAATCTTCCATTGTTTGTGGTTTGCTTTGAGCGTTTCCTGGGAGATCAGTATTAGATGCCGATGCACTACTGCAGCTTTACTCTACCCCTTGCACCTTCATAATGACGATGAAACACAGAAATGGCGTCGGAATGTAATACTAAAGGCACAATGAGGGCAAAAGTACAAGAAGAATAAATCTTCTCATAGTTTGTGGTTTGCTCTGAGCGTTTCCTGGTAGATCTGTACTAGATTCCAGTGCACTACTGCATCTTTAATCTATCTCTTGGACCTTCACATTGACGGTGAAACACAGAAATATGTGTCGGGTTTTAACGCAAAAGGCACAAGGAGGACTGAGGTAGATATAGAGTCAATCTTCTCATTGTTTGAGTTTTGCGTTGAGCGTATCCTGGGAGATCAGCATTAGATACCGATGCACTACTGCAGCGTTACTCTATACCTTGGACCTCCGCATTGACGAAAAAACATAGAAATTGCGTCGGGATTTAATACAAAACGCACAATGCCGACTTAAGTACAAGAAGAGTAAATCTTCTGATTGTTTGTGGTTTGCTTTGAGCGTTTCTTGGGAGATCAGTATTGGATTCCGATGCACTATTGCAGCTTTACTCTATCCCTTGAACCTTCACATTGACGATGAAACTCAGAAATTGCGTCGGGAATTGATACAAAAGGCACAAGGCCAACTTAAGTACAAGAAGAGTAAATCTTCTAATAGTTTGTGGTTTGCTTTGAGCGTTTCCTGGGCGATCAGAATTAGATTCAGATGCACTACTGCAGCTTTACTCTATCCCTTGGACCTTCTCCTTGACGATGAAACAGAGTAATTACGTCAGGATTTAATACAAAATGCACAATGTTGACTTAAGTACAAGAAGCGTCAATCTTCTCATTGTTTGTGGTTTCCTTTGAGCGCTCCGTGGGATATCAGTACTAGATTTTAAAGCACTACTGCAGCTTTACTCTATCCCATGGACCTTCACATTGACGATGAAAGACAGAAATTGCGTCGGGATTTAATACAAAATGCCCAATGCCGACATTAATACAAGGATAGTAAATCTTGTCATTGTTAGTGGTTTGCTTTGAGCGTTTCCTTGGACATCAGTATTAGATTCCGATGCACTACTGGAGCTTTACTCTATCCCTTGGACCTTCACCTTGACGATGATACACAGAAATTGCGTCGGGATTATATACAAAAGGCACAATGCCGACTTAAGTACAAGAAGAGAAAATCTTCTCATTGTTTGTGGTTTCCTTTGAAGGTTTCCCGCGGAGATCAGTACTAGATTCCGAAGCACTACTGCAGCTTTACTCTATCCCTAGGACCTTCACATTGACGATGAAAGACAGAAATGGCGTCGGGATTTAATACAAAAGGCACAATGCCGACATAAGTACAAGAAGAGTAATTCGTCTCATTGTTTGTGGTTTGCATTGAGTGTTTCCTGGGAGATCAGTATTAGTTTCCGATGCGCTACTGCAGCGTTACTTTATCCCTTGGACCTTCACATTTACGATGAAACACAGAAATTGCGACGCGATTTAATACAAAAGGCACAATGCCGACTTAAGTACAAGAAGAGTAAATATTTTCATTGAATGCGGTTTGGTTTGAGCGTTTCCTGGGAGATCAGTACTAGATTCCGATGCACTACTGCAGCTTTACTCTATCCCTTGGACCTTCACATTGACGATGAAATTTAGAACTTGCGTACTGATTTAATACAAAGGGCACAATGCCGATTTAAGTACAAGAAGCGTAAATCTTCTCATTGTTCGTTGTTTGCTTCGAGCGTTTCCTGGGAGATCAGTACCAGATTCCGATGCACTACAGCAGCTTTACTCTATACCTTGGACGTTCACATTGACGATGAAACACAGAGATTGCGTCGGGATATAATACAAAAGGTACAATGCCGACTTAAGTTCAAGAAGAGTAAACTTTCTCATTGTTTCTAGTTTGCTTTGAGCGTTTCCTGGGAGATCAGTATTAGATTCCGAGGCACTACTGCAGCTTTACTCTATTTCTAAGACCTTCACATTGTCGATGAAACACAGTAATGGGTCGGGTTTTAACGCAAAAGGCACAAGGAGGATTGAACTACAAATACAGTCAATCTCCTCATTGTCTGAGGTTTGCGTTGAGCGTTTCCTTGGATATCAGCATTAGATTCCGATGCACTACCACAGCTATACTCAATACCTTGAACCTTCACTTTGACGATGAATCTCAGAAATTGCGTCAGGATTTAATACAAAAGGCACAATGCCAAATTAAGTACAAGAAGAGTAAATCTTCTAATAGTTTGTGGTTTGCTTTTAGCGTTTCCTGGGGGATCAGTATTAGATTCCGATGCACTACTGCAGCGTTACTCTACCCCTTGGACCTTCGCATTGACGAAAAAACATAGAAATTGCGTCGGGATTTAATACAAAACGCACAATGCCGACTGAAGTACAAGAAGAGTAAACCTTCTGATTGTTTGTGGTTTGCTTTGAGCGTTTCTTGGGAGATCAGTATTAGATTCCGATGCACTACTGCAGCTTTATCCCTTGGACCTTCACATTGACGATGAAGCTCAGAAATTGCGTCGGGAATTAACCCAAAAGGCACAATGCCGACTTAACTACAGAAGGCTACATCTTCTCATTGTTTGTGGTTTGGTTTGGGCGTTTCCTGGGACATCAGTATTAGATTCCGATGCACCTCTGCAGCTTCACTCTATCCTTTGGACCTTCTCCTTGACGATGAAACAGAGAAATTGCGTCGGGATTTAAAACAAAATGCGCAATGTTGATTTAAGTACAAGAAGAGTCAATCTTCTCATTGTTTGTGGTTTCCTTTGAGCGCTTCCTGGGAGATTAGTACTAGATTCCGAAGCACTACTGCAGCTTTACTCTTTCCCATGGACCTTCACATTGACGATGAAAGACAGAAATGGCGTCGGGATTTAATACAAAATGCCCAATGCCGACATTAATACAAGGATAGTAAATCTTGTCATTGTTAGTGGTTTGCTTTGAGCGTTTCCTTGGACATCAGTATTAGATTCCGATGCACTACTGGAGCTTTACTCTATCCCTTGGAAGTTCACATTGACGATGAAACACAGAAATTGCGTCGGGATTTAAAACAGAAGGCACAATGGTGACTTAAGTAAAAGAAGGGTAAATCTTTTCATTGTTTGTGGTTTGCTTTGAGCGTTTGCTGGTAAATCAGAATTAGATTCCGATGCACTACTGCAGCTTTACTCTATCCCTTGGACCTTCACATTGAGGAAGAAACACAGAAATTGCGGCGGGATTTAATACAAAAGGCACAATGCCGACTTAAGTACAAGAAGAGTAATTCTTCTCATTGTTTATGGTTTGCATTGAGCGTTTTCTGGGAGATCAGTATTAGATTCCGATGCACTACTGGAGCTTTACTCTATCCCTTGGACCTTCACATTAGCGATGAAACACAGAAATTGCGTCGCGATTTAATACAAAAGGCACAATGCCGACTTAAGTACAAGAAGAGTAAATATTTTCATTGAATGCGGTTTTGTTTGAGCGTTTCCTGGGAGATCAGTACCAGATTCCGATGCACTACTGCAGCTTTGCTCTATACCTTTTTACGTTCACATTGACGATGAAACACAGAGATTGCGTCGGGATATCATACAAAAGGTACAATGCCGACTTAAGTTCAAGAAGAGTAAACTTTCTTATTGTTTCTGGTTTGCTTAGAGCGTTTCCTGGGAGATCAGTATTAGATTCCGATGCACTACTGCAGCTTTACTCTATCCCTTTGACCTTCACAATGACGATGAAACACAGAAATGGCGTCGGGATTTACTACAAAAGGCACAATGCCAACAAAAGTCAAGGAGGGTAAATCATCTCATTGTTTGTGGTTTGCTCTGAGCGTTTCCTCAGAGATCTGTACTAGATTCCAGTGCACTACTGCATCTTTAATCTATCTCTTGGACCATCACATTGTCGATGAAACACAGAAATATGCGTCGGGTTTTAATGCAAAAGGCACAAGGAGGACTGAAGTACAAATACAGTCAATCTTCTCATTGTCTGAGGTTTGCGTTGAGCGTTTCCTTGGATATCAGCATTAGATTCCGATGCACTACCGCAGCTATACTCAATCCCTTGAACCTTCACATTGACGATGAAACTCAGAAATTGCGTGGGGAATTAATAGAAAATGCACAATGCCAACTTAAGTACAAGACGTGTAAATCTTCTAATTGTTTGTGGTTTGCTTTGAGCGTTACCTGGGGGATCAGTATTAGATTCCGATGCACTACTGCAGCGTTACTCTACCCCTTGGACCTTCGCATTGACGAAAAAACATAGAAATTGCGTCGGGATTTAATACAAAACGCACAATGCCGACCTACGTACAAGAAGAGTAAATCTTCTGATAGTTTGTGGTTTGATTTGAGCGTTTCCTGGGAGATCAGTATTAGATTCCGATGCACTACTGCAGCTTTACTCTATCTTTTGGACCTTCACATTGACGATGAGACACAGAAATTGCGTCGGTAAATAACCCAAGAAGTACAATGCCGACTTAAGTACAAGATGACTAAATCTTCTCATTGATTGTGATTTGATTAGGGCGTTTCCTGGGACATCAGTATTAGATTCTGATGCACTTCTGCAGCTTCACTCTATCCCTTGGACCTTCTCCTTGACGATGAAACAGAGTAATTGCTTCTGCATTTAATACAAAATGCACAATGTTGACTTAAGTACAAGAAGAGTCAATCTTCTCATTGTTTGTGGTTTCCTTTGAGCGCTTCTTGGGAGATCAGCACTAGATTCCGAAGATCTACTGCAGCTTTACTCTATCCCATGGACCTTCACCGTGACGCTGAAAGACAGAAAGTGCGTCGGGATGTAATACAAAAGCACAATGTCGACTTAGGTACACGAAGAGTAAATATTCTTTTTGTTTGTGGTTTGCTTTGAGCGTTTTCTGGGAAATCAGTATTAGATTCCGATGCACTACTGCAGCTTAACTCTGTTCCTTGGCCCTTCACATTGACGATGAAACTACAGAAATTGCTTCGGGATTTAAAACTAAAGCCACAATGCCGACTTAAATTAAAGAAGAGTATATCTTCTTATTTTTTGTTGTTTGCTTTGAGCGTTTCCTTGGACATCAGTATTAGATTCCGATGCACTACTGCAGCTTTACTCAATCCCTTCGACCTTCGCATTGACGATCAAACACAGAATTTGCGTCGGAATGTAATACAAAAGACACAATGCCGACTGAAGTACAAGAAGAGTAAATCTCCTCATTGTTTGTGGTTTGCTTTGAACGTTTGCTGGGAGATCAGTATTAGATTCCGATGCACTACTGAGGCTTTACTATATCTCTTAGACCATCACATTGACGATGAAACACAGAAATTGAATCGGGATTTAATGCAAAAGGCACAATGCCGACTTAAGTACAAGAAGAGTAAATCTTCTCATTGTTTGTGGTTTGCTTTGAGCGTTTTTTGGGAGATGAGTATTAGATTACGATGCACTACTGCAATTTTTCTCCATCCCTTGAACCCTCACACTGAGGATGAAACACAGAAATTGCGTCCAGATTTAATACAAAAAGTACAATGCCGACTTAGGAACAAAAAGTGTCAATCATCTCATTGTTTGTGGATTGCTTTGAGCGTTTTCCGGGAGATCAGTATTAGATTCCGATGCACTACTGCAGCTTTACTCTATCCCTTGGACCTTCACATTGATGATGAAACACAGAGATTGAGTCGGGATTTAATATAAAAGGCAAAATGCTGAATTAAGTACCACAAGAGTAAATCTTCTCATTGTTCGTGGCTTGCTTTGAGCGTTTCCTGGGAGATCAGTATTAGATTCCGAAGCACTACTGCAGCTTTATTCTATCCCTAGGACCTTCACATTGTCGATGAAACACAGAAATGGCGTTAGGATTTAATACAAAAGGCACAATGCCGACTTAAGTACAAGAAGAGTAAATCTTCTCATTGTTTGTGGTTTGCTTTGAGCGTTTCCCGGGAGATCAGTATTAGATTCCGATGCACTGCTGCAGCTTTACTCTGTCCCTTGGACCTTCACATTGTCGATGAAACACAGAAATGGCGTTGGGATTTAATACAAAAGGCACAATGCCGACTTAAGTACAAGAAGAGTAAATCATTTCATTGGTTGTGGTTTGCCCTGAGAATTTCCTGGGAGATCTGTACTAGATTCCAGTGCACTACTGCATCTTTAATCTATCTCTTGGACCTTCACATAGTCGATGAAACACAGAAATACGCGTCGGGTTGTAACGCAAAAGGCACAAGGAGGACCGAAGTACAAATAGAGTCAATTTCCTCATTGTCTGAGGTTTGCGTTGAGCGCTTCCTGGGATATCAGCATAAGATTCCGATGCACTACCGCAGCTATACTCAATCCCTTGAACCTTCACATTGACGATGAAACTCAGAAATTGCGTCGGGGTTTTTTACAAAGGGCACAATGCCAACTTAAGTACAAGAAGAGTAAATCTTCTAATAGTTTGTGGTTTGCTTTAAGCGTTTCCAGGGGGATCAGTATTAGATTCCGATGCACTACTGCAGCATTACTCTATCCCTTGGACCTTCACATTGACGATGAAAAACAGAAACTTTGTCGCGATTTAATACAAAAGGCACAATGCAAAATTAAGTACAAGAAGAGTAAATATTCTCTTTGAATGTGGTTTGATTTGGGCGTTTCCAGGGAGATCAGTTTTAGATTCCGATGCACTACTGCAGCTTTACTCTATCCCTTGGACCTTCGCATTGACGATGAAACACAGAAATTGCGTCGGGATTTTATACAAAAGGCACAATGCCGACTGAAGTACTAGAAGAGTAAATCTTCTCATTGTCTGTGGTTTGCTTTGAACGTTCCTTGGAAGATCAGTACGAGATTCCGATGCACTACTGCAGCTTTACTCTATCCTTTGCACCTTCACATTGACGATGAAACAAAGAAATTGCCTCGGGATGTAATACAAAAGGCACATTGCAGACTTAAGTACAAGAAGAGTAATTCTTCTCATTCTTTGTGGTTTGCTTTGAGCGTTCCCTGGGAGATCAGTATTAGATTCCGATGCACTACTGCAGCTTTACTCTATCCCTTGGACCTTCACACTGACGATGAGACACAGAGATTGCGTCGGGATATAATACTAAAGGCACAATGCCGACTTAAGCTCAAGAAGGGTAAACTTTCTCAATGTTTCTGGTTTGCTTTGAGCGTTTCCTGTTAGATCAGTATTAGATTCCGATGCACTACTGCAGCTTTACTCTATCCCTTGTTTCTTCAAATTGACGATGAAACACAGAAATTGCGTCGGGATTTTATACAAAAGGCACAATGTCGACTTCAGTACAAGTAGTGTAAATATTATTTTGTTTGTGGTTTACTTAGAGCGTTACCTGGGAGATCATTATTAGACTCGGCTGCACTAGTGCAGCTTTACTCTATCCCTTGGACCTTCACAGTGACGATGAAACACCGAAATTGCGTTTGGATTTAAACAAAAAGCACAATGCCGACTTAAGTACAAGAAGAGTACATCTTATTGGTGTTTGTGGTTTGCTTTGAGCGTTTCCTCGGCGATCAGTATTAGATTCCGATGCACTATTGCAGCTTTACCCTATACCTTGCTCCTTCACAATGACGATGAAACACAGAAATGGAGTCGGGATGTAATACTAAAGGCACAATGCCGACATAAGTACTAGAAGAGTAAATCTTTTCATTGTTTGTGGTTTGCTCTGAGCGTTTCCTGGGAGATCAGTATTAGATTCCGATGCACTACTGCAGCATTACTCTATTCCTTGGACCTTCACATTGACAAAGAAACATAAAAATTGCGTTGGTATTTAATACAAAAGCACAATGCCGACTTAAGTACAAGAAGAGTAAATCTTCTGATCGTTTGTGGTTTGCTTTGAGCGTTTCCTGGGAGATAAGTATTAGATTCCGATGCACTACAGTAGCTTCACTCTACCCCTTGGACCTTCAAATTGACGATGAAATCCAGAAATTGCGTCGGGTATTAACCCAAAAGGCACAATGCCGACTTATGTACAAGAAGACTAGATTTTCTCATTGTTTGTGGTTTGGTTTGGCGTTTCCTGGGACATCAGTATTAGATTCCGATGCACTACTGCAGCTTTACTCTATCCCTTGGACCTTCTCCTTGACGATCAAACAGAGAAATTGCGTCGGGATTTAACACAAAATGCAGAATGCCGACTTAAGTACAAGAAGAGTAAATCGTCTCATTGCTTGTGGTTTCTTTGAAGGTTTCCTGGGAGATCAGTAGTAGATTCCGAAGCACTACTGCAGCTTTACTCTATCCCTAGGACCTTCACATTGACGATGAAACACAGAAATGGCGTCGGGATTACATACAAAAGGCGCTATGCCGACTTAAGTACAAGAACAGTATATCCTCTCGTTGTTTTTGATTTGCTTTGAGCGTTTCCTCGGAGATCAGTACTAGATTCCGATGCACTACTTCAGTTTTACTCTATCCCTTGGACCTTCACATTGACGATGAAACTCTGAAATTGCGTCGGGATTTAATACAAAAGGCACAATGCCGACTTATGTATAAGAAGAGTATATCTTTACATGTTTGTGGTTTGCTTTGAGCGTATCCTGGGTGATCAGTATTAGAGCCCGATGCACTACTGCAGCTTTACTCTATCCCTTGGACCGTCACATTGACGATGAAACACAGATATTGCGTCGGGATTTAATACAAAAAGCACAATGCCGACATAAGTACAAGAAGAGTAAATCTCCTCATGGTTTGTGGTTTGCTATGAGCGTATCCTGGGAGATCAGTATTAGACTCCGATGCACTACTGCAGCTTTACTCTATCCCTTGGACCTTCACATTGACGATGAAACTCTGAAATTGCGTCGGGATTTAATACAAAAGGCACAAAGCCGACTTAAGTACAAGAAGAGAAAATCTTCTCATTGTTCGCGGTTTAAATTGAGCGTTTCCAGGGAGATCAGTACTAGATTTAGATGTACAAGTGCAGCTTTAATCCATCCCTTGGACCTTCACATTAAACGATGAAACACAAAAAGTCCGTCGGGATTTAAAACAAAAGGCACTATGCCGACTTAAATACTAGAAGAATAAATCTTCTCATTGATTGCAGTTTGCTAAGAGCGTTTACTGGGAGATCAATGTTAGACTCCGATGCACTACTGAGGCTTTACTCTATCCCTTGGACCGTCACATTGACGATGAAACACAGATATTGCGTCGGGATTTAATACAAAAGGCACAATGCCAACTTAAGTACAAGAAGAGTCAATCTTCTCATTGTATGTGGTTTCCTTTGAGCGCTTCCTGGGTGATCAGTACTAGATTCCGAAGCACTACTGCAGCTTTGCTCTATCCCTAGGACCTTCACATTGTCGAAGAAACACAGAAATGGCGTCGGGATTTAATACAAAAGGCACAATGCCGACTTCAGTATAAGAAGACTAAATCTTCTCATTGTTTGTGCTTTGGTTTGGGCGTTTCCTGCGACATCACTATTAGATTCCGATGCACTTCTGCAGCTTCACTCTATCCCTTGGACCTTCTCCTTGACGATGAAACAGAGAAATTGCGTCGGGATTTGATACAAATTGCACAATGCCGACATAAGTACAAGAAGAGTAAATCTTCTCATTGTTTGTAGTTTGCTTTGAGCGTATACTGGGAGATCAGTATTAGATTCCGATGCACCACTGCAGCATCACTCTATCCCTTGGACCGTCACTATGACGATGAAACACAGATATTGCGTCGAGATTTAATACAAAAGGCACAATGCCGACTTAAGTATAAGAAGAGTATATCTTCTCATTGTTTGTGGTTTGCTTTGAGCGTATCCTGGGAGATCAGTATTAGACTCCGATGCACTACTGCAGCTTTACTCTCTCCCTTGGACCGTCACTA
The DNA here is from genome assembly GCF_021461385.2 of Schistocerca piceifrons. Classification (NCBI taxonomy): domain Eukaryota; kingdom Metazoa; phylum Arthropoda; class Insecta; order Orthoptera; family Acrididae; genus Schistocerca; species Schistocerca piceifrons. Next base: position 1,341,594 of record NW_025729171.1, on the reverse strand, counting down.
TGACGATGAAACACAGATATTGCTTCGAGATTTAATACAAAAGGCACAATGCCGACTTAAGTACAAGAAGAGTAAATCTTCTCATTGTTTGTGGTTTGCTCTGGGCGTTTCCTGGGAGATCAGTACTAGATTGCATTGCATTACTGCAGCTTTACTCCATCACTTGGTCCTTCACATTGACGACGAAACACAGCAATATGCATCGGGATGTAATACAAAAGGCACAAGGCCGACTGAAGTACAAAAGGAGTCAATCTTCTCATAGTTTGTGGTTTGCTTTGAGCGTTTCCTGGGAGATCAGCATTAGATTCCGATACACTACTGCAGCTATACTCTATCCCTTGAACCTTCACATTGACGATGAAACTCAGAATTTTTTCGGGATTTAATACAAAAGGCACAACGCCGACTTAAGTACAAGAAGAGTAAATCTTCTCACTGTTTGTGGTTTGCTTTGAGCGTTTCCTGGGAGATAAGTATTAGATTCCGATGCACTACTGCAGCTATACTCTACCCCTTGCACCTTCAAATTGACGATGAAACACAGAAATTGCGTCGGGTATTAACCCAAAAGGCACAATGCCGACTTAAGTACAAGAAGACTAAATCTTCTCATTGTTTGTGGTTTGGTTTGGGAGTTTCCTGTGACATCAATATTAGATTCCGATGCACTTCTGCAGCTTCACTCTATCCCTTGGACCTTTTCCTTTACGATGAAACAGAGAAATTGCGTCGGGATTTAATACAAAATGCACAGTGTTAACTTAAGTACAAGAAGAGTCAATCTTCTCAATGTTGGTGGTTTCCTTTGAGCGCTTCCTGGGTGATCAGTACCAAATTCAGAAGCACTACTGCAGTTTTACTCTACTCGTAGGAACTTCACTTTGCCGATGAAACAGAGAAATTGCGTCGGGATTTAATACAAAATGCACAATGCCGACTTAAGTACAAGAAGAGTAAGTCTTCTCATTGTTTGTAGTTTGCTATGAGCGTATCGTGGGAGATCAGTATTAGATTCGGATGCACTACTGCAGCTTTACTCTATCCCTTGGACCCTCACATCGACGATGAAACACAGAAATTGCGTCGGGATTTAATACAAAAGGCACAATCCCAGCTTAAGTACAATAAGAGTATATCTTATCGTTGTTTGTGGTTGCTTTGAGCGTTTCCTGGGAGATCAGTATTTGATTCGGATGCACTACTGCAGCTTTACTCTATCCCTTGGATCTTCACATTGACGACGATACACAGAAATTGCGTCGGCATTTAATACAAAAGGCAAAATGACGACATACGTACAAGAATAGTAAATCTTCTCATTGTTTGTGGTTTGCTCTGAGCGTTTCCTGGGAAATCAGTATTAGAATCGGATGCACTACTGCAGCTTTACTCTATCCCATGGACCTTCACATTCACGATGAAATACAGAAATATGCGTCGTAATTTAATACAAAGGCCACAAGGACGACTTAAGTACCAATGAGTCAATCTTCTCATTGTTTGTTGTTTGCATTGAGCGTTTCCTGGGAGATCAGCATTAGATTCCGATGCACTACAGCAGCTTTACTCTATAATTTGGACTTTCACATTGACTATGAAACAAAGAAGTTGCGTCGGGATTTAACCCAAAAGGAACAATGCAAACTTAAGTACAAGGTGAGTAAATCTTCTAGTTGTTTGTGGTTTGGGTTGAACGTTTCCTGGGACATAAGTTCTAGATTCCCATGCACTACTGCAGCTTTACTTATCCCTTGGACCTTCACATTGAAGATGAATCACAGAAATTGCGTCGGGATTTAATACAAAAGGCACAATGCCGACTTAAGTACAACAAGAGTAAATCTTCCCATTGTTCGTGGTTTGCTATGAGCGTTTCGTGGGAGATCAGTATTTGATTCCGATGCACTACTGCAGCTTTACTCTGACCCTAGGACCTACACATTGACGATGAAACACAGAGATTGCGTCGGGATTTAGTACAACAGGCACAATGCCGACTTAAGTTCAAGAAGAGTAAATCTTCTCATTGTTTCTGGTTTGCTTTGAGAGTTTCCTGGGAGATCAGTATTAGATTCCGATGCACTACAGCAGCTTTACTCTATCCCTTGGACCTTCAGATTGACGATGAAATACAGAAATTGCGTCGGGTTTTTAAACAAAAGGCACAATGCCGACTTAAGTACAAGAAGAGTATATCCTCTCATTGTTTGTGGATTGCTTTGAGCGTTTCCTGATAGATCCGTACTAGATTTCGATGCACTACTGCAGCTTTACTCTATCCCTTTGACCTTCACATTGACGATGAACCCCAGAAATTGCGTCGGGATTTAATACAAAATGCACAATGCCGACATAAGTACAAGAAGATTTAATCTTCTCATTGTTTGTGGTTTGCCATGAGCGTTACCTGGGGGATCAGTATTAGATTCCGATGCACTACTTCAGCTTTACATTATCCCGTGGACCTTCAGATTGACGATGATACACAGAAATTGCGTCGGGATTTAAAACAAAAGCCACAATGCTGACTTAAGTACCACAAGAGTAAATATTCTTATTGTTTGTGGTTTGCTTTGAGCGTTGCCTGGGAGATCAGTATCAAATTCGGATGCACTACTGCAGCTTTACTCTGTCCCTTGGACCTTCACATTAACGATGAAACACAGAAATTGCGTCTCGATTTAATATAAAAGGCACAATGCCGACATAAGTACAAGAAGAGTAAATCTTCTCATTGTTCGTGGTTTGCTTTGAGCGCTTCCTGGGAAATCAGTATTAGATTCCGATGCAGTACCGCAGCTTTACTCTATCCCTAGGACCTACACACTGACGATGAAACACATAGATTGCGTCGGGATTTAATACAAACTCACAATGCCGACTTAAGTTCAAGAAGAGTAAAGCTTCTAATTGTTTCAGGTTTGCTTTGAGCGTTTCCTGGGAGATCAGTATTAGATTCAGATCCACTACTGCTGCCTTACTCTATCCATTCGACCTTCAGATTGACGATGAAACACAGAAATTGAGTCGGGATTTGAAACAAACGGCACAATGGCGCCTTAAGTACAATAATGGTCAATCTTCTCATAGTTTGAGGTTTGCTTTGAGCGTTTCCTGGGAGATCAGTATTAGATTCCGATGCACTACTGCAGCTTTACTATATCCCTAGGAACTGCACATAGACGATGAAACACAGAGATTGCGTCGGGATTTAATGCAAAAGGCACAAGGCTGACTGAAGCACAAAAAGAGGCAATCTTCTCATTGTTTGTGGTTTGCTTTGAGCGTTTCGTGGGAGATCAGCATTAGACTCCGATACACTACTGCAGCCATACTCTATCCCTTGTACCCTCACATTGACGATGAGACACAGAGATTGCGTCGAGATTTAATACGAAAGGCACAATGCCAACTTAAGTTCAAGAAGAGTAAATCTTCTCATTGTTTATGGTTTGCTTTGAGCGTTTCCTGGGAGATCAGTATTAGATTCCGACTCACTACAGCAGCTTTACTGGACCTTCAGATAGACGATGAAACATAGAAATTGCGACGGGACTTAAAACAAAAGGCACAATGCACACTTAAGTACAAGAAGAGTATATCTTCTCATTGTTTGTGGTTTGCTTTGAGCGTTTACTGGGAGATCAGTATTAGATTCCGATGCACTACTGCAACTTTGTTCCATCCCTTTAACCATCACATTGACGATGATACTCAGAAATTGCTTCGGGATTTATTACAAAAGGCTCAATGCCGACTTAAGTACAAGAAGAGTAATTCTTCTCATTGTTTGTGGTTTACTTTAAGCGTTTCCTGAGAGATCAGTATTAATTTGCGATGCACTACTGCAGAATTACTCAATCCCTTGGACCTTCACATTGACGATGAAACACAGAGATTGCGTCGGGATTTAATATAAAAGGCACAATGCCGTCTTAAGTACAAAAAGAGTAAGTCTTCTCATTGTTCGCGGTTTGAATTGAGCGTTTCCTGGGAGATCAGTACTAGACTTAGATGCACTTCTGTAGCTTTACTCCATCCCTTGGACCTTCACATAGACGATGAAACACAGAAATTGCGTCGGGATTTAATACAAAAAGGCACAATGCCGACTTAAGTACAGGAAGAGTAAATCTTTTCATTGTTTGTGATTTGCTCTGAGCGTTTCCTGGGAGATCAGTACTAGATTCCATTGCACTACTGCAGCTTTACTCTATCACTTGGTCCTTCACATTGACGATGAAACACAGCAATATGCATCGGGATTTAATACAAAAGGCACAAGGCCGACTGAAGTACAAAAGGAGTCAATCTTGTCATTGTTTGTGGTTTGCTTTGAGCGTTTCCTGGGAGATCAGTATTAGATTCCGATATACTACTGCAGCTATACTCTATCCCTTGAACCTTCACATTGACGATGAAACTCAGAAATTGTTCGGGATTTAACACAAAAGGGACAATGCCGACTTAAGTACAATAAGAGTAAATCTTCTGATTGTTTGTGGTTAGCTTTGGCGTTTCCTGGGAGATAAGTACTAGATTCCGATGCACTACTGCACCTTTACTCTACCCCTTGGACCTTCAAATTGACGATGAAACACAGAAATTGCGTCGGGTATTAACCCAAAAGGAACAATGACGACTTAAGTACAAGAAGACTAAATCTTCTCATTATTTGTGGTTTGGTTTGGCGTTTCCTGGGACGTCACTAATAGATTCCGATGCACTTCTGCAGCTTCACTCTATCCCTTGGACCTTCTCCTTGACGATGAAACAGAGAAATCGCGTCGGGATTTAATACAAAATGCACAATGCCGACTTAAGTACAAGAAGAGTAAATCTTCACATTGTTTGTAGTTTGCTTTGAGCGTATCCTGGGAGATCAGTATTACATTCGGATGCACTACTGCAGCATTACTCTATCCCTTGGACCCTCACATCGACGATGAAACACAGAAATTGCGTCGGGATTTAATACATAAGGCACAATCCCAGCTTAAGTACAATAAGAGTATATCTTATCGTAGTTTGAGGTTTGCTTTGAGCGTTTGCTGGGAGATCAGTATTAGATTCGGATGCACAACTGCAGCTTTACTCTGTCCCTTGTACCTTCACATTGACGACGAAACTCAGAAATTGCGTCGGCATTTAATACAAAAGGCACATTGCCCACTTGAGTACAAGAAGAGTATATATACTTTTAGTTTGTGGTTTGCTTTGAGCGTTTCCTGGGAGATCAGTATTAGATTGCGATGCACTACTGCAGCTTTACTCATTCCCTTGGACCTCCACATTGACGATGAAACACAGAAATTTCGTCGCGATTTACTGTAAAAGGCATAATGCCGACTTAAGTACAAGAATAGTAAACCTTCTAATTGTTTTGTGGTTTGCTCTGAGCGTTTCCTGGGAGATCAGTACTAAATTCCATTGCACTATTGCAGCTTTACTCTATCCCTTGGACTTTCACATTGATGATGAAACACAGAAATATGCGTCAGGATTTAATACAAAAGGCACAAGGACGAATGCAGTACAAAAAGTGTCAATCGCCTCATTGTTTGTGGTTTGATTTGAGCGTTTCCTGGGACATTAGTAATAGACTCCGATGCACTACTCCAGCTTTTTTCTATCCCATGGACTCACACATTGACGAAGAAACGCAGAAATTAGAAATTGCGTCGGTTTTTAATAGAAAACGCACAATGATGACTTAAGTACAAAGAGCGTAAATCTTCTCATTGTCTGTTGTTTGCTTTTAGCGTTTCCTGGGAGATCAGTATTAGATCGCGATACACTACTGCATCATTACTCAATCCCTTGGGCCTTCACATTAATGGTGAAACACAGAAATAGCGTCGGGATTTAATACAAATGGCACAATGCCGACGTAAGTACAAGAAGATTAAATCTTCTCTTCGTTTCGGGTTAGCTTTGAGCGGTACCTGGGAGATCAGTATTAGATTCCGAAGCACTACCTCAGCTTTACATTATCCAGTGGAGTTTCAGATTGACGATGATACACAGAAATTTCGTCGGGATTTAATACAAAAGGCACAATGCCGACTTAAGTTCAAGAAGAGTAAATCTTCTGATTGTTTCTGGTTTGCTTTGAGCGTTTCGTGGGAGATCTGTATTAGATTCCGATGCACTACTGCAGCTTTACTCTATCCCTTGGACCTTCAGATTGACGATGAAACACAGACATTGTGTCGGGATTTAAAACAAACTTCACAATGGCGCCTTAAGAACAAGAAGAGTAAATCTTCTTATAGTTTGAGGTTTGCTATGAGCGTTTCCTGGGAGATCAGCATTAGACTCCGATGCACTACTGCAGCCATACTCTATGCCATGAACCTTCACATAGACGATGAAACTCAGAAATATGCGTCGGGATTTAATACAAAAGGCACAATGTCGACTTAAGTACAAAAAGAGGAAATCTTCTCTTTGTTTGTGGTTTGCTTTGGCCGTTTCCAGGGAGATCAGTATTAGATTCCGATGCACTACTGCAGCATTACTCAATCCCTTGGACCTTCACATTGAGGATGAAACTCAGAAATTGCGTCGGCATGTAATTCAAAATGCACATTGCCGACTTAAGTACAAGAAGAGTAAATATTCTTTTAGCTTGTGGTTTGCTTTCAGCGTTTCCTGGGAGATCAGTATTAGATTCCGATGCACTACTGCAGCTTTACTCATACCCTTGGACATTCACATTGACGATGAAACACAGAAATTGCGTCGCGATTTAATGTAAAAGGCACAATGCCGACTTAAGTACAAGAATAGTAAATCTGCTCTTTGTTCGTGGTTTGTTTGAGCGTTTCCTGGGAGATCAGTATTAGTTTCCGATGCACTACTGCAGCTTTACTCTCTCCCATGGACCTTCACATTGACGATGAAACACAGAGATACCGTCGGGATTAATTACAAAAGGCACAATGGCGAATTAAGTTCAAGAAGAGTAAATCTTCTCATTGTATGTGGTTTGCTTTGAGCGTTTCCTGGGAGATCAGTATTAGGTTCCGATGCACTACTGCAGCTTTACTCTACCCCTTGGACTTTCACATTGACGAAGAAACGCAGAAATTGCGTCGGTTTCTAATAGAAAACGCACAATGCCGACTTAAGTACAAAAAGCGTAAATCTTCTCATTGTTTGTTGTTTGCTTTGTGCGTTTCCTAGGAGATCAGTATTAGATTACGGTACACTACTGCAGCTTTACTCGATCCCTTGGACCTTCACATTGACGGTGAAACACAGAAATAGCGTCGGGACGTAATACAAATTGCACAATGCCGATTTAAGTACAAGAAGATTAAATCTTCTCATTGTTTGTGGTTTGCTTTGAGCGTTACCTGGGAGATCAGTATTAGATACCGCTGCACTACTCCAGCTCTACTCTATCCCTTGGACCTTCACATTGACGATGAAACACAGAAATTGCGTCGGGATTTAACCCAAAAGGCACAATGCAGGCTTTAGTACAAGAAGAGTAAATCTTCTCGTTGTTTGAGGTTTGGTTTGAGCTTTTCCTGGGACCTCAGTACTAGATTCCGATGCATGACTGCAGCTTTACTCTATCCCTTGGACCCTCACATTGACGATGAAACACAGAGACTGCGTCAGGATTTAACACAAAAGGCACAATGCCAACATAAGTAAAATAAGTTTAAATCTTCTCATTGTTTGTGGTTAGATTTGAGCGTTACCTGGGAGATCAGTATTAAATTCCGATGCACTACTGCAGCTTTACTCTATCCCTTGAACCTTCACATTGACGATGAAACTCAGATATTGCGTCGGGATTTAATACAAAAGGCACATTGCCGACTTAAGTACAAGAAGAGTAAATATTCTTTTAGTTTGTGGTTTGCTGTGAGTGTTTGCTGGCAGATCAGTATTAGAATCCGATGCACTACTGCAGCTTTACTCATTCCCTTGGACCTTCACATAGACGATGAAACACAGAAATTGCGTCGCGAGTTAATGTAAAAGGCACATTGCCGACTTAAGTACAAGAATAGTAAATCTTGTCATTGTTCGTTGTTTGTTTGAGCGTTTTCTGGGAGATCAGTATTAGATTCCGATGCACTACAGCAACTTTACTCTATACCTTGGAGCCTCAAATTGACGATGAAACACAGATATTGCGTCGGGATTTAATACAAATGGCTCCATGCTGACTTAAGTACAAGAAGAGTAAACCTTCTCATTGTTTTGTGGTTAGCTCTGAGCGTTTCCTGGGAGATCAGTACTAAATTCCATTGCACTACTGCAGCTTTACTCTATCCATTGGACCTTTACATTGACGATGAAACACAGAAATATGCGTCAGGATTTAATACAAAAGGCACAAGGACGACTGAAGTACAAAAAGTGTCAATCTTTTCATTGTTTGTGGTTTGCCTTGAGCGTTTCCTGGGACATCAGTACCAGACTCCGATGCACTACTGCAGCTTTACTCTATCGCATGGACCTTCACATTGACGATGACACACAGCGATACCGTCGGGATTTGTTACAAAAGGCACAATTGCGAATTAAGTTCAAGAAGAGTAAATCTTCTCATTGTTTGTGGTTTGCTTTGAGCGTTTCTTGGATCAGTATTAGATTGCGATACACTACTGCATCTTTACTCTCTCCCTTGGACCATCACATTGACGGTGAAACACAGAAATTGTGTCGGGATTTAATGCAAAAGGCACAATGCTGACTTAAGAACAAGAAGAGTAATGTTCTCATTGTTTGTGGTTTGCTTTGAAAGTTTCAAGTGAGTTCAGTATCAGATTCCGATGCACTACTGCAGCTTTACTCTATCCCTTGCACTTTCACATTGACGATGAGACGCAGAAATTGCGTCGGGATTTAATACAAAAGGCACAATGTCGCCTTAAGTACAAAAAGAGCAAATCTTCTCATTGTTTATTGCTTGCTTTGAGCGTTTCCTGGAGATCAGTATTAGATTCCGATGCACTTCTGCAGCTTTACTCTATCCCTAGGACCTTCACATTGACGATGAAGCACAGAAATTGCGTCGCGATTTAATGTAAGAGGCACAATGCCGACTTAAGTACAAGAATAGTAAATCTTCTCATTGTTCGTGGTTTGTTTGAGCGTTTCCTGGGAGACCAGTATTAGATTCCTATGCACTACTGCAGCTTTACTCTATCCCTTCGAGCCTCACATTGACGAATAAGCACAGAAATTACGTCGGGATTTAATACAAAAGACACAATGCCGACTTAAGAACAAGAAGAGTAATCTTCTCATTGTTTGTGGTTTGCTTTGAAAGTTTCAAGTGAGTTCAGTATTAGATTCCGATGCTCTACTGCAGCTTTACTCTATCCCTTGCACTTTCACATTGACGATGAGACGCAGAAATTGCGTCGGGATTTAATAAAAAAGGCACAATGGCGACTTAAGTAAAATAAGGTTAAATCTTCTCATTGTTTGTGGTTAGCTTTGAGCGTTTCCTGGGAGATCAGTATTAGTTTTTGATGCACTTCCGCAGCTTTACTCCATCACTTGGACCTTCACATTGACCATGAAACACAGAAATTGCGTCGCGATTTAATGTAAAAGGCAGAATGACGATTTAAGTACATGAATAATAAATCTTCTCATTGTTCATGGTTTGCTTTGAGCGTTTTTTCGGAGATCAGCATTAGATTCCGTTGCACTACTGCAGCTTTACACATTCCCTTGGACCTTCAATTGACGATGAAACACAGAAATAGCGTCGCGATGTAATGTAAAAGGCACCATGCCGACTTAAGTACAAGAATAGTAAATCCTCTCATTGCTCGTGGTTTGTTTTTGCGTTTCCTGGGAGATCAGTATTAGATTCTGATGGGCTACTGCAGCTTTACTCTATCCCTTGGACCTTCACATTGACGTTGAAACACAGAAATTGCGTCGCGATTTATTACAAAAGGCACAATGGCGACTTAAGTTCAGGAAGAGTAAATCTTCTCATTGTTTGTGGTTTGCTTTGAGCGTTTCAAGTGAGTTCAATATTAGATTCCGATGCACTACTGCGGCATTACTCTGTCCCTTGGACTTTCACATTGAGGATAAAACGCAGAAATTGCGTCGGGATTTAATACAAGAGGCACAATGCCGCCTTGAGTACAAAAAGAGTAAATCTCCTTATTGTTTGTTGTTTGCTTTGAGCGTTTCGTGGGATATCAGTATTAGATTCCGATGCACTACTGCAGCTTTACATTGTCCCTTGGACCATCAGATTGACGATGAAACACAGATATTGCGTCGGGATTTAAAACATAAGGCGCAATGGCGACATCAGTACAAGAAGAGTAAATCTTCCCATTGTTTGTGCTTTGCTTTAAGCGCTTACTGGGAGATAAATATTAGATTCCGTTACACTACTGCAGTTTTGATCTATCCTTTGGACCTTCACATTGACGAAGAAACACAGAAATTGCGTCGGGATTTAATACAAAAGGTACAATGCCGACTTAAGACAAGAAGAGTAAATCTTCTCATTTTTGATGGTTTGCTTTGCGCGTTTCCTGGGAGATCATCTTTAGATTCCGATGCACTACTGCAGCTTTACTCATTCCCTTGGACCTTCACATTGACGACGACAGACAGAATTTGGGTCGCGATGTAATGAAAAAGGCACAATGCTGACTTAAGTACAAGATTGTAGATTCTTGGTGTACAACAATCTTCTCATTGTTCTTGGTGTGTTTGAGCGGCTCCTGGGAGATCAGTATTGGATTCCGACGCACTACTGCAGCTTTACTCTATCACCTAGACCTTGACATTGAAGATGAAACACAGTGCTTGCGTCAGGATTTATAACAAAAGGCATAATGCCGACTTAAGTACAAGAAGAGTATATCTTCTCATTGTTTGTGGTTTGCATTGAGCATTTCCTGGGAGATCAGTACTAGACTCCGATGCACTACTGCAGCTTTACTCTATCCCTTGGACCTTCACATTGACGATGAAACACAGAAATTGTGTCGGAATTTAATACAAAAGGCACAATGGCGACTTTAGTAAAATAAGGTTAAATCTTCTCATTGTTTGTGGTTAGCTTTGAGCGTTTCCTGGGAGATCAGTATTAGTTTCCGATGCACTTCTGCAGATTTACTCTATCCCTTGGACCTTCACATTGACGATGAAACACAGAAATTGCGTCGCGATTTAATGTAAAAGGCAGAATGCCGACTTAAGTACAAGAATAGTAAATCTTCTCATTGTTCATGGTTTGCTGTGAGCGTTTCCTGGGTGATTAGCATTAGATTCCGATGCACTACTGCAGCTTTACTCATTCCCTTGGACCTTCAATTGACGATGAAACACAGAAATAGCGTCGCGATGTAATGTAAAAGGCACAATGCCGACTTAAGTACAAGAATAGTAAATCTTCTCATTGCTCGTGGTTTCTTTGAGCGTTTCCTGGGAGATCAGTATTAGATTCCGATGCACTACTGCAGCTTTACTCTATCCCTTGGGCCTTCACATTGACGATGAAACACAGAGATACCGTCGGGATTTATTACAAAAGACACAATGGCGACTTAAGTTCAGGAAGAGTAAATCTTGTCATTGTTTGTCGTTTGCTTTGAGCGTTTCCTGGGAGATCAGTATTAGATTCCGATGCACTACTGAAGCTTTACTCTATCCCTTGGACCTTCAGATTGACGACGAAACACAGAAATTGCGTCGGAATGTAATACAAAAGACACAATGCCGACTTAAGTTCATGAAGAGTAAATCTTCTCATTGTTTTGTGGTTTGCTCTGAGCGTTTCCTGGGAGATCAGTACTAGATTCCATTGCACTACTGCAGCTTTACTCTATCCCTTGGACCTTCACATTGACGATGAAACACAGAAATACGCGTCAGGATTTAATACAAAAGGCACAAGGACGACTGAAGTACAAAAAGAGTAAATCTTCTCATTGTTGCAGGTTTGCTTTGAGCGTTTCCTGGTACATCAGTATTAGACTCCGATGCACTACTGCAGCTTTACTCTATCCCTTGGTCCCTCACATTGACGATGAAACACAGAAATTGCGTCGGGGTTGAATACAAAAGGCACAATGCCGCCTTAAGTACAAAAGGAGTAAATGTTTTCATTGTTTGTTGTTTGCCATGAGCGTTTCCTGGGAGATCAGTATTAGGTTGCGATACACTACTATACCTCTACTCTATCCCTAGAACATTCACATTGACGATGAAACACAGAGATTGCGACGGAATTTAATCCAAAAGACACAATGCCGACCTAAGTACAAGAGGAGTAATCTTCTCACTGTTTGTGGTTTGCTTTTAGCGCTTCATGTGAGATCAGTATTAGATTCCGATGCACTACTGCAGCTTCACTCTATCCCTTGGACTTTCACATTGACGACGAAACGCAGAAAATGGGTCGGGATTTAATACAAAATGCACAATGCCGGCTTAAGTACAAAAAGAGTAAATCTTCTCATTGTTTGATGTTTGCTTTGAGCGTTTCCTGGGAGATCAGTACTAGATTGCAATACACTACTGCACATTTCCTCTATCCCTAGGACCCTCACATTGACGATGAAACACAGAAATTGTGTCGGAATTTAAAACAAAAGGCACAATGCCGACTTAAGTACATGAAGAGTAAATCTTCTCATTGTTTTGTGGTTTGCTCTGAGCGTTTCCTGGGAGATCAGTACTAGATTCCATTGCACTACTGCAGCATTACTCTATCCCTTGGAAACTTACATTGACGATAAATCACAGAAATATGCGTCAGGATTTAATACAAAAGGCACAAGGACGATTGAATTACAAAAAGAGTAAATCTGATCATTGTTGTCGGTTTGGTTTGAGCGTTTCCTGGGACATCAGTACTAGACTCCGATGCACTACTGCAGCTTTACTCTATCCCTTGGACCCTCACATTGACGATGAAACACAGAAATTGCGTCGGGATTAAATACAAACGGTACAATGCTGACCTAAGTACAAGAAGAGTAAATATACTTTTAAGTTGTGGTTTGCTTTCAGCGTTTCCTGGGAGATCAGTATTAGATTCCGATGCACTACTGCAGCTTTACTCATTCCCTTGGACCTTCACATTGACGATGAAACACAGAAATTGCGTAGCGATATAATGTAAAAGGCACAATGCCGACTTAAGTACAAGAATAGTAAATCTTCTCATTGTTCGTGGTTTGCTTGAGCGTTTCCTGGGAGATCAGTATTAGATTCCGATGCACTATTGCAGCTTTACTCTATCTCTTGGACCTTCACATTGACGATGAAACACAAAGATTGCGTCGGGATTTAAAGCAAACGGCACAATGCCGACTTAAGTACAAGAAAAGTATACCTTCTCATTGTTTGTGGTTTGCTTTGAGCCTTTCCTGGGAGATCAGTATTTGATTCCGATGCACTACTGCAGCTTTACTCTACCCCTTGGACCTTCACATTGAAGATGAAACACAGAAATTGCGTCGTAATTTAATACAAAAGACACAATGCCGACTTAAGTACAAGAGGAGTAATCTTCTCATTGCTTGTGGTTTCCTTTGAGCGTTTCCTGGGAGATCAGTATTAGATTCCGATGCACTACAGCAGCTTTACTCATTCCCTTGGACTTTCACATTGACGATGAAACACAGAAATTACGTCGGGATTTAAAGTAAAAGGCACAAAGCCGACTTAAGTACAAGAATAGTAAATCTTCTCATTGTTCGTGGTTTATTTGAGCGTTTCCTGGGAGATCAGTATTACATTCCGATGCGCTACTGCAGCTTTACTCTACCCCTTGGACCTTCACATTGAGGATGAAACACAGAAATATGCGTCAGGATTTAATACAAAAGACACAAGGAGGACTGAAGTACAAATAGAGTCAATCTTCTCATTGTTAATGGTTTGCTTTGAACGTTTCCTGGGAGATCAGCCTTAGATTCCGACGCACTACTGCAGCTTTACTCTATCCCTTGGACCTTCACATTGACGAAGAAACACAGAAATTGCGTCGGGATTAAATGCAAAAGGTACAATGCCGACTTAGGTACAAGAAGAGTAAATCTTCTCAATCTTCATGGTCTGCTATGAGCGTTTCCTGGGAGATCAGCATAAGATTCCGATGCACTACTGCAGCTTTACTCATTCCCTTGGACCTTCACATTGACGATGGAACACAGAAATTGCGTCGTAATTTAATACAAAAGACACAATGCCGACTTCAGTACAAGAGGAGTAATCTTCTCATTGTTTGTGGTTTGCTTTGAGCGTTTCCTGGGAGATCAGTATTAGATTCCGATGCACTACAGCAGCTTTACTCATTCCCTTGGAGTTTCACATTGACGATGAAACACAGAAATTGCGTCGAGATTTAACGTAAAAGGCACAATGCCGACTTAAGTACAAGAATATTAAATCTTCTCATTGTTCGTGGTTTGTTTGAGCGTTTCCTGGGAGATCAGTATTACATTCCGATGCGCTACTGCAGCTTTACTCTATCCCTTGGACCTTCACATTGACGATGAAACACAGAAATTGCGTCGGGATTGAATACAAAAGGTACAATGCCGACTTAAGTTCAAGAAGAGTAAATCTTCTCATTTTTCATGGTTTGCTTTGAGCGTTTCCTGGGAGATCAGCCTTAGATTCCGACGCACTACTGTAGCTTTACTCTATCCCTTGGACCTTCACATTGACGAAGAAACACAGAAATTGCGTCGGGATTAAATGCAAAAGGTACAATGCCGACTTAGGTACAAGAAGAGTAAATCCTCTCAATGTTCATTGTCTGCATTGAGCGTCTCATGGGAGATCAGCTTAAGATTCCGATGCACTACTGCAGCTTTACTCATTCCCTTGGACCTTCACATTGACGAAGAAACACAGAAATTGCGTCTCGATTTAATGTAAAAGGCACAATGCCGACTTAAGTAACAGAATAGGAAATCTTCTCACTGTTCGTGGTTTGTTTGTGCGTTTCCTGGGAGATCAGTATTAGATTGCGATACACTAATGCACCTCCACTCTATCTCTAGGACCTTCACATTGACGATGAAACACAGAAATTGCGTCGGAATTTGATACAAAAGACACAAAGTCGACTTAACTGCAAGAGGAGTAATCTTCTCACTGTTTGTGGTTTGCTTTGAGAGTTTCATGTGAGATCAGTATTAGATTCCGATGCACTACTGCAGCTTTACTCTATCCCTTGGACTTTCACATTGACGATGAGATGCAGAATTTGCGTCGGGATTTAATACAAAAGGCACAATGCCGCCTTATGTACAGAAAGAGTAAATCTTCTAATAGTTTGTTGTTGGCTTTGAGCGATTCCTGGGAGATCAGTATTAGATTGCGATACACTAGTGCACATTTACTCTATCCCTAGGACCCTCACATTGACTTTGAAACACAGAAATTGCGTCGAGATTTAATACAAGAGGCACATTGCTGACTTAAGTACAAGGAGAGTATATCTTATCATTGTTTGTGGTTTGCTTTGAGCGTTTTCTTGGACATCAGTAATAGATTCCGATGCACCAATGCAGCTCCACATTAGCCCTTGGACCATCAGATTGACGATGAAACACAGAAATTGCAACGGGATTTAAAAGAAAAGGCATAATGGCGACTACAGTACAAGAAGAGTAAATCTTCTCGTTGTTTGTGGTTTGCTTTGAGCGTTTCCTGGAAGATCAGTATTAGATTCCGATGCACTACTGCAGCTTTACTCTATCCCTTGGACATTCGCATTGACGATGAAACACAGAAATTGCGTCGGAATTTAAAACAAAAAGCACAATGCCGACTTAAGGCCATGAAGAGTAAATCTTCTCATTGTTTTGTGGTTGCTCTGAGCGTTTCCTGGGAGATCAGTACTAGATTCCATTGCACTACTGCAGCTTTACTCTATCCCTTGGACCTTCACATTGACGATGAAACACAGAAATATGCGTCAGGATTTAATACAAAAGGCACAAGGAGGACTGAAGTACAAATAGAGTCAATCTTCTCATTGTTGTTGGTTTGCTTTG
Source organism: Schistocerca piceifrons (assembly GCF_021461385.2). Lineage (NCBI taxonomy): Eukaryota > Metazoa > Arthropoda > Insecta > Orthoptera > Acrididae > Schistocerca > Schistocerca piceifrons. The sequence continues at coordinate 1,325,563 of NW_025729171.1, read as the reverse complement.
AGCGTTTCCTGGGAGATCAGCCTTAGATTACGACGCACTACTGCAGCTTTACTCTATCCCTTGGACCTTCACATTGACGAAGAAACACAGAAATTGCGTCGGGATTAAATGCAAAAGGTACAATGCCGACTTAGGTACAAGAAGAGTAAATCCTCTCAATGTTCATGGTCTGCTGTGAGCGTTTCCTGGGAGATCAGCTTAAGATTCCGATGCACTACTGCAGCTTTACTCATTCCCCTGGACCTTCACATTGACGAAGAAACACAGAAATTGCGTCGCGTTTTAATGTAAAAGGCACAATGCCGACTGAAGTAACAGAATAGTAAATCTTCTCACTGTTCGTGGTTTGTCTGTGCGTTTCCTCGGAGATCAGTATTACATTCCGATGCACTACTGCAGCTTTACTCTATCCCTCTGACCTTCACACTGACGATGAAAAGCAGAAATTGCGTCGGGATTTAATACAAAAGGCACAATGCCGCCTTAAGTACAAAAGGAGTAAATCTTTTCATTGTTTGTTGTTTGCCATGAGCGTTTCCTGGGAGATCAGTATTAGGTTGCGATACACTACTGCACCTCTACTCTATCCCTAGAACATTCACACTGACGATGAAACACAGAAATTGCGTCGGAATTTAATCCAAAAGACACAATGCCGACCTAAGTACAAGAGGAGTAATCTTCTCACTGTTTGTGGTTTGCTATGAGCGCTTCATGTGAGATCAGTATTAGATTCCGATGCACTACTGCAGCTTCACTCTATCCGTTGGACTTTCACATTGACGACGAAACGCAGAAAATGCGTCGGGATTAAATACAAAATGCACAATGCCGGCTTAAGTACAAAAAGAGTAAATCTTCTCATTGTTTGTTGTTTGCTTTGAGCGTTTCCTGGGAGATCAGTACTAGATTGCGATACACTACTGCACATTTCCTCTATCCCTAGGACCCTCACATTGACGATGAAACACAGAAATTGCGTCGGAATTTAAAACAAAAGGCACAATGCCGACTTAAGTACTTGAAGAGTAAATCTTCTCATTGTTTTGTGGTTTGCTCTGAGCGTTTCCTGGGAGATCAGTACTAGATTCCATTGGACTACTGCAGCATTACTCTATCCCTTGGAAATTCACATTGACGATAAATCACAGAAATATGCGTCAGGATTTAATACAAAAGGCACCAGGACGATTGAATTACAAAAATAGTAAATCTGATCATTGTTGTCGGTTTGGTTTGAGCGTTTCCTGGGACATCAGTACTAGACTCCGATGCACTACTGCAGCTTTACTCTATCCCTTGGACCCTCACATTGACGATGAAACACAGAAATTGCGTCGGGATTAAATACAAACTGTACAATGCTGACTTAAGTACAAGAAGAGTACATCTTCTCAATGTTCATGTTTTGCTTTGAGCGTTTCCTGGGAGATCAGCTTTAGATTCCGATGCACTACTGCAGTTTTACTCTATCCCTAGACCCTTCACGTTGACGATGGAACTCAGAAATTGAGTACGGATTTAATAAAAAAGGCACAATGCCGACATAAGTACAAGAAGAGTAAATATACTTTTAAATTGTGGTTTGCTTTCAACGTTTCCTGGGAGATCAGTATTAAATTCCGATGCACTACTGCAGCTTTACTCATTCCTTTGGACCTTCACATTGACAATGAAACACAGAAATTGCGTCGCGATATAATGTAAAAGGCACAATGCCGACTTAAGTACAAGAATAGTAAATCTTCTCATTGTTCGTGGTTTGTTTGAGCGTATCCTGGGAGATCAGTATTACATTCCGATGCGCTACTGCAGCTTTACTCCATCCCTTGGACCTTCACATTGACGATGAAACGCTGAAATTGCGTCGGGATGTAATACAAAAAGCACAATGCCGCCTTAAGTACAAAAAGAGTATATCTTCTCATTGTTTGTTGTTTGCTTTGAGCGATTCCTGGGAGATCAGTATTAGATTGCGATACACTAGTGCACATTTGCTCTATCCCTAGGACCCTCACATTGACGTTGAGACACAGAAATTGCGTCGGGATTTAATACAAGAGGCACATTGGCGACTTAAGTACAAGAAGAGTATATCTTATCATTGTTTGTGGTTTGCTTTGAGCGTTTTCTTGGACATCAGTATTAGATTCCGATGCACCACTGCAGCTCCACATTAGCCCTTGGACCATCAGATTGACGATGAAACACAGAAATTGCGTCGGGATTTAAAAGAAAAGGCATAATGGCCACTACAGTACAAGAAGAGTAAATCTTCTCGTTGTTTGTGGTTTGCTTTGAGCGTTTTCTGGAAGATCAGTATTAGATTCCGATGCACTACTGCAGCTTTACTCTATCCCTTGGACATTCGGATTGACGATGAAACACAGAAATTGCGTCGGAATTTAAAACAAAAAGCACAATGCCGACTTAAGTCCATGAAGAGTAAATCTTCTCATTGTTTTGTGGTTTGCTCTGAGCGTTTCCTGGGAGATCAGTACTAGATTCCATTGCACTACTGCAGCTTTACTCTATCCCTTGGACCTTCACATTGACGAAGAAACACAGAAATTGCGTCGGGATTTAATAGAAAACGTAGAATGCCGACTTAAGTACAAGAAGAGTAAATCTTCTTATAGTCCATGGTTTGTTTTGAGCGTTTCCTGGGAGATCAGCTTTAGATTCCGATGCACTACTGCAGCTTTACTCTATCCCTAGAACCTTCTCATTGTCGAAAAAACTCAGAAATTGCGTCGGGATTTAATACAAAAGCGACAATGCCGACGTAAGTACAAGAAGAGTAAATATTCTTTTAAATCGTCTTTTGCTTTGAGCGTTTCCTGGGAGATCAGTATTAGATTCCGATGCACTACTGCAGCTTTACTCATTCCCTTGGACCTTCACATTGACGATGAAACACAGAAATTGCGTCGCAATTTAATGTAAAAGGCACAATGCCGACTTAAGTACAAGAATAGAAAATCTTCTCATTGTTCGTGGTTTGTTTGACCGTTTCCTGGTAGATCAGTATTAGATTCCGATGCACTACTGCAGCTTTACTCTATCCCTTGGACCTTCACATTGACGATGAAACACAGAAGTTGTTTCGGAATTTAATACAAAAGACACAATGCCGACTTATGTACAAGAGGAGTAATCTTCTCATTGTTTGTGGTTTGTTCTCAGCTCTCCTGTGAGATCAGTACTAGATTTCATTGCACTACTGAAGCTTTACTCTATCCCTTGGACCTTCACATTGACGATGAAACACAGAAGAATGCGTCAGGATTTAATACAAAGGGCACAAGGACTACTGAAGTACTAAAAGAGTCAATCTTCCCATTGTTTGTTGTTTGGTTTGAGCGTTTCCTTGGACATCAGTACTAGATTCCAATGCACTACGGCAGCTTTACTCTATCCCTTTGACCTTCACATTGACGATGGAACACAGAAATTGCGTCGGGATTTAATACAAAAGGCACAATGAGGACTTAAGTACAATAAGGTGAAATCTTCTCATTGTTTGAGGTTTTCTTTGAGCGTTTCCTGGGAGATCAGTATTCGTTTCCGATGCACTTCTGCAGATTTACTTTATCCCTTTGACCTTCACATTGACGATGAAACACAGAAATTGCGTCGGGATTTAATACAAAAGGCACAATGCCGACTTAAGTACATGAATAGTAAATCTTCTCATTGTTTTGTGGTCTGCTCTGAGCGTTTCCTGGGAGATCAGTACTAGATTCCATTGCACTACTGCAGCATTACTCTATCCCTTTTACCTTCACATTGACGATAAAACACAGAAATATGCGTCAGGATTTAATACAAAAGGCACAAGGACGACTGAAGTACAAAAAGAGTAAATCTTCTCAATGTTCATGGTTTGCTTTGAGCGTTTCCTGGGAGATCAGCTTTAGATTCCGATGCACTACTGCAGTTTTACTCTATCCCTAGACCCTTCACATTGACGATGAAACTCAGAAATTGAGTCGGGATTTAATAAAAAAGGCACAATGCCGACGTAAGTAGAAGAAGAGTAAATATACTTATAAATTGTGGTTTGCTTTCAGCGTTTCCTGGGAGATCAGTATTAGATTCCGATGCACTACTGCAGCTTTACTCATTCCCTTGGACCTTCACATTGACGATGAAACACAGAAATTGCGTCGCGATATAATGTAAAAGGCACAATGCTGACTTAAGTACAAGAATAGTAAATCTTCTCATTGTTCGTGGTTTGTTTGAGCGTTTCCTGGGAGATCAGAATTAGATTCCGATGCACTACTGCAGCTTTACTCTATCTCTTGGACCTTCACATTGACGATGAAACACAAAGATTGCGTCGGGATTTAAAACAAACGGCACAATGCCGACTTAAGTACAAGAAAAGTATACCTTCTCATTGTTTGTGGTTTGCTTTGAGCGTTTCCTGGGGGATCTGTATTTGATTCCGATGCACTACTGCAGCTTTACTCTACCCCTTGGTCCTTCACATTGACGATGAAACACAGAAATTGCGTCGTAATTTAATACAAAAGACACAATGCCGACTTAAGTACAAGAGGAGTAATCTTCTCATTGTTTGTGGTTTGCTTTGAGCGTTTCCTGGGAGATCAGTATTAGATTCCGATGCACTACAGCAGCTTTACTCATTCCCTTGGACTTTCACATTGGCGATGAGACACTGAAATTGCGTCGCGATTTAAAGTAAAAGGCACAATGCCGGCCTAGTTACAAGAATAGTAAATCTTCTCATTGTTCGTGGTTCGTTTGAGCGTTTGCTTGGAGATCAGTATTACATTGCGATGCGCTACTGCAGCTTTACTCTATCCCTTGGACCTTCACATTGACGATGAAAGGCAGAAATTGCGTCGGGATATAATACAAAAGGCACAATGCCGCCTTAAGTGCAAAAAGAGTATATCTTCTCATTGTTTGTTGTTTGCTTTGAGCGTTTCCTGGGAGATCAGTATTAGATTGCGATACACTAATGCACCTCCACTCTATCCCTAGGGCCTTCACATTGACGATGAAACACAGAAATTGCGTCGGAATTTAATACAAAAGACACAAATTCGACTTAAGTGCAAGAGGAGTAATCTTCTCACTGATATGTTGATGATACAATACTGCTTTTTGATGGTACAAGCAATGAAATAGATACATTAGCTGCAGATCTTAGCAAAATGCACAAAAATATAAAATTCACAGTTGAACATGAAACTAATAAAAGCATTAACTTTCTTGACCTGAAAATTTGCAATACTAACAATAAACATCAATTCAGTATTTACAGAAAACCTACCACCACAGATGTCAGTATTAGCAACTCATTTTGCCACCCCCGACAACAAAAAATGGCATATTTCAGAACGATGCTACACCGAATTAAAAAAGTACCAATGAGTGACACAGACCAACAAAATGAGATCAATATAATTAAAACAGTTGCTCATAATAATGAATATAAACCCACAATAATAGAAAAACTCCACAACAAAATGCAGACAAAACCCACAGAACCATTTCACAGCAGTCACTTCAAGCCAAATCAGTGTGCCACTGAAGCCAAACCTAAATATGCTACTCTCCCATACATAGGCCCACTTTCATACCAAATAGCAAACTTATTTAAAAAGAAGAAAAATATCAGAATCAGCTTTTCCACAAAAAATAAATTACAACAAAAAGTGATACATGATGTAAACACCTCCAAGAGTCCCTACCGTAAATCAGGAATATACAAACTCAAGTGTGATACATGCCCCAAATTCTACATTGGACAGACAGGCAGAAGTTTTGAAATTAGATATAAAGAACATATTGATGCCCTAAGACTTGGTAACTCGAACAAATCAGCATTTGCAGCCCATATTGCTGAAGAAAACCATTCAGTGGGTAACATTGAGGACAACTTAAAGATTTTACATCTAACAGAAAAAGGGGCCACTATGAATATATTAGAAGAATTAGAAATACACACACACAAAAACAGCACCCCAGACTATATCCTTAACGAACAAACAGAGTTGGCTAACGCCCCTTTCCTGAAAAGTTTCCAAAAATTACTTTCCAGCCTCCAAAGCAAAAAAATAATATTAATACACCTGTCTGCAGATCAAGTAGAAAATTTATTGTTACTATAATTCTCATGCTGCCAAATGTAATAAAATAATGTACTATTTTACCTATACAGCTCTAAATATATATAAAAACTTTATAATTAAATTAGCAATAACAGATTTATACATATATATTAAAAGAAAAATTCTATCTCTCTACACTAGTGTAAAAGACATTACAGTTTTGTAAAAGAATATATGATCCTCTCCAAACATGGGACATCATCGTCAAAAGTTACGATATATTGTAGCATCTGTGACACCCATATGTTTGTAAGCTCTTTGTGTGTACCAAAACATGTGGTACGTGGTTGGAATGAACTCAGTGACAAATTTAAAGTGTACAGTGAGAACTATTACGTGTGCAACAACGAGGATGCAGTGGGAATCCATTTACATCGATTGGATGAACGTTATAGAAACAATCACTCGAAACCGACGTTTCACGTAAGTCACATGCAACAAAAATATGCAACGCAACCATCTGTGTGTGGCGTGTTTGTAATTGTGTTTTATTTATATTTTAGGACAATTAATCTGTAAAAAACACACCAAATGTAGAAAGAAAGCGTGTAAACCGTCTGATGATGAATCGCAACGATTCGAAACCGGTAACGGTTTCCTTTGAATAAAGGAACTCAAAGTAAATTTGTGGCTGGTTGCTGTCCTAACACGATCAACATTTGTCTTCAAAAACAGCCACGGTCTCCAATATGTCATCATATAACAAAATTGCATCAATCTTCTCACTGTTTGTGGTTTGCTTTGAGAGTTTCATGTGTGATCAGTATTAGATTCCGATGCACTACTGCAGCTTTACTCTATCCCTTGGACTTCCACATTGACGATGAAACGCAGAATTTGCGTCGGGATTTAATACAAAAGGCACAATGCCGCCTTAAGTACAGAAAGAGTAAATCTTCTCATTGTTTGTTGTTTGCTTTGAGCGATTCCTGGGAGATCAGTATTAGATTGCGATACACTAGTGCACATTTACTCTATCCCTAGGACCCTCACATTGACCTTGAAACACAGAAATTGCGTCGGGATTTAATACAAAAGGCACATTGCCGACTTAAGTACAAGAAGAGTATATCTTATCATTGTTTGTGGTTTGCTTTGAGCGTTTTCTTACACATCAGTATTAGATTCCGATGCACCACTGCAGCTCCACATTATCCCTTGGACCATCAGATTGACGATGAAACACAGAAATTGCGTCGGGATTTAAAACAAAAGGCACAATGGCGACTACAGTTCAAGAAGAGTAAATCTTCTCGTTGTTTGTGGTTTGCTTTGAGCGTTTCCTGGAAGATCAGTATTAGATTCCGATGCACTCCTGCAGCTTTACTCTATCCCTTGGACATTCGCATTGACGATGAAACACAGAAATTGCGTCGGAATTTAATACAAAAAGCACAATGCCGACTTAAGACCATGAAGAGTAAATCTTCTCATTGTTTTGTGGTTTGCTCTGAGCGTTTCCTGGGAGATCAGTACTAGATTACATTGCACTACTGCAGCTTTACTCTATCCCTTGGACCTTCACATTGACGATGAAACACAGAAATATGCGTCAAGATTTAATACAAAAGGCACAAGGAGGACTGAAGTACAAATAGAGTCAATCTTCTCATTGTTGTTGGTTTGCTTTGAGCGTTTCCTGGGACATCAGTACTAGACTCCGATGCACTACTGCAGCTTTACTCTATCCCTTGGACCCTCACATTGACGATGAAACACAGAAATTGCGTCGGGATTTAATACAAAAGGTACAATGCCGACTTAAGTACAAGAAGAGTAAATCTTTTCATTGTACATGGTTTGATTTGAGCGTTTCCTGATTGATCGGCTTTAGATTGCGATGCACTACTGCAGCTTTACTCTATCCCTTGGACCTTCACATTGACGAAGAAACACAGAAATTGCGTCGGGATTTAATAGAAAAGGTAGAATGCCGACTTAAGTACAAGAAGAGTAAATCTTCTTATAGTCCATGGTTTGTTTGAGCGTTTCCTGGGAGATCAGCTTTAGATTCCGATGCACTACTGCAGCTTTACTCTATCCCTAGAACCTTCTCATTGTCGAGAAAACTCAGAAATTGCGTCGGGATTTAATACAAAAGGCACAATGCCGACGTAAGTACAAGAAGAGTAAATATTCGTTTAAATCGTCTTTTGCTTTGAGCGTTTCCTGGTAGATCAGTATTAGATTCCGATGCACTACTGCAGCTTTACTCTATCCCTAGAACCTTCTCATTGTCGAGAAAACTCAGAAATTGCGTCGGGATTTAATACAAAAGGCACAATGCCGACGTAAGTACAAGAAGAGTAAATATTCTTTTAAATCGTCTTTTGCTTTGAGCGTTTCCTGGTAGACTAGTATTAGATTCCGATGCACTACTGCAGCTTTACTCTATCCCTTGGACCTTCACATTGACGATGAAACACAGAAATTGTGTCGGAATTTAATACAAAAGACACAATGCCGACTTAAGTACAAGAGGAGTAATCTTCTCATTGTTTGTGGTTTGCTTTGAGCGTTTCCTGGGAGATCAGAATTGGATTCCGATGCACTACTGCAGCTTTAGTCTATCTCTTGGACCCTCACATTGACCATGAAACACAGAAATTGCGTCGGGATTTAATACAAAAGGCATAACGCCGACTTAAGTACAAGAAGAGTATATCTGACCATTGTTTGTGGTTCGCTTTGAGCGTTTCCTGGGAGATCTGTATTAGATTCCGATGCACTACTGCAGCTTTACTCTAACCTTATACCTTCACATTGACGATGAAACACAGAAATTGCGTCGGGATTTAATACATAAGGCACAGTGCCGACTTAAGTACAAGAAGAGTATATCTTCTCATTGTTTGTGGTTTGCTCTGAGCTCTCCTTTGAGATAAGTACTAGATTTCATTGCACTACTAAAGCTTTACTCTATCCCTTGGACCTTCACATTGACGATGAAACACAGAAGAATGCGTCAGGAATTAATACAAAAGGCACAAGGACGACCGAATTACTAAAAGAGTCAATCTTCCCATTGTTTGTTGTTTGGTTTGAGCGTTTCCTGGGACATCAGTACTAGATTCCAATGCACTACGGCAGCTTTACTCTATCCCTTGTAAATTCAGATTGACGATGGAACACAGAAATTGTGTCGGGATTTAATACAAAAGGCACAATGCCGACTTAAGTACAATAAGGTGAAATCTTCTCATTGTTTGTTGTTTGTCTTGAGCATTTCCTGGGTGATCAGTTCAAGATTCCGATGCACTACTGCAGCTATACTCTATCCCGTGAAACTTCACATTTACGAGGAAACTAAGAAATTGCGTCGGAATTTAATACAAAAGGCACCATGCCGACTTAAGTACAAGAAGAGTAAATATTCTTTTTGTTTGTTGTTTGCTTTGAGCGTTTCCTGGGAGATCAGTATTAGATTCCGATGCTCTACTGCAGCTTTACTCTATCCCTTGGACCTTCACATTGACGATGAAACGCAGAACTTGCGTCGAAATTTAATACAAAAGACACAATGCCGACTTAAGTACAAGAGGAGTAATCTTCCCAATGTTTGTGGTTTGCTTTGAGCGTTTCATGTGAGGTCAGTATTTGATTCCGATGCACTACTGCAGCTTTACTCTATCCCTTGGAATTTCACATTGACGATGAAACGCCGAAATTGCGTCGGGATTTAATACAAAAGGCACAATGCCGCCTTTAGTAGAAAAAGAGTAAATCTTCTCATTGTTTGTTGTTTGCTTTGGGCGTTGCTGGGAGATCAGAATTAGATTGCGATACACTACTACACCTTTACTCTATCCCTTGGACCCTCACATTGACGATGAAACACAGAAATTGCGTCGGGATTTAATACAAAAGGCACAATGCCGACTTAAGTACAAGAAGAGTATATCTTATCATTGTTTGTGGTTTGCTTTGAACGTTTCCTAGGAGATCAATATTAGATTCCGATGCACTACTGCAGCTCTACATTATCCCTTCGCCCATTAGATTGACGATGAAACACAGAAATTGCATCGGGATTGAAAGCAAAAGGTACAATGGCGCCTTCAGTACAAGAAGAGTAAATCTTCTCATTGTTTGTGGTTTGCTCTGAGCGATTAATGGGAGATCAGTATTAGATTCCAATGCACTACTGCAGCTTTACTCTATCCCTTGGACCTTCACATTGACGATCAAACACAGAAATTGCGTCGGGATTATATCAAACGGCACTATGTCCACTTAAGTACAAGAAAAGTAAATCTTCTCATTGTTTGTAGTATCCTTTGGGCGTTTCCTGGGAGATCAGTATTAGATTCCGATGCACTACTGCAGCTTTAGTCTATCCCTTCAACCTTCACATTGACGATGAAACACAGAAATTGCGTCGGGATTTAATACGAAAGGCACAATGCCGACTTAAGTACAAGAAGAGTAAATATACTTTTTGTTTGTTGTATGCTTTGAGCGTTTCCTGGGAGATCAGTATTAGATTCCGATGCACTACTGCAGCATTACTGTACCCCTTGGACCTTCACATTGAAGATCAAACACAGAAATTGCGTCGCGATGTAATGTATAAGGCACAATGCCGACATAAGTACAAGAATAGTAAATCTTCTCATTGTTCGTGGTTTATTTGAGCGTTTCCTGGGAGATCAGTATTAGATTCCGATGCACTACTGCAGCTTTACTCTATCCCTTGGACCTTCAAATTGACGATGGAACACAGAGTCTGCGTCTGGATTTAATCCAAAAGGCACAAAGGAGACTTAAGTACAAGAAGAGTAAATCTCCTGATTGTTTGTGGTTTGCTTTGAGCGTTTCCTGGGAGATCAGTATTCGTTTCCGATTCACTTCTGCAGCTTTACTCTATCCCTTGGGCCTTCACATTGACCATGAAACACAGAAATATGCGTCAGGATTTAATACAAAGGGCACAAGGACGGCTGAAGTACTAAAAGAGTCAATCTTCATATTGTTTGATGTTTTGTTTGAGCGTTTCCTGGGACATCAGTACTAGATTCAAATGCACTACGGCAGCTTTACTCTATCCCTTGTACCATCACACTGACGATGAAACACAGAAATTGCGTCGGGATTTAATACAAAAGGCACAATGCCGACTTAAGTACAAGAAGAGTAAATTTTCTCATTGTTTGTGGTTTGTCTTGAGCATTTCCTGGGTGATCAGTACAAGATTCCGATGCACTACTGCAGCTTTACTCTATCCCGTGAAACTTCACTTTGACGATGAAACTCAGAAATTGCGTCGGGATTTAATACAAAAGGCACAATGCCGACCTAAGTACAAGAAGTGTAAATATTCTTTTTGTTTGTTGTTTGCTTTGAGCGTTTCCTGGGAGATCAGTGTTAGATTCCGATGCACTACTGCAGCTTTACTGTATCCCTTGGACCTTCACATTGAAGATCAAACACAGAAATTGCGTCGCGATTTAATGGAAATGGCACAATGTCGACATAAGTACAAGAATAGTAGAACTTCTCATTGTTCGTGATTTATTTGGGCGTTTCCTGGGAGATCAGTATTAGATTCCGATCCACCACTGCAGCTTTACTCTATTCCATGGACCTTCACATTGACGATGAAACACAGAAATTGCGTCGGGATTTATTACAAAAGGCACAATGCCGACATTAGTAGAAGAAGAGTATATCATTCCATTGTTTGTGGTTTACTTTGAGCGTTTCCTGGGAGATCAGTGTTAGATTCAGATGCACTACTGCAGCTTTACTCTGTCCCTTTGACTTTCACATTGACGATGAAACTCAGAAATTGCCTCGGGAATTAATACAAAAGGCACAATGCCGCCTTAAGTGCAAAAAGAGTAAATCTTCTCATTGTTTGTTGTTTGCTTTGAGCGTTTCCTAGGTGATCAATATTAGATTTCGATGCGCTGCTGCAGCTCAACATTAACCCTTGGACCATCAGATTGACAATGAAACACAGAAATTGTGTCGGGATTTAAGACAAAAGACAGAATGGTGATTTCGTTACAAGAAGAGTAAATGTTCTCATTGTTTGTGGTTTGCTCTGATCGTTTCCTGGGAGATCAGTATTAGATTCCGATGCACTACTGCAGCTTTACTCTATCCCTTGGACCTTCACATTGACGATCAAACACAGAAATTGCTTCGGGATTTAAAACAAAAGACACTATGCCGACGTAAGTACAAGAAGAGTAAATCATCTCATTGTTTGTAGTATGCTTTGAGCGTTACCTGGGAGATCAGTATTAGATTCCGATGCATTACTGGAGCTTTAGTCTATCTCTTGGACCCTCACATTGACGATGAAACACAGAAATTGCGTCGGGATTAAATACAAAATGCAGAATGCCGACTTAAGTACAAGAAGAGTATATCTGCCCATTGTTTGTGGTTTGCTTTGAGCGTTTCCTGGGAGATCTGTAATAGATTCCGATGCACTATTGCCCTTTTACTCTATCCTTGGACCTTCACATTGACGATGAAACACAGAAATTGCGTCGGGATTTGATACAAAAGGCACAATGCCGATTTAAGTACAAGAAGAGTAAATTTTCTCATTGTTTGTGGTTTGTCTTGAGCATTTCCTGGGTGATCAGTACAAGATTCCGATGCACTACTGCAGCTTTACTCTATCCCGTGAAACTTCACTTTGACGATGAAACTCAGAAATTGCGTCGGGATTTAATACAAAAGGCACAACGCCGTCTTGAGTACAAGAAGAGTAAATATTCTTTTTGTTTGTTGTTTGCTTTGAGCGTTTCCTGGGAGATCAGTATTAGATTCCGATGCACTACTGCAGCTTTACTGTATCCGTTGGACCTTTACATTGAAGATCAAACACAGAAATTGCGCCGCGTTTTAATGTAAATGGCACAATGCCGACATAAGTACAAAAAGAGTAAATCTTCTCATTGTTCGTGGTTTATTTGAGCGTTTCCTGGGAGATCAGTATTAGATTCCGATGCACCACTGCAGCTTTACTCTATTCCATGGACCTTCACATTGACGATGAAACACAGAAATTGCGTCAGGATTTAATACAAAAGGCACAATGCCGCCTTAAGAACAAGAAGAGTAAATCTTCTAATTGTTTGTGGTTTGTCTTCAGCGTTTCCTGGGTGATCAGTACAAGATTCCGATGTTCTACTGCTGCTTTACTCTATCCCGTGAAACTTCACACTGACGATGAAACTCAGAAATTGCGTCGGGATTTAATACAAAATGCACAATGCCGACTGAAGTACAAGAAGAGTAAATATTCTTTTTGTTTGTTGTTTGCTTTGAGCGTTTCCTGGGAGATCAGTATTAGAATCCGATGCACTACTGCAGCTTTACTGTATCCCTTGGACCTTCACATTGAAGATCAAACACAGAAATTGCGTCGCGATTTAATGTAAAAGGCACAATGCCGACATAAGTACAAGAATAGTAAATCTTCTCATTGTTCGTGGTTTATTTGAGCGTTTCCTGGGAGATCAGTATTAGATTCCGATGCACTACTGCAGCTTTACTCTATCCCTTGGACCTTCACATTGGCGATGAAACACAGAGATTGCGTCGGGATTTAATACAAAAAGCACAAAGCAGACTTAAGTACAAAAAGAGTAAATCTCCTGATTGTTTGTGGTTTGCTTTGAGCGTTTCGTGGGAGATAATTATTAGATTCCGATGCACTACTGCGGCTTTACTGTATCCCTTGGACCTTCGGATTGACGATGAAACACAGAAAGTGCGTCAGGATTTAAAACAAAAGGCACAATGCCGACTTAGGTACAAGAACATTAAATCATCTCATTGTTTGTGGTTTGCTTTGAGCGTTCCTTGGGAGATCATTTGTTTTCTTTTTTTTTTTTTTTGTTTGTGGTTTTAGGGCGCAAAACTGCTATGGTCATTAGCGCCGCTTGGGAGATCAGTACTAGATTACGATGCACCACTGCAGCTTTACTCTATCCCTTGGACTTCACATTGACGATGAAACTCAGAAATTGCGTCGGGATTTAATACAAAAGGCACAATGCCGACTTAAGTACAAGAAGAGCAATTCTTCTCATTGTTTGCGGTTTGCTTTAATCGGTTCTTGTGAGATCAGTATTAGTTTCCGAAACACTACTGCAGCATTACTCTATCCCTGTGACCTTCGCATTGACGATGAAACACAGAAATTGCGTCGGGATTTAATAAAAAAGTCTCAATTCCGACTAAAGTACAAGAATCGTAAATCCTCTCATTGTTTGTGTTTTGCTTTGAGCGTTTCCTGGGAGATCAGTATTAGATTCCCATGCACAATTGCTCCTTTGCTACATCCCTTGGACCTTTACATTAACGACAAAACACAGAAATTGCGTCGGTATTTAATATAAAAGGCAGAATGCCGATTTAAGTACAAGAAGAGTATATCTTCTCATTGTTCGTGGTTTGCTTAGCACGTTTCCTGGGAGATCAGTATTAGATTTCGATGCACTACTGCAGCTTTACTCTATCCCTTGGACGCTCACATTGACAATGAAACACAGAAATTGCGTCGGGATTTAATACAAAAGGCATAACGCCGACTTAAGTACAAGAAGAGTATATCTGCCCATTGTTTGTGGTTTGCTTTGAGCGTTTCCTGGGAGATCTGTATTAGATTCCGATGCACTACTGCATCTTTACTCTAACCTTATACCTTCACATTGACGATGAAACACAGAAATTGCGTCGGGATTTAATACAAAACGCACAGTGCCGACTTAAGTACAAGAAGAGTATATCTTCTCATTGTTTGTGGTTTGCTCTGAGCTCTCCTGGGAGATCAGTACTAGATTTCATTGCACTACTGAAGCTTTACTCTATGCCTTGGACCTTCACATTGACGATGAAACACAGAAGAATGCGTCAGGATTTAATACAAAAGGCACAAGGACGACCGAAGTACTAAAAGAGTCAATCTTCCCATTGTTTGTAGTTTGGTTTGAGCGTTTCCTGGGACATCAGTACTAGATTCCAATGCACTACGGCAGCTTTACTCTATCCCGTGGACCTTCACATTGACGATGGAACACAGAAATTGCGTCGGGATTTAATACAAAAGGCAAGATGCCGACTTAAGCACAATAATTTGAAATCTTCTCATTGTTTGTGGTTTGCTTTGAGCGTTTCCTGGAAGATCAGTATTCGTTTCCGATGCACTTCTGCAGCTTTACTCTATCCCTTTGACCTTCACATTGACGATGAAACACAGAAATTGCGTCGGGATTTAATACAAAAGGCACAATGCCGACTTAAGTACAAGAAGAGTAAATCTTCTCATTGTTTGTGGTTTGTCTTGAGCATTTCCTGGGTGATCAGTACAAGATTCCGATGCACTACTGCAGCTTTACTCTATCCCGTGATACTTCACATTTACGATGAAACTAAGAAATTGCGTCGGAATTTAATACAAAAGGCACAATGCCGACTTAAGTACAAGAAGAGTAAATATTCTTTTTGTTTGTTGTTTGCTTTGAGCGTTTCCTGGGAGATCAGTATTAGATTTCGATGCTCTACTGCTGCTTTACACTATCCCTTGGACCGTCACATTGACGATGAAACGCAGAAATTGCGTCGAAATTTAAAACAAAAGACATAATGCCGACTGAAGTACAAGAGGAGTAATCTTCTCAATGTTTGTGGTTTGCTTTGAGCGTTTCATGTGAGGTCAGTATATGATTCCGATGCACTACTGCAGCTTTACTCTATCCCTTGGACTTCCACATTGACGATGAAATGCAGAAATTGCGTCGGGATTTAATACAAAAGGCACAATGCCGCCTTTAGTAGAGAAAGAGTAATCTTCTCATTGTTTGTTGTTTGCTTTGGGCGTTGCCTGGGAGATCAGAATTAGATTGCGATACACCACTGCACCTTTACTCTATCCCTTGGACCCTCACATTGACGATGAAACACAGAAATTGCGTCGGGATTTAATACAAAAGGCACAATGCCGACTCAAGTACAAGAGGAGTATATCTTATCATTGTTTGTGGTTTGCTTTGAGTGTTTCCTAGGAGATCAATATTAGATTCCGAATCACTACTGCAGCTCTACATTATCCCATGGCCCATTACATTGACGATGAAACCCAGAAACTGCATCGGGATTTAAAGCAAAAGGTACAATGGAGCCTTCAGTACAAGAAGAGTAAATCTTCTCATTGTTTGTGGTTTGCTCTGAGCGTTTAATGGGAGATTAGTATTAGATTCCAATGCACTACTGCAGCTTTACTCTATCCCTTGGACCTTCACATTGACGATCAAACACATAAATTGCGTCGGGATTATATCAAAAGGCACTATGTCGACTTAAGTACAAGAAAAGTAAATCTTCTCATTGTTTGTAGTATGCTTTGGGCGTTTCCTGGGAGATCAGTATTAGATTCCGATGCATTACTGCAGCTTTAGTCTATCCCTTCGACCTTCACATTGACGATGAAACACAGAAATTGCGTCGGGATCTAATACAAAAGGCACAATGCCGACTTAAGTACGAGAAGAGTAAATATACTTTTTGTTTGTTGTATGCTTTGAGCGTTTCCTGGGAGATCAATATTAGATTCCGATGCACTACTGCAGCTTTACTGTATCCCTTGGACCTTCACATTGAAGATCAAACCGAGAAATTGCGTCGCGATGTAATGTAAAAGGCACAATGCCGACATAAGTACAAGAATAGTAAATCTTCTCATTGTTCGTGGTATATTTGAGCGTTTCCTGGGAGATCAGTATTAGATTCCGATGCACTACTGCAGCTTTACTCTATCCCCTGGACCTTCAAATTGACGATGGAACACAGAGTTTGCGTCGGGATTTAATACAAAAGGCACAAAGGAGACTTAAGTACAAGAAGAGTAAATCTCCTGATTGTTTGTGGTTTGCTTTGAGCGTTTCGTGGTAGATAAGTATTAGATTCCGATGCACTACTTCGGCCTTACTCTATCCCTTGGTCTTTCAGATTGACGATGAAACACAGAAATTGCGTCGGGATTTAAATCAAAAGGCACAATGCAGTCTTAGGTACAAGAACATTAAATCATCTCATTGTTTGGGGTTAGCTTTGAGAGTTTCCTGGTAGATCAGTATTAGATTCCGGTGCACTACTGCAGCTCTACATTATCCCTTGCCCCATAAGATTGACGATGAAACACAGAAATTGCATCGGGATTTAAAACAAAAGGCACAATGGCGACTTCAGTACAAGAAGAGTAAATCTTCTCATTGTTTGTGGTTTGCTCTGAGCGTTTCCTGGGAGATCAGTATTAGATTCCAATGCACTACTGCAGCTCTACTCTATCTCTTGGACCTTCACATTGACGATCAAACACCGAAATTGCGTCGGGATGTAATACAAAAGGCACTATGCCGACTTAAGTACAAGAAGAGTGAATCTTCTCATTGTTTGTAGTATGCTTTGAGCGTTTCCTGGGAGATCAGTATTAGATTCCGATGCACAACTGCAGCTTTAGTCTTTCTCTTGGACCCCCTCATTGACGATGAAACACAGAAATTGCGTCGGGATTTAAAACAAAAGGCACAATGCCGACTTAAGTACAAGAAGAGTAAATCTTCTCATTGTTCGTGGTTTGCTATGAGCGTTTCCTGGGAGATCAGTATTAGATTCCAATGCACTACTGCAGCTCTACTCTATCTCTTGGACCTTCACATTGACGATCAAACACCGAAATTGCGTCGAGATTTAATACAAAAGGCAATATGCCGACTTAAGTACAAGAAGAGTGAATCTTCTCATTGTTTGTAGTATGCTTTGAGCGTTTCCTGGGAGATCAGTACTAGATTCCGATGCACAACTGCAGCTTTAGTCTTTCTCTTGGACCCCCTCATTGACGATGAAACACAGAAATTGCGTTGAGATTTAATACAAAAGGCCCAATGCCGACTTAAGTTCAGGAAGAGTAAATCTTCTAATTGTATCTGGTTTGCTTTGTTCGTTTCCTGGGAGATCAGTATTAGATTCCGATGCACTACTGCAGCTTTACTCTATCCCTTGGCCCTTCAGATTGACGATGACACACAGAAATTGTGTCGGGATGTAATACAAAAGGCACAATGCCGACTTAAGTACAAGAAGAGTAAATTTTCTCATTGTTTGTGGTTTGTCTTGAGCATTTCCTGGGTGATCAGTACAAGATGCCAATGCACTACTGCAGCTTTACTCTATCATGTGAAACTTCACTTTGACGATGAAACTCAGAAATTGCGTCGGGATTTAATACAAAAGGCACAATGCCGACTTGTGTAAAAGAAGAGTAAATATTCTTTTTGTTTGTTGTTTGCTTTGAGCGTTTCCTGGGACATCAGCATTAGATTCCGATGCACTACTGCAGCTTTACTGTATCCCTTGGACCTTCACATTGAAGATCAAACACAGAAATTGCGCCGCGATTTAATGTAAATGGCACAATGCCGACATAAGTACAAAAAGAGTAAGTTTTCTCATTGTTTGTGGTTTATATGAGCGTTTCCTGGGAGATCAGTATTAGATTCCGCTGCACCACTGCAGCTTTACTCTATTCCATGGACCTTCACATTGACGATGAAACACAGAAATTGCGTCAGGATTTAATACAAAAGGCACAATGCCGCCTTAAGTACAAGAAGAGTTAATCTTCTCATTGTTTGTGGTTTGACTGCAGCGTTTCCTGTGTGATCAGTACAAGATTCCGATGTACTACTGCTGCTTTACTCTATCCCATGAAACTTCACATTGACGATGAAACTCAGAAATTGCGTCGGGAGTTAATACAAAAGGCACAATGCCGACTGAAGTACAAGAAGAGTAAATATTCTTTTTGTTTGTTGTTTGCTTTGAGCGTTTCCTGGGAGATCAGTATTAGAATCCGATGCACTACTGCAGCTTTACTGTATCCCTTGGACCTTCACATCGAAGATCAAAAACAGAAATTGCGTCGCGATTTAATGTAAAAGGCACAATGCCAACATAAGTACAAGAATAATAAATCTTCTCATTGTTCGTGGTTTATTTGAGCTGTTTCCTGGGAGATCAGTATTAGATTCCGATGCACTACTGCCGCTTTACTCTATCCCTTGGACCTTCACATTGGCGATGAAACACAGTGATTGCGTCGGGATTTAATACAAAAGGCACAAAGCAGACTTAAGTAGAAAAAGAGTAAATCTCCTGATTGTTTGTGGTTTGCTTTGGGCGTTTCGTGGGAGATAAGTATTACATTCCGATGCACTACTGCGGCTTTACTGTATCCCTTGGACCTTCGGATTGACGATGAAACACAGAAAGTGCGTCGGGATTTAATACAAAAGGCACTATGCCGACTTAAGTACAAGAAGAGTGAATCTTCTCATTGTTTGTAGTATGTTTTGAGCGTTTCCTGGGAGATCAGTACTAGATTCCGATGCACAACTGCAGCTTTAGTCTTTCTCTTGGACCCCCTCATTGACGATGAAACACAGAAATTGCGTTGGGATTTAATACAAAAGGCCCAATGCCGACTTAAGTTCAGGAAGAGTAAATCTTCTAATTGTATCTGGTTTGCTTTGTTCGTTTCCTGGGATATCAGTATTAGATTCCGATGCACTACTGCAGCTTTACTCTATCCCTTGGCCCTTCAGATTGACGATGACACACAGAAATTGTGTCGGGATGTAATACAAAAGGCACAATGCCGACTTAAGTACAAGAAGAGTAAATTTTCACATTGTTTGTGGTTTGTCTTGAGCATTTCCTGGGTGATCAGTACAAGATGCCAATGCACTACTGCAGCTTTACTCTATCATGTGAAACTTCACTTTGACGATGAAACTCAGAAATTGCGTCGGGATTTAATACAAAAGGCACAATGCCGACTTGTGTACAAGAAGAGTAAATGTTCTTTTTGTTTGTTGTTTGCTTTGAGCGTTTCCTGGGACATCAGTATTAGATTCCGATGCACTACTGCAGCTTTACTGTATCCCTTGGACCTTCACATTGAAGATCAAACACAGAAATTGCGCCGCGATTTAATGTAAATGGCACAATGCCGACATAAGTACAAAAAGAGTAAGTTTTCTCAATGTTTGTGGTTTATATGAGCGTTTCCTGGGAGATCAGTATTAGATTCCGCTGCACCACTGCAGCTTTACTCTATTCCATGGACCTTCACATTGACGATGAAACACAGAAATTGCGTCAGGATTTAATACAAAAGGCACAATGCCACCTTAAGTACAAGAAGAGTTAATGTTCTCATTGTTTGTGGTTTGTCTGCAGCGTTTCCTGTGTGATCAGTACAAGATTCCGATGTACTACTGCTGCTTTACTCTATCCCGTGAAACTTCACATTGACGATGAAACTCAGAAATTGCGTCGGGAGTTAATACAAAAGGCACAATGTCGACTGAAGTACAAGAAGAGTAAATATTCTTTTTGTTTGTTGTTTGCTTTGAGCGTTTCCTGGGAGATCAGTATTAGAATCCGATGCACTACTGCAGCTTTACTGTATCCCTTGGACCTTCACATCGAAGATCAAAAACAGAAATTGCGTCGCGATTTAATGTAAAAGGCACAATGCCAACATAAGTACAAGAATAATAAATCTTCTCATTGTTCGTGGTTTATTTGAGCTGTTTCCTGGGAGATCAGTATTAGATTCCGATGCACTACTGCCGCTTTACTCTATCCCTTGGACCTTCACATTGGCGATGAAACACAGTGATTGCGTCGGGATTTAATACAAAAGGCACAAAGCAGACTTAAGTAGAAAAAGAGTAAATCTCCTGATTGTTTGTGGTTTGCTTTGGGCGTTTCGTGGGAGATAAGTATTACATTCCGATGCACTACTGCGGTTTTACTGTATCCCTTGGACCTTCGGATTGACGATGAAACACAGAAAGTGCGTCGGGATTTAAAACAAAAGGCACAATGCCGACTTAGGTACAAGAACATTAAATCATCTCACTGTTTGTGGTTTGCTTTGAGCGTTCCTTGGGAGATCAGTACTAGATTACGATGCACCACTGCAGCTTTACTCTATCCCTTGGACCTTCAGATTGACGATGCAACACAGAAATTGCGTCGGGATTTAAAACAAAACGCACAACGGCGACTTAAGTACAAGAGAGTAAATCTTCTCGTTGTTAGTTGTTTGCTTGGAGCGTTTCCTGGGAGATCAGTATTAGATTCCGATGGGCTACTGCAGCTTTACTCTATCCCTTGGACCTCCACATTGACGATGAAACACTGAAATTGCGTTGGGATTTAAAACAAAAGGCACAATGCCGACTTAAGTACAAGAAGAGTAAATCTTCCCATTGTTCGTGGTTTGCTTTGAGCGTTTCCTGAGAGATCAGTATTAGATTCTGATGCACTAATGCAGCTTTACTCTATCGCTTGAACCTTCACATTGATGATGAGACTCAGAAACTGCGTCGGGATTTATTGCAAAAGGCAAAATGCCGACTTAAGTACAAGAAGAGTAATTCTTGTCATTGTTTGTGGTTTGTTTTAAGCGTTTCCTGGGAGATCAGTATTAGATTCCGATGCACTACTGCAACTTTACTCTATCCCTTGGACATTCACATTGAGGATGAAACACAGCAATTGCGTCGGGATTTAATACAAAAGGCACAATGTCGACTTAAGTACAAGTCGAGTAAATATCCCTTATGTTTGTGGTTCGCTTTGAGCGTTTCCTGGGAGATCAGTATTAGATTCCGATGCACTACTGCATCTTTACTCTATCCCTTGGACCTTCACATTGACGATGAAAGTCAGATATTCCGTCACTATTTCATATAAAAGGCACAATGCCGACGTCAGTACATGAAGAGTAAATCTTCTCTTTTTCGTGGTTTCTTTGAGCGTTTCCTGGGATATCAGTATTAGTTTCCGATGCATTACTGCAGCTTTACTCTATCCCTAGAACCTTCACAATGACGATGAAACACAGAGATTACGTCGGGATTTAATACAAAAGGCCCAACGCTGACTCAAATACTACAAGAGTAAATCTTCTCATTGTTTCTGGTTTGGTTTGATCGTTTCCTGGGATTTCAGCGTTAGATTCCGCTGCACTACAGGAGCTTTTCTCTATCCCTAGAACTTTCACATTGACGATGAAACTCAGAAATTGCGTCAGGATTTAATACAAATGGCACAATGCCGACTTAAGTACAGGAAGAGAAAAAATTCTTTTTCTTTGTGGTTTGGTTTAAGCGTTTCCTGGGAGATCAGTATTAGATACCGATGCAGATATTGTGTCGGGATTAAATACAAAAGGCACAATACCGACTTGAGTACAAGAAGAGGAAATCTTCTCATTGTTTGTGGTTTGCTTTGAGCGTTTCCTGGGAGATCAGTACTAGATTCCGATGCACTACTGCAGTTTACTCCATCCCTTGGACCTTCACATTGACGACGAAACACAGAAATTACGTCGCGATTTAATACAAAACGCACAATGCCGACGTAATGACAAGAAGAGTAGATCTTCCTTCGAGTTCAGTGTTGGAATAGGATGCACTACTGCAGCTTTTCTCTATCCCTTGGACCCCCACATGGACGGTGAAACACAGAAATTGCGTCGGGATTTAATACAAAAGGCTCAATGCCGCCTTGGGTACAAAAAGAGTAAATCTTCTCATTGTTTGTTGTTAGCTTTGAGCGTTGCCCGGGAGATCAGTATTAGATTGCGATACACCACTGCACCTTTACTCTATCCCTTGGACCCTCACATTGACGATGAGACACAGAAATTGCTTCGATATTTAATACAAAAGGCACAATGCCGACTTAAGTACAATAAGGTGAAATCTTCTCATTGTTAGTGGTTTGACTTCAGCGTTTCCTGGGAGATCAGTATTCGTTTCCGATGCACTTCTGCAGCTTTACTCTATCCATTGGACCTTCACATTTACGATGAAACACAGAAATTGCGTCGGGATTTAATGCAAAAGCACAATGCCGTCTTAAGCAAAAGAACAGTAAATCTTCTCAATGTTTGTGGTTTGTCTTGAGCATTTCCTGGGTGATCAGTACAAGAATCCCATGCACTGCTGGAGCTTTACTCTATCCCGTGAAACTTCACATTGACGATGAAACTCAGAAATTGCGTCGGGATTTAATACAAAAGGCAAAATGCCGACTTAAGTACAAGAAGAGTAAATATTCTTATTGTTTCTTGTTTGCTTTAAGCTTTTCATGGGAGATAAGTATTAGATTCCGATGCACTACTGCGGCTTTACTCTATCCCTTGGACCTACACACTGACGATGAAACACATAGATTGCGTCGGGATTTCATACAATAGGCACAATGCCGACTTAAGTTCAAGAAGAGTAAATCTTCTAATAGTTTCTGCTTTGCTTTGAGCGTTTCCTGGGAGATCAGTATTAGATTACGATGCACTACTTAAGCTTTACTCTATCCCTTGGACCTTCAGATTGACGATGAAACACAGAAATTGCTTCGGGAGATAATACAAAAGGCACACTGCCGACTTAAGTACAAGAAGAGTATATCTTTTCATTGTTTGTGGTTTATTGTGAGCGTTTCCTGGGAGATCAGTATTAGATTCCGATGCACCACTGCAGGTTTACTGTATCCCTTGGACTTTCCCATTAACGATGAAACGCTGAAATTGCGTCGGGATTTAATACAAAAGGCACAATGCCGAATTAAATACAAAAAGAGTAAATCTTCTTATTGTTTGTTGTTTGCTTTGAGCGTTTCCTGGGAAATCAGTATTAGATTGCGATACACTACTGCACCTTTACTCTATCCCTTGGGCCCTCACATTGACGATGAAACACAGAAATTGCGTCGGGATTTAATACAAAAGTCACAATACCGACTTAAGTACAAGAAGAGTATATCTTATCATTGTTTGTGGTTTGCTTTGAGCGTTTCCTAGGAGATCAATATTAGAGTCCGATGCACTACTGCAGCTCTACAATATCCCTTGGACCATCAGATTGACGATGAAACACAGAAATTGCGTCGGGATTTAAAACAAAAAGCACAATGGCGACTTCAGTACATGAAGAGTAAATCTTCTCATTAATAGTAGTATGCTTTGAGCGTTTCTTGGGAGATCACTATTAGATTCCGATGCACTACTGCAGCTTTAGTCTATCATTTGGACCCTCACATTGACGATGAAACACAGAAATTACCTCGGGATTTAATACAAAAGTCACAATACCGACTTAAGTACAAGAAGAGTATATCTTATCATTGGTTTGCTTTGAGCGTTTGGTGGGAGATAAGAATTAGATTCCGTTGCACTACTGCGGCTTTACTCTATCCCTTGGACCTTCAGATTGACGATGAAACACAAATATTGCGTCGGGATTTAAAACAAAAGGCACAATGACGACTTAAGTACAAGAAGAGTAAACCTTCTCATTGTTTGTAGTATGCCTTGAGCGGTTCCTGGGAGATCAGTATTAGATCCCGATGCACTACAGCAGCTTTAGTCTATCGCTTGGACCCTCACATTGACGATGAAACACGGAAATTGCGTCGGTATTAAATACAAAATGCACAATGCCGACTTACGTACAAGAAGAGTGTGTTTGCCCATTGTTTGTGGTGTGCTTTGAGCGTTTCCTGGGAGATCTGTATTGGATTCCGATGCCCTACTGCAGCTTTACTTTATCCTTGGACCTTCACATTGACGATCAAACACAGAAATTGCGTCGGGATTTAATACAAAAGGCACAATGCCGAATTAAGTACAAGAAGAGTATATCTTCTCATTGTTTATGGTTTGTTCTGACCGTTTCCTGGGAGATCAGTACTAGATTTCATTGCACTACTGCAGCTTCACTCAAACCCTTGGACGTTCACTTTGACGATGAAAACCAGAAATATGCGTCTGGATTTAATACAAAAGTCACAATTACGACTTAAGTACAATAATGTGGAATCTTCTCATTGTTTGTGGTTTGCTTTGAGCTTTTCCTTGGAAATCAGTATTCGTTTCCGATGCACTTCTGTAGGTTTACTCTATCCCTTGAACCTTCACATTGACGATGAAACGCAGAAATTGCGTACAAAATTTAATACAAAAGACACAATGCCGACTTAAGTACAAGAGGAGTAATCTTCTCAATGAGTGTGGTTTGCTTTGAGCGTTTCATGTGAGGTCAGTATTTGATTCCGATGCACAACTGCAGCTTTACTCTATCCCTTGGACTTTCACATTGACGATGAAACACAGAAATTGCGTCGGGATTTAATACAAAAGGCACAATGCCGCCTTTAGCAGAAAAAGAGTAAATCTTCTCATTGTTTGTTGTTTGCTTTGGGCGTTGCCTGGGAGATCAGAATTAGATTGCGATACACTACTACACCTTTACTCTATCCTTTGGACCCTCACATTGACGATGAAACACAGAAATTGCATCGGGATTTAATACAAAAGGCACAATGCCGACTTAAGTACAAGAAGAGTAAATCTTCTCATTGTTTGTAGTATGCTTTGGGCGTTTCCTGGGAGATCAGTATTAGATTCCGATGCACTACTGCAGCTTTAGTCTATCCCTTCGACCTTCGCAATGACGATGAAACACAGAAATTGCGTTGGGATTTAATACTAAAGGCACTATGTCGACTTAAGTACAAGAAAAGTAAATCTTCTCATTGTTTGTAGTATGCTTTGGGCGTTTCCTGGGAGATCAGTATTTGATTCCGATGCACTACTGCAGCTTTAGTCTATCCCTTCGACCTTCGCATTGACGATGAAACACAGAAATTGCGTTGGGATTTAATACAAAAGGCACAATGCCGACTTAAGTACAAGAAGAGTAAATCTCCTGATTGTTTGTGGTTTGCTTTGAGCATTTCGTGGGAGATGAGTATTAGATTCCGATGCACTACTGCGGCTTTACTCTATCCCTTGGTCTTTCAGATTGACGATGAAACACAGAAATTGCGTCGGGATTTAAATCAAAAGGTACAATGCAGACTTAGGTACAAGAACATTAAATCATCTCATTGTTTGTGGTTAGTTTTGAGAGTTTCCTGGTAGATCAGTATTAGATTCCGGTGCACTACTGCAGCTTTGCTCCATCGCTTGGACCTTCAGATTGACGATGAAACACAGAAATTGCGTCGGGAGATAATACAAAAATCACAATAACGGCTTAAGTACAAGAAGAGTATATCTTTTCATTGTTTGTGGTTTACTGTGAGCGTTTCCTGGGAGGTCAGTATTAGATTGCGATACACTACTGCACCTTTACTATTTCCCTTGGACCCTCACATCGACGATGAAACACAGAAATTGCGTCGGGATTTAATACAAAAGGCACAATTCCGACTTAAGTACAAGATGAGTATATCTTATCATTGTTTGTGGTTTGCTTTGAGCGTTTCTTAGGAGAACAATATCAGATTCAGATGCACTACTGCAGCTCTACATCATCCCTTGAGCCCATTGGATTGACGATGAAACACAGAAATTGCTTCCTGATTTAAAACAAAAGGCACAATGGCGACTTCAGTACATGAAGAGTAAATCTTCTCATTGTTTGTGGTTTGCTCTGAGCGTTTCCTGGGAGATCAGTATTTGATTCCGATGCACTACCGCAGCTTTTCTCTATCCCTAGTACCTACACACTGGCGATGAAACACGTAGATAGCGTCGGGATTTAATACAAAAATCACAAAGCCGACTTACGTGCAATAAGGTGAAATCTTATCATCGTTTGTGGTTTGCTTTGAGCGTTTCCTGGGAGATCAGTATCCGTTTCCGATGCACTTCTGCAGCCTTACTCTATCCCTTGGACCTTCACATTGACCATGAAACACAGAAAATGCGTCGGGATTTAATACAAAAGGCACAATGCCGACTTAAGTACAAGAAGAGTAAATTTTCTCATTGTTTGTGGCTTGTCTTGAGCATTTCCTGGGTGATCAGTACAAGATTCCGATGCACTACTGCAGCTTTACTGTATCCCTTGGACCTTCACATTGAAGATCAAACATAGAAATTTCGTCGCGATTTAATGTAAATGGCACAATGCCGACATAAGTACAAGAATAGTAAAACTTCTCATTGTTCGTGGTTTATTTGAGCGTTTCCTGGGAGATAAGTATTAGATTCAGATCCACCACTGCAGCTTTACTCTATTCCATGGACCTTCAAATTGACGATGAAACACAGAATTTGCGTCGGCATTTATTACAAAAGGCACAATGCCGACAAATGTAGAACATCAGTATATCTTTTCATTGTTTGTGGTTTACTTTGAGCGTTTCCTGGGAGATCAGTGTCAGATTCAGATGCACTACTGCTGCTTTACTCTATCCCTTTGACTTTCACATTGACAATGAAACGCAGAAATTGCGTCGGGATTTAATACAAAATGAACAATGCCGCCTTAAGTACAAAAAGAGTAAATCTTATCATTGTTTGTGGTTTGCTTTGAGCGTTTTCTAGGAGATCAATATTAGATTCCGATGCCCTGCTGCAGCTCAACATTACCCCTTGGACCATCAGATTGACGATGAAACAGAGAAATTGCGTCGGGATTTAAGACAAAAGGCACAATGGCGACTTCGTTACAAGAAGAGTAAATCTTCTCATTGTTTGTGGTTTTCTCTGATCGTTTCCTGGGAGATCAGTATTAGATTCCGATGCACTATTACAGCTTTACTCTATCCCTTGGACCTTCACAATCACGATCAAACACAGAAATTGCTTCGGGATTTAAAACAAAAGGCACTATGCCGACGTAAGTACAAGATGAGTAAATCTTCTCATTGTTTGTAGTATGCTTTGAGCGTTACCTGGGAGATCAGTATTAGATTCCGATGCACTACTGTAGCTTTAGTCTATCTCTTGGACCCTCACATTGACGATGAAACACAGAAATTGCGTCGGGATTAAATACAAAATGCACAATGCCGACTTATGTATAAGAAGAGTATATCTGCCCATTGTTTGTTGTATGCTTTGAGCGTTTCCTGGGAGATCTGTATTAGATTCCGATGCACTACTGCCCCTTTACTCTATCCTTGGACCTTCACATTGACGATGAAACACAGAAATTGCGTCGGGATTTGATACAAAAGGCACAATGCCGACTTAAGTACAAGAAGAGTAATTCTTCTCATTGTTTGTGGTTTGCTTTAAGCGGTTCCTGTGAGATCAGTATTAGTTTCCGAAGCACTACTGCTGCATTACTCTATCCCTGTGACCTTCGCATTGACGATGAAACACAGAAATTGCGTCGGGATTTAATAAAAAAGGCTCAAATCCGACTAAAGTACAAGAATCGTAAATCATCTCATTGTTTGTGTTTTGCTTTGAGCCTTTCCTGGGAGATCAGTATTAGATTCCGATGGACTACTGCAGCTTTACTCTATCCCTTGGACCTCCACATTGACGATGAAACACTGAAATTGCGTTGGGATTTAAAACAAAAGGCACAATGCCGACTTACGTACAAGAAGAGTAAATCTTCCCATTGTTTGTGGTTTGCTTTGAGCGTTTCCTGAGAGATCAGTATTAGATTCTGATGCACTAATGCAGCTTTACTCTATTCCTTGAACCTTCACATTAAAGATGAGACTCAGAAACTGCGTCGGGATTTATTGCAAAAGGCACAATGCCGACTTAAGTACAAGAAGAGTAATTCTTGTCATTGTGTGTGGTTTGCTTTAAGCGTTTCCTGGTAGATCAGTATTAGATTCCGATGCACTACTGCAGCTTTACTCAATCCCTTGGATCTTCACATTGAGGATGAAACACAGCAATTTCGTCGGGATTTAATACAAAAGGCACAATGTCGACTTAAGTACAAGTCGAGTAAATATCCTTTATGTTTGTGGTTTCTTTGAGCGTTTCCTGGGAGATCAGTATTAGATTCCGATGCACTACTGCATCTTTACTCTATCCCTTGGACCTTCACATTGACGATGAAACACAGAGATTACGTCGGGATTTAATACAAAAGGCCCAACGCTGACTCAAATACTACAAGAGTAAATCTTCTCATTGTTTGTGGTTTGGTTTGATCGTTTCCTGGGAGATCAGTATTAGATTCCGATGCACTTATGCAGCTTAACTCTATCGCTTGGACCTTCACATTGGCGATGAAACACAGAAATTGCGACGGGATTTAATACTAAAGGCACAATGCCGACCTAAATACAAGAAGAGTAAATCTTCTCATTGTTTGTGGTTTGTTTTGAGCGTTTCCTGGGAGATCAGCGTTAGATTCCGATGTATTACAGCAGCTTTTCTCTATCCCTAGAACTTTCACATTGACGATGAAACTCAGAAATTGCGTCAGGATTTAATACAAAAGGCACAATGCCGACTTAAGTACAGGAAGAGAAAAAATTCTTTTTCTTTGTGGTTTGCTTTGAGCGTTTCCTGGGAGATCAGTATTAGATACCGATAGAGATATTGTGTCGGGATTAAATACAAAAGGCACAATGCCGACATGAGTACAAGAAGAGTAAATCTTCTCATTGTTTGTGGTTTGCTTTGAGCGTTTCCTGGGATATCAGTACTAGATTCCGATGCACTACTGCAGTTTACTCTATCCCTTGAACCCTCACATTGACGATGAAACGCAGAAATTACGTCGCGATTTAATACAAAACGCACAATGCCGACGTAATGACAAGAAGAGTAAATCTTCTCATTGTTTGTGGTTTGCTTTGAGCGTTTCCTGGGAGTTCAGTGTTGGAATAGGATGCACTACTGCAGCTTTACTCTATCCCTTGGACCCCCACATTGACGATGAAACACAGAAATTGCGTCGGGATTTAATACAAAAGGCTCAATGCCGCATTGAGTACAAAAAGAGTAAATCTTCTCATTGGTTGTTGTTTGCTTTGAGCGTTGCCCGGGAGATCAGTATTAGATTGCGATACACCACTGCACCTTTACTCTATCCCTTGGATCCTCACATTGACGATGAAACACAGAAATTGCGTCGGGATTTAATACAAAAGGCACAATGCCGACTCAAGTACAAGAGGAGTATATCTTATCATTGTTTGTGGTTTGCTTTGAGCGTTTCCTAGGAGATCAATATTAGATTCGGAATCACTACTGCAGCTCTACATTATACCATGGCCCATTACATTGACGATGAAACCCAGAAACTGCATCGGGATTTAAAACAAAAGGTACAATGGCGCCATCAGTAAAAGTAGAGTAAATCTTCTCATTGTTTGTGGTTTGCTTTGAGCGTTTCCTGGGAGTTCAGTGTTAGAATCCGATGCACTACTGCGGCTTTACTCTATCCCGTGAAACTTCACATTGACCATGAAACTCAGAAATTGCGTCGGGATTTAATACAAAAGGCAAAATGCCGACTTAAGTACAAGAAGAGTAAATATTCTTTTTGTTTGTTGTTTGCTTTGAGCGTTTCCTGGGATATCAGTATTAGATTCCGATGCACTACTGCAGATTTTATGTATCCCTTGGACCTTCACATTGAAGATCAAACACAGAAATTGCGTCACGATTTAATGTAAATGGCACAATGCCGACATAAGTACAAGAATAGTAGATCTTCTCATTTTTCGTGGTTTATTTGAGCGATACCTGTGAGATCAGTATTAGATTCCGTTGCACTACTGCAGCTTTACTCGATCCCTTGGACCTTCACATTGTTGATGAAACACAGAGATTGCGTCGGGATTTAATACAAAAGGCACAAATCAGACTAAAGTACAAGAAGAGTAAATCTCCTGATTGTTTGTGGTTTGCTTTGAGCGTTTGCTTTGAGATAAGTATTAGATTCCGATGCACTACTGCGGCTTTACTCTATCCCTTGGACCTTCAGATTGACGATGAAACACAAATATTGCGTCGGGATTTAAAACAAAAGGCACAATGACGACTTAAGTACAAGAAGAGTAAATCTTCTCATTGTTTGTAGTATGCTTTGACCGGTTCCTGGGAGATCTGTATTGGATTCCGATGCACTACTGCAGCTTTACTTTATCCTTGGACCTTCACATTGACGATGAAACACAGAAATTACGTCGGGATTTAATACAAAAGGCACAATGCCGAATTAAGCACAAGAAGAGTATATCTTCTCATTGTTTATGGTTTGTTCTGACCGTTTCCTGGGAGATCAGTACTAAATTTCATTGCACTACTGCAGCTTTACTCTAACCCTTGGACCTTCACTTTGACGATGAAAACCAGAAATATGCGTCAGGATTTAATACAAAAGTCACAATTACGACTTAAGTACAATAATGTGGAATCTTCTCATTGTTTGTGGTTTGCTTTGAGCTTTTCCTTGGAAATCAGTATTCGTTTCCGATGCACTTCTGTAGGTTTACTCTATCCCTTGGACCTTCACATTGACGATGAAACGCAGAAATTGCGTACAAAATTTAATACAAAAGACACAATGCCGACTTAAGTACAAGAGGAGCAATCTTCTCAATGTGTGTGGTTTGCTTTGAGCGTTTCATGTGAGGTCAGTATTTGATTCCGATGCACAACTGCAGCTTTACTCTATCCCTTGGACTTTCAAATTGACGTTGAAACGCAGAAATTGCGTCGGGATTTAATACAAAAGGCACAATGCCGCCTTTAGTAGAAAAAGAGTAAATCTTCTCATTGTTTGTTGTTTGCTTTGGGCGTTGCCTGGGAGATCAGAATTAGATTGTGATACACTACTACACCTTTGCTCTATCCCTTGGACCCTCTCATTGACGATGAAACACAGAAATTGCGTCGGGATTTAATACAAAAGGCACAATGCCGACTTAAGTACAAGAAGAGTAAATCTTCTCATTGTTTGTAGTATGCTTTGGGCGTTTCCTGGGAGATCAGTATTAGATTCCGATGCACTACTGCAGCTTTAGTCTATCCCTTCGACCTTCGCAATGACGATGAAACACAGAAATTGCGTCGGGATTTAATACTAAAGGCACTATGTCGACTTAAGTACAAGAAAAGTAAATCTTCTCATTATTTGTAGTATGCTTTGGGCGTTTCCTGGGAGATCAGTATTTGATTCCGATGAACTACTGCAGCTTTAGTCTGTCCCTTCGACCTTCGCATTGACGATGAAACACAGAAATTGCGTCGGGATGTAATACAAAATGCACAATGCCCACTTACGTACAAGAAGAGTAAATCTTCGAATTGTTCGTGGTTTATTTGAGCGTTTCCTGGGAGATCAGTATTAGATTCCGATGCACTACTGCAGCTTTACTCTATCCCTTGGACCTTCAAATTGACGATGAAACACAGTAATTGCGTCGGGATTTAAATCAAAAGGCACAATGCAGACTTAGGTACAAGAACATTAAGTCATCTCACTGTTTGGGGTTAGTTTTGAGAGTTTCCTGGTAGATCAGTATTAGATTCCGGTGCACTACTGCAGCTTTGCTCCATCGCTTGGACCTTCAGATTGACGATGAAACACAGAAATTGCGTCGGGAGATAATACAAAAATCACAATAACGACGTAAGTACAAGAAGAGTATATTTTTTCATTGTTTGTGGTTTACTGTGAGCGTTTCCTGGGAGGTCAGTATTAGATTCCGATGCACTACTGCAGCTTAACTCTATCCCTTGGACTTTCACATTGACGATGAAACGTAGAAATTGCGTCGGGATTTAATACCAAGGGCACAATGCCACCTTAAGTACAAAAAGAGTAAATCTTCTCATTGTTTGCTGTTTGCTTTGAGCGTTTCCTGGGAGATCAGTATTAGATTGCGATACACTACTGCACCTTTACTATTTCCCTTGGACCCTCACATTGACGATGAAACACAGAAATTGCGTCGGGATTTAATACAAAAGGCACAATTCCGACTTAAGTACAAGAAGAGCATATCTTATCATTGTTTGTGGTTTGCTTTGAGCGTTTCTTAGGAGATCAATATCAGATTCTGATGCACTACTGCAGCTTTACTCTATCCCTTTGACTTTCACATTGACAATGAAACGCAGAAATTGCGTCGGGATTTAATACAAAATGCACAATGCCGCCTTAAGTACAAAAAGAGTAAATCTTATCATTGTTTGTGGTTAGCCTTGAGCGTTTCCTAGGAGATCAATATTAGATTCCGATGCCCTGCTGCAGCTCAACATTACCCCTTGGACCATCAGATTGACGATGAAACACAGAAATTGCGTCGGGATTTAAGACGAAAGGCACAATGGCGACTTTGTTACAAGAAGAGTAAATCTTCTCATTGTTTGTGGTTTGCTCTGATCGTTTCCTGGGAGATCAGTATTAGATTCCGATGCACTATTGCAGCTTTACTCTATCCCTTGGAGCTTCACATTCACGATGAAACACAGTAATTGCGTCGGGATTAAATACAAAATGCACAATGCCGACTTATGTATAAGAAGAGTATATCTGCCCATTGTTTGTTGTATGCTTTGAGCTTTTCCTGGGAGATCTGTATTAGATTCCGATGCCCTACTGCCCCTTTACTCTATCCTTGGACCTTCACATTGACGATGAAACACAGAAATTGCGTCGGGATTTGATACAAAAGGCACAATGCCGACTTAAGTACAAGAAGAGTAATTCTTCTCATTGTTTGTGGTTTGCTTGAAGCGGTTCCTGTGAGATCTGTATTAATTTCCGAAGCACTACTGCCGAATTACTCTATCCCTGTGACCTTCGCATTGACGATGAAACACAGAAATTGCGTCGGGAATTAATAAAAAAGGCTCAAATCCGACTAAAGTACAAGAATCGTAAATCCTCTCATTGTTTGTGTTTTGCTTTGAGCCTTTCCTGGGAGATCAGTATTAGATTCCGATGGACTACTGCAGCTTTACTCTATCCCCTGGACCTCAACATTGACGATGAAACACTGAAATTGCGTTGGGATTTAAAACAAAAGGCACAATGCCGACTTAAGTACAAGAAGAGTAAATCTTCCCATTGTTTGTGGTTTGCTTTGAGCGTTTCCCGAGAGATCAGTATTAGATTCTGATGCACTAATGCAGCTTTACTCTATCCCTTGAACCTTCACATTGATGATGAGACTCAGAAACTGCGTCGGGATTTATTGCAAAAGGCACAATGCCGACTTAAGTACAAGAAGAGTAATTCTTGTCATTGTTTGTGGTTTGCTTTAAGCGTTTCCTGGGAGATCAGTATTAGATTCCGATGCACTACTGCAGCTTTACTCTATCCCTAGGATCTTCACATTGAGGATGAAACACAGCAATTGCGTCGGGATTTAATACAAAAGGCACAATGTCGACTTAAGTACAAGTCGAGTAAATATCCTTTATGTTTGTGGTTTCTTTGAGCGTTTCCTGGGAGATCAGTATTAGATTCCGATGCACTACTGCATCTTTACTCTATCCCTTGGACCTTCACATTGACAATGAAACACAGAGATTACGTCGGGATTTAATACAAAAGGGCCAACGCTGACTCAAATACTACAAGAGTAAATCTTTTCATTGTTTGTGGTTTGGTTTGATCGTTTCCTGGGAGATCAGTATTAGATTCCGATGCACTTATGCAGCTTAACTCTATCGCTTGGTTCTTCACATTGGCGATGAAACACAGAAATTGCGACGGGATTTAATACTAAAGGCACAATGCCGACCTAAATACAAGAAGAGTAAATCTTCTCATTGTTTTTCGTTTGTTTTGAGCGTTTCCTGGGAGATCAGCGTTAGATTCCGATGCATTACAGCAGCTTTTCTCTATCCCTAGAACTTTCACATAGACGATGAAACTCAGAAATTGCGTCAGGATTTAATACAAAAGGAACAATGCCGACTTAAGTACAGGAAGAGAAAAAATTCTTTTTCTTTGTGGTTTGCTTTGAGCGTTTCCTGGGAGATCAGTATTAGATACCGATAGAGATATTGTGTCGGGATTAAATACAAAAGGCACATTGCCGACATGAGTACAAGAAGAGTAAATCTTCTCATTGTTTGTGGTTTGCTTTGAGCGTTTCCTCGGAGATCAGTACTAGATTCCGATGCACTACTGCAGTTTACTCTATCCCTTGGACTTTCACATTGACGATGAAACACAGAAATTACGTCGCGATTTAATACAAAACGCACAATGCCGACGTAATGACAAGAAGAGTAAATCTTCTCATTGTTTGTGGTTTGCTTTGAGCGTTTCCTGGGTGTTCAGTGTTGGAATAGGATGCACTACTGCCGCTTTACTCTATCTCTTGGACGCCCACATTGACGATGAAACACAGAAATTGCGTCGGGATTTAATTCAAAAGGCTCAATGCCGCCTTGAGTACAAAAAGAGTAAATCTTCTCATTGGTTGTTGTTTGCTTTGAGCGTTGCCCGGGAGATCAGTATTAGTTTGCGATACACCACTGCACCTTTACTCTATCCCTTGGACCCTCACATTGACGATGAAACACAGAAATTGCGTCGGGATTTAATACAAAAGGCTCAATGCCGACTCAAGTACAAGAGGAGTATATCTTATCATTGTTTGTGGTTTGCTTTAAGCGTTTCCTAGGAGATCAATATTAGATTCCGATGCACTACTGCAGCTCTACATTATCCCATGGCCCATTACATTGACGATGAAACCCAGAAATTGCATCGGGATTTAAAACAAAAGGCACAAATCAGACTAAAGTACAAGAAGAGTAAATCTCCTGATTGTTTGTGGTTTGCTTTGAGCGTTTGGTGGGAGATAAGTATTAGATTCCGATGCACTACTGCGGCTTTACTCTAGCCCTTGGACCTTCAGATTGACGATGAAACACAGATATTGCGTGGGGATTTAAAACAAAAGGCACAATGACGACTTAGGTACAACGGCATTAAATCATCTCATTGTTTGGGGTTTGCTTTGAGGGTTTCCTGGGAGTTCAGTGTTAGAATCCGATGCACTACTGCGGCTTTACTCTATCCCTTGGACCCCCACATTGATGATGAAACACAGAAAATGCGTCGGGCTTTAATACAAAAGCACAATGCCGACTTAAGTACAAGAAGAGTATATCTTCTCATTGTTTGTGGTTTGCTCTGAGCTTTCCTGGGAGATCAGCACTAGATTTCATTGCACTACTGCAGCTTTACTCTATCCCTTGGACCTTCACATTGATGATGAAACACAGAAATATGCGTCAGGATTTAATTCAAAGGGCACAAGGACGACTGAAGTACTAAAAGAGTCACTCTTCCCATTGTTTGTGGTTTGGTTTGAGCGTTTGCTGGGACATCAGTACTAGATTCAAATGCACTACGGCAGCTTTACACTATCCCTTGGAACCTCACATTTACGATGAAACACAGAAATTGCGTCGGGATTTAATACAAAAGGCACAATGCCGACTTAAGTACAATAAGGTGAAATCTTCACATTGTATGTGGTTTGCTTTGAGCGTTTCCTGGGAGATCAGTATTCGTTTCCGATGCACTTCAGCAGCTTTACTGTATCCCTTGGATCATCACATTGACGATGAAACACAGAAATTGCGTCGGGATTTAATACAAAAGGCACAATGCCGACTTAAGTAAAAGAAGAGTAAAGTTTCTCATTGTTTGTGGTTTGTCTTGAGCATTTCCTGGGTGATCAGTACAAGATTCCGATGCAGTACTGCAGCTTTACTCTATCCCGTGAAACTTCACATTGACGATGAAACTCAGAAATTGCGTCGGGATTTAATACAAAAGGCAATAATCAGACTAAAGTACAAGAAGAGTAAATCTCCTGATTGTTTGTGGTTTGCTTTGAGCGTTTGGTGGGAGATAAGTATTAGATTCCGATGCACTACTGCGGCTTTACTCTAGCCCTTGGACCTTCAGATTGACGATGAAACACAGATATTGCTTCGGGATTTAAAACAAAAGGCACAATGACGACTTAGGTACAACGGCATTAAATCATCTCATTGTTTGGGGTTTGCTTTGAGGGTTTCCTGGTAGGTCAGTATTAGATTCCGTTGCACTACTGCAGCTTTGCTCGATCGCTTGGACCTTCACATTGACGATGAAACACAGAAATTGCGTCGGGATATAATACAAAAGGCACAATGCCGACTTAAGAACAAGAAGAGTATAGCTTTTCATTGTTTGTGGTTTACTGTGAACGTTACCTTGGAGATAAGTATTAGATTCCGATTCACTACTGCAGCTTTACTGTATCTCTTGGACTTTCACATTGACGATGAAACGCAAAAATTGCGACGGGATTTAATACAAAAGGCACAATGCCGCCTTAAGTACAAAAAGAGTAAATCTTCTCATTGTTTGTTGTTTACTTTGAGCGTTTCCTGGGAGATCAGTATTAGATTGCGATACACTACTGCACCTTTACTCTATCCCTTGGACCCTCACATTGACGATGAAACACAGAAATTGCGTG
Source organism: Schistocerca piceifrons (assembly GCF_021461385.2). NCBI lineage: Eukaryota > Metazoa > Arthropoda > Insecta > Orthoptera > Acrididae > Schistocerca > Schistocerca piceifrons. The sequence continues at coordinate 1,288,091 of NW_025729171.1, read as the reverse complement.
GGAATTTAAAACAAAAGGCACAATGCCGACTTAAGTACAAGAAGAGTATACCTTATCATTGTTTGTGGTTTGATTTGAGTGTTTCCTAGGAGATCAATATTAGATTCCGATACAGTACTGCAGCTCTACATAGTCCCTTGGACCCTCACATTGACGATGAAACACGGAAATTGCGTCGGGATTAAATACAAAATGCACAATGCCGACTTAAGTACAAGAAGAGTGTGTCTGCCCATTGTTTGTGGTGTGCTTTGAGCGTTTCCTGGGAGATCTGTATTGGATTCCGATGCACTACTGCAGCTTTACTCTATCCTTGGACCTTCACATTGACGATGAAACACAGAAATTACATCGGGATTTAATAAAAAAGGCACAACGCCGAATTAAGTACAAGAAGAGTATATCTTCCCAATGTTTGTGGTTTGTTCTGACCGTTTCCTGGGAGATCAGTACTAGATTTCATTGCACTACTGCAGCTTCACTCTATCCCTTGGACCTTCACTTTGACGATGAATACAAGAAATATGCGTCAAGATGTAATACAAAAGGGACAAGGACGACTTAAGTACAATAAGGTGGAATCTTCTCATTGTTTGTGGTTTGCTTTGAGCTTTTCCTGGGAAATCAGCATTCGTTTCCGATGCACTTCTGTAGGTTTACTGTATCCCTTGGACCTTCACGTTGACGATGAAACACAGAAATTGCGTCGGGATTTAATACAAAGGGCACAATACCACCTTAAGTACAAGAAGAGTAAATCTTCTCATTGTTCGTGGTTTATTTGAGCGTTCCTGGTTGATCAGTATTAGATTCCGATGCACTACTGCAGCTTTACCCTATCCCTTGGACCTTCACATTGACGATGCAACACAGAGGTTGCGTCGTGATTTAATACAAAAGGCACAAAGCAGACTTAAGTACAAGAAGAGTAAATCTCCTCATTGTTTGTGGTTTGCTTTGAGCGTTTCGTGGGAGTTAAGTATTAGATTCCGATGCACCACTGCGGCTTTACTCTATCCCTTGGACCTTCAGATTGACGATGAAACACAGAAATTGCGTCGGGATTTAAAACAAAAGGAACAATGCCGACTTAGGTACAAGAACATTAAATCATCTCATTGTTTGGGGTTTGCTTTGAGGGTTTCCTGGTAGATCAGTATTAGATTCCGATGCACTACTGCCGCTTTTCTCGTTCGATTGGACCTTCACATTGACGATGAAACACTGAAATTGCGTCGGGAGATAATACAAAAGGCACAATGCAGACTTAAGTACAAGAAGAGTATATCTTTTCATTGTTTGTGGTTTGCTTTGAGCGTTTCCAGGGAGATCAGTATTAGATTCCGATGCACAACTGCAGCTCTGCTCTATCCCATGGACCTTCTCATTGACGATGGAAGACAGAAATTGCGTCGGGATTTAATACAAAAGGCACAATGCCGACTTAAGTACAAGAACAGTGAATCTTCACATTGTTTGTGGTTTGCTTTGAGCGTTCCTTGGGAGGTCAGTACTAGATTACGATGCACCACTCAAGCTTTACTCTATCCCTTGGACCTTCACATTGACGATGAAACACAGAAATTGCCCTGTGATATAATACAAAAGACACAACGCCCCCTTAAGTACTAAAAGGGTCAATCTTCTCATTTTTTGTGGTTTGCTTTGAGAGTATCCTGAGAGATCAGTGTTAGATTCCGATGCACTACTGCAGCTTTACTCTATGCCTTGGAACTTCACATTGACGATGCAACACTGATATTGCGTTGGGATTTAAAACAAAAGGCACAATGCCGACTTAATTACAAGAAGAGTAAATCTTCTCATTGTTTGTAGTATGCTTTGAGCGTTTCCTGGGAGATCAGTATTAGATTCCGATGCACAACTGCAGCTTTACTATATCCCTTGGACCATCACATTGACGATGAGACTCAGAAAGTACGTCGGGATTTATTGCAAAAGGCACAATGCTGAATTAAGTACAAGAAGAGTGATTCTTCTCATTGTTTGTTGTTTGCTTTAAGCGTTTCCTGGGAGATCAGTATTAGATCCGATGCACTACTTCAGCTTTCCTCTATCCCTTGGACCTTCACATTGAGGATGAAACACAGCAATTGCGTCGGGATTTAATACAAAAGACACAATGTCGACATAAGTACAAGTCAAGTAAATATCCTTTTTGTTTGTGTTTTGCTTTGAGCGTTTCCCGGGAGATCAGTATTAGATTCCGATGCACTACTGCATATTTACTCTATCGCTTGGAACTTCACATTGACGATTAAACACAGAAATTGCGACGGGAATTAATACAAAAGGCACAATGCCGACCTAAATACAAGAAGAGTAAATCTTCACATTGTTTGTGGTTTGCTTTGAGCGTTTCCTGGGAGATCAGCTTTAGATTCCGACGCAGTACAGCATCTTTTCTCTATCCCTTGAACTTTCACATTGACGATGAAATTCAGAAATTGCGTCAGGCTTTAATACAAATGGCACAATGCCGACTCAAGTACAGGAAGAGAAAATATTCTTTTTCTTTTTGGTCTGCTGTGAGCGTTTCCTGGGATATCAGTACTAGATTTCGATGCAGATATTGTGTCGGGATTAAATACAAAAGGCACAATGCCGACTAAAGTACAAGAAGAGTAGATCTCATATTTTCTGGTTTGCTTTGAGAGTTTCCTGGGAGATCAGTATTAGATTCCGATGCACTACTGCAGCTTTCCTCTATCCCTTGGACGTTCAGATTGACGATTGAACACAGATATTGCGTCGGAATTTAATACAAAAGGCGCAATGCCGACTTAAGTACTAGAAGAATGAATCATGTCATTGTTTGTGCTTTGGTTTGAGCGTTTCCTGAGACATCTGTACTACATTTCGACGCACTACTGCAGCTTTACTCTGTCCCGTGGACCCGCACATTGACGATGAGACACAGAAATCGCGTCGGGATTTAATACAAAAGGCACAATGTCGACTTAAGAACAAGAAGGATAAATCTTGTCCTTGTTTCTGATTTGCTTTGAGCGTTTCCTGGGAGATCAGTATTAGTTTCCGATGCACTACTGCAGCTATCCTGTATCCCTTGGACCTTCACATAGACCATGAAACATAGAAATTTCGTCGGGATTTAACCCAAAAGGCACAATACCGACTTAAGTACAAGAAGAATAAATCTTCTCGTTGTTTGTGGTTTGCTTTGGGCGTTTCCTGGGAGATCAGTATTAGATTCCGATGCATACTGCAACATTTCTCTATCCCTTAAACCTTCACATTGACGATGAAATACAGAAATTGTATCGGGATTTAATACAAAAGGCACAATGCCAACTTACGGACAAGATGAGTAATTCTTCTCATTGTTTCTGGTGTGCTTTGAGCGTTTCCTGGGACATCAGTACTAGATTCCGATGCACTACTGCTGCTTTACTCTATCCCGTGAACTCTCACATTGACGATGAATCACAGAAATTGCGTTGGGAATTAATACAAAAGGCACAATGCAGACTTATGTCCAAGAGGAGTAAATCTTCTCATTGTTTGTGGTTTGCTCTGAGCGTTTCCTGGGAGATCAGTGCTAGATTCCATTGCACTACTGCAACTTTACTCTATCCCTTGAACATTCACAATGACGACGAAACACAGATATTGTGTCGGGATTTAATACAATAGGCACAATGCCGATTTAAAAACAAGAAGAGTAAATCTTCTCATTGTTTCTGTTTTGCCTTGAGCGTTTCCTGGGAGATCAGATGTAGATTCCGTTGCACTACTGCAGCTTTCCTGTATCCCTTGGACCTTCACATAGACGATGAAACATAGAAATTTCGTCGGGATTGAACCCAAAAGGCACAATGCCGACTTAAGTACAAGAAGAATAAATCTTCTCGTTGTTTGTGGTTTGCTTTGGGCGTTTCCTGGGAGATCAGTATTAGATTCCGATACATACTGCAGCATTACTCTATCCCTTGGACCTTCACAATGACGATGAAACACAGAAATTGTGTCCAGATTTATTACAAAAGGCACAATGCCGCCTTAAGTACAAGAAGGATAATTCTTCTCATTGTTTCTGGTTTGCTGTGAGCGTTTCGTGGGAGATCAGTATTATAATCCGATACACTGCTGCAGTGTTGCTCTATTTCTTGGACCTTCACTTTGAGGATGAAACACAGAAATTGCGTCGGGATATAACACAAAAGGCAAAATGCCGACTTAAGTACAATGAGGTTAAATCTCCTCATTGTTTTTGGTATGCTTTGAGCGTTTCCTGGGAGATGAGTATTAGGTTGCGATGCACTTCTGCAGCTTCACTCTGTCGGATGGACTTTCACATTGACGATGAAACAAAGAAATTTCGTCGGGATTTATTACAAAAAGCACAATGCCGACTTAAGTACAAAAAGAGTAAATCTTCTCAATGTTTGTTGTTTGTTTGAGCGTTTCCTGGGAGATCAGTATTAGATTGCGAAACACTACTGCAGCTTCACTCTATCCCTTGGACCTTCAGATTGACGATGAAACACGGAAATTGCGTCGGAATTTAAAACAAAAGGCACAATGCGAACTTAAGTACAAGAAGAGTAAATATTCTTTGTGTTTGTGGTTTCTTTGAGCGTTTCCCTGGAGATCAGTATTAGATTGCAATGCACTACTGCAGCTTTACTCTATCCTTTGGAACTTCACATTGAGATGAAACACACAGATTGCGTCGGGATTTAATACAAAATTCACAATGCAAAACTTAAGTTCACGAAGAGTAAATCTCCTCATTTTTTGTGGTTTACTTTGAGTGGTTCCTGGGAGATCTGTATTAGATTCCGATGCACTTCTGCAGCTTTACTGTATCAATTGGAACTTCAGATAGACGATGAAAAAAAGATATTTCGTCGGGATTCCATACAAAATGCACAATGCCGACTTAAGTTTAAGATGAGTAAATCTTCCCATTGTTTGTGGTTAGTTTTGAGCGTTTCGTGGGAGATCAGCATTGGATTCCGATGGACAACTGCAGCGTTTCTCTATCTCTTGAACCTTCACATTGACGATGATGCTCAGAAATAGCGTCGGGATTTAATGCAAAAGGCACAATGACGACTTAAGTACAAGAAGAGTAAATATACTTTTTGTTTGTGGTTTGCTTTGAGCGTTTCCTGGGAGACCAGTATTAGATTCCGATAAACTACTGCAACTCTACTCTATCCCTTGGACCTTCACATTGACGATGAAACACAGAGATTGCGTCGGGATTTAATACAAAAGACACAATGCCGACTTAGGTTCAAGATGAGTAAATCATCTCATTGTCTGTGGTTAAGTTTGAGCGTTTCCGGGGAGATCAGTATTAGATTCCGATGCACTACTGCAGGTTTACTCTATCAATTGGACCTTCAGATTGACGATGAAACACGGAAGTTGTGTCGGGATTTAAAACAAAAGGCACAGTGCCGACTTAAGTACAAGATGAGTATATCTTCTCATTGTTTGTGGTTTCCTTTGAGCGTTTCCTGGTCGATCAGTATTAGATTACGATGCACTACTGCAGCTTTGCTCAATCGCTTGGCCCTTCACATTGACGATGGAACACATAATTGCTTCGAGATATAATACAAAAGGCACAATGCCGACTTAAGTACAAGAACAGTAAATCTTCTCATTGTTTGTGGTTTGCTCTGAGCGTTTCCTTGGGGATCAGTACCAGATTCGATTGCACTACTGCAGCTTTACTCTATCCCTTTTACCTTCACATTGACGATGAAACTCTGAAATTGCGTCGGGATTTAATACTAAAGGCACAATGACGACTTAAGTACAAGAAGAGAAAATCTTCTTATTGTTTGTGGTTTGCTTTCGGCGTTTCCTGGGAGATCAGTATTAGATTCCGATGCTCTACTGCAGCATTACTCTATCCCTTGGACCTTCACATTGACGATGAAACTCTGAAATTGCGTCGGGATTGAATACAAAATGCACAATGCCGACATAAGTACAAGATGAGTAAATCTTCCCATTGTTTGTGGTTTGTTTTGAGCGATTCCTGGGAGATCAGTATTAGATTCCGATGCACTTCTGCAGCTTTTCTTTATCGCTTGGACCTACACATTGACGATGAAACACAGAAATTGCGTCGGGATTTACTACAAAAGGCACAATGCCGACTTAAATACAAAAATAGTAAATCTTCTCAATATTTGTTGTTCGTTTGAACGTTTCCTGGGAAATCAGTATTAGATTCCGAGGCACTACTGCTGCTTTTCTCTATCCCTTGAACCTTCATATTGACGATGATACACAGAAATTGCGTCGGGATTTAATACAAAAGGTATTATGCCGACTCAAGTACAAGAAGAGTAAATATATCTTTTGTTTGTGTTTTGCTTTGAGCGTTTCCTGGGAGATCAGTAATTCATTCCGATGCACTACTGCAGCTTTACTCTATCATTTGGACCATCACATTGACGATGAAACACAGAAATTGCGTCGCGATTTAATATAAAAGGTACAATGCCGAATTGAGGACAACAATAGCAAATCTTCTCTTTGTTCGTGCTTTGTTTGAGCGTTCCTGGGAGATCAGTATTAGATTCCGATGCACTACTGCAACTTTAGTCTATCCCTTGGACCTTCACATTGACGATGAAACACAGAGATTCCGTCGGGATTTAATACAAAAGCCACAATGCCGACTTAAGTTCAAGATTAGTAAATCTTCTCATTGTTTGTGGTTTGCTTTGAGCCTTTCCTGGGCGATCAGTATTGGATTCCGATGCACTACTGCTGCTTTACTCTATCCCTTGGACTTTCGCATTGACGATGAACCGCAGAAATTGCGTTGGGATTAAATACAAAAGGCACAATGCCGACTTAAGTAGAAAAAGAGTAAAGTTTCTCAATGATTGTTGTTTGTTTGAGCGTTTCCTGGGAGATCAGTATTAGATTGCGAAACACTCCTGCAGCTTTACTCTATCCCTTGGACCTACAGACTGACGATGAAACACAGAAGTTGCGTCGGACTTTAAAACAAAAGGCACAATGCGAACTTAAGTACAAGAAGAGTAAATATTCCTTTTGTTTGTGGATTATTAAGCGTTTCCTGGGAGATCAGTATTAGATTCCGATGCACTACCACAGATTTACTCTATCCCTAGGACCTTCACATTAAGGATGAAACACAGAGAGTGCGTCGGGAATTAATACAAAAAGCACTATGCCAACGTCAGTTGAAGAAGTGTTAATCTTCTCATTGTTTGTGGTTTGCTCTGAGCGTTTCCTGGGAGATCAGTATTAGATTCCGATTCACAACTGCAGGTTTACTCTATCTCTTGGACCTTCAGATTGACGATGAATAACAGAAATTGCGTCGGAATTTAATACAAAGGGCACAATGCCGACATAAGTACAAAAAAAGTAAATCTTCTCAGTTTGTGGTTGGCTTTGAGCGTTTCCTGGGAGATCAGAATTTGATTCCGAAGCACTACTGCAGCTTTACTCTATCCCTTGGACCTCCAGATTGACGATGAAACACTGAAATTGCGTCTCGATTTAATACAAAAGGCACAATGCCGACTTAAGTACAGGAAGAGAAAATATTCTTTTTCTTTGTGGTTTGCTTTTAGCGTTTCCTGGGAGATCAGTACTAGATTCCGATGCAGATATTGTGTCGGGATTAAATACAAAAGGCACAATGCCGACTAAAGCACAAGAAGAGTAGATCTCCTTATATTTTCTGGTTTGCTTTTAGAGTTTCCTGGGAGATCAGTATTAGATTCCGATGCACTACTGCAGCTTTCCTCTACCCCTTGGACGTTCAGATTGACGATGAAACACAGATATTGCGTCGGGATTTAATACAAAAGGCACAATGCCGACGTAAGTACAAGAAGAGTAAATCTTCTCATTGTTTGTGGTTTGCTTTGAGCGTTTCCAGGGAGATCTGTATTAGATTCCGACGCACTTCTGCAGATTTACTCTATCAATTGGACCTTCTGATTGACGATGAAACACAGAAATTGTGTCGGGATTTAAAACAAAAGGCACAACGCCTACTTAAGTACAACAAGAGTATATCTTCTCATTGCTTGTGGTTTGCTTTGAGCGTTTCCTGGGAGATCAGTATTAGATTCCGATGCACTACTGCGGCTTTACTCTATCCGTTGGACCTTCAGATTGACGATGATACACAGAAGTTGCGTCGGGATTTAAAACAAAAGGCACAATGCCGACTAAAGTACAAAAATAGTAAAACTTCCCATTGTTTCTGGTTTGCTTTGAGCGTTTCCTGGTAGGTCAGTATTAGATTACAATGCACTACTGCAGCTTTGCTCTATCGCTTGGACGTTCACAATGACGATGAAACACAGAAGTTGCGTCGGGATATAATAGAAAAGGCACAATGCCGAATTAAGTACAAGAAGAGTACATCTCTTAATTGTTTGCGGTTTTCTTTGAGCGATCCTTGGGAGATCAGTACTACATTCCGATGCACTACTGCAGCTTACTCTATCCCTTGGACAGTCACATTGACGATGAAACACAGAGATTGCGTCGGGATTAATACAAAAGTACAATGCCGACTTAGTTTCAAGATGAACAAATCATCTCATTGTTTGTGGTTTGCTTTGAGCGTTTCCCGGGAGATCAGTATTAGATTCCGATGCACTTCTGCAGCTTTACTCTATGAATTGGACCTTCAGATTGACGATGAAACACGGAAGTTGTGTCGGGATTTAATGCAAAAGGCTCAATGACGACTAAGTATAATTTGGATAAATCGTCTCATTGTTTGTGTTTTGCTTTGAGCGTTTCCTAGGAGATCAGTATTAGATTCCGATTCACTTCTGCAGCTTTTCTCTATCGCGTGGACGTTCACATTGACGATGAAACACAGATATTTCGTCAGGATTCCATACAAAATGCACAATGCCGACTTAAGTACATGATGAGTAAATCTTCCCATTGTTTGTGGTTAGTTTTGAGCGTTTCGTGGGAGATCACCATTAGATTCGGATGGACAACTGCAGCTATTCTCTATCTCTTGAACCTTTATATTGACGATGATGCTCAGAAATTGCGTCGGGATTTAATACAAAAGGCACAATGCCGACTTAAGTACAAGAAGAGTAAATATACTTTTTGTTTGTGGTTTGCTTTGAGCGTTTCCTGGGAGATCAGTATTAGATTCCGATAAACTACTGCAACTCTACTCTATCCCTTGGACCCTCACATTGACGATGAAACACAGAAATTGCGTCGGGATTTAATACAAAAGGCACAATGCCGGCTTAGGTTCAAGATGAGTAAATCGTTTCATTGTTTGTGGTTAAACTTGAGCGTTGCCAGGGAGATCAGTATTAGATTCCGATGCACTACTGCAGCTTTACTCTATCAATTGGACCTTCAGATTGACGATGAAACACGGAAGTTGTGTCGGGATTGAAAACAAAAGGCACAGTGCCGACTTAAGTACAAGATGAGTATATCTTCTCATTGTTTGTGGTTTGCTTTGAGCGTTTCCTGGTCGATCAGTATTAGATTACGATGCACTACTGCAGCTTTGCTCAATCGCTTGGCCCTTCACATTGACGATGAAACACATAATTGCTTCGAGATATAATACAAGAGGCACAATGCCGACTTAAGTACAAGAAGAGTAAATCTTCTCATTGTTTGTGGTTTGCTCTGAGCGTTTCCTTGGGGATCAGTACTAGATTCGATTGCACTACTGCAGCTTTACTCTATCCCTTGGACCTTCACATTGACGATGAAACGCTGAAATTGCGTCGGGATTTAATACAAAAGGCACAATGACGACTTAAGTACAAGAAGAGAAAATCTTCTTATTGTTTGCGGTTTGTTTTCGGCGTTTCCTGGGTATCAGTATTAGATCCGATGCAGTACTGCAGCATTACTCTATCCCTTGGACCTTCACATTGACGATGAAACACAGTTATTGCGTCGGGATTTAATACAATATGCACAATCCCGACATAAGTACAAGATGAGTAAATCTTCCCATTGTTTGTGGATTGTTTTGAGCAATTCCTGGGAGATCAGTATTAGATTCCGATGCACTTCTGCAGCTTTTCTCTATCCCTTGAACCTTCATATTGACGATGATACTCAGAAGTTGCGTCGGGATTTAATACAAAAGGTACAATGCCGCCTTAAGTACAAAAAGAGTAAATATACCTTTTGTTTGTGTTTTGCTTTGAGCGTTTCCTAGGAGATCAGTATTACATTCCGATGCACTACTGCAGCTTTACTCTATCACTTGGACCATCACATTGTCGATGAAACACAGAAATTGCGTCGCGATTTAATATAAAAGGCACAATGCCGACTTGAGGACAACAATAGCAAATCTTCTCTTTGTTCGTGGTTTCCTGGGAGATCAGTATTAGATTCCGATGCACTACTGCAACTTTACTCTATCCCTTCGTCCTTCACATTGACGATGAAACACAGAGATTGCGTCGGGATTTAATACAAATGCCATAATGCCGACTTAAGATCAAGATGTGTAAATCTTCTCATTGTTTGTGGTTTGCTTTGAGTGTTTCCTGGGAAATCAGTATTGGATTCCGATGAACTACTGCTGCTTTCCTCTATCCCTTGGACTTTCGCATTGACGATGAACCGCAGAAATTGCGTTGGGATTTAATACAAAAGGCACAATGCCGACTTATGTACAAAAACAGTTAATCTTCTCAATGATTGTTGTTTGTTTGAGCGTTTACTGGGAGATCAGTATTAGATTGCGAAACACTCCTGCAGCTTTACTCTATCCCTTGGACCTTCAGATTGACGATGAAACACAGAAGCTGCGTCGGAATTTAAAACAAAAGGCACAATGCGAACTTAAGTACAAGAAGAGTAAATATTCCTTTTGTTTGTTGATTTTTAAGCGTTTCCTGGGAGATCAGTATTAGATTCCAATGCACTACCACAGCTTTACTCTATCCTTAGGACCTTCACATTAGGGATGAAACACAGAGAGTGCGTCGGGAATTAATACAAAAAGCACTATGCCAACGTCAGTTGAAGAAGAGTTAATCTTCTCATTGTTTGTGGTTTGCTTTGAGCGATTCCTGGGAGATCAGTATTAGATTCCGATGCACTACTGCAGGTTTACTCTATCCCTTGGTCTTTCAGATTGCCGATGAATAACAGAAATTGCGTCGGGATTTAAAACAAAAGGCACAATGCCGGCTTAAGTACAAGAAGGGTATATCTTCTCATTGTTTGTGGTTCGCTTTGGGCGTTTCCTGGTAGATCAGTATTAGATTCCGATGCACTACTGAAGGTTTACTCTATCCCTTGGACCTTCACATTGACGAAGAAACACAGAAATTGCGCCGGAATTTAATACAAAAGACACAATGCCGACTTAAGTACAAGAAGAGTAAATCTTCTCATTGTTTGTGGTTTCCTTTGAGCGTTTCCTGGGATCAGTATTACATTCCGATGCACTACTGCAGCTTTACTCTATCCCTAGGACCTTCACATCGACGATGAAACGCAGAGATTTCGTCGGAATTTAATACAAAAGAGACAATGCCGACATAAGTACAAAAAGAGTAAATCTTCGCATTGTTTGTGGTTTGCTTTGAGCGTTTCCTGGGAGATCAGAATTAGATTCCGATGCACTACTGCAGCTTTACTCTATCCCTTGGACCTTCAGATTGACAATGAAACACAGAAATTGCGTCTCGATTTAATACAAAAGGCACAATGCCGACTTAAGTACAAGAAGAGTAAATCTTGTTACTGTTTGTGGTGTGCTTTGAGCGTTTCCTGGTAGATCAGTATTAGATTCCGATGCAATACTGCAGCTTTGATCTTTCGCTTGGACCTTCACATTGACGATGAAACACAGAAATTGCGTCGGGATTTAATACAAAAGGCACAATGCCGACTTAAGTACAATCACGTTAAATCTTCTCATTGTTTGTGATTTGCTTTGAGCGTTTCCTGGGAGATCAGTATTAGATTCCGATGCAGTACTGCATCTTAACTCTATCCCTTGAACCTTATCAATGACGATGAAACTGAGAGATTGCGTCGGGATTTAATACAAAAGGCACAATGCTGACTTAAGTACAAGAAGAGTAAATCTTCTCATTGTTTGTAGTATGGTTTGAGCGTTTCCTGGGAGATCAGTATTAGATTACGATGCACAACTGCAGCTTTACTCTATCCCTTGGACCCTCGCATTTACGATGAAACACAGAAATTGCGACGGGATTTAATACAAAAGGCACAATGCCGACCTAAATACAAGAAGAGTAAATCTTCATTTTGTTTGTGGTTTGTTTTGCGCGTTTCCTGGGAGTTCAGCGTTAGATTCCGATGCACTACAGCATCTTTTCTCTATCCCTTGAACCTTCACATTGACGATGAAACTCAGAAATTGCGTCTGGATTTAATACAAATGGCACAATGCCGTCTTAAGTACAGGAAGAGAAAATATTCTTTTTCTTTGTGGTTTGCTTTGAGCGTTTCCTGGGATATCAGTACTAGATTCCGATGCAGATATTGTGTCGGGATTAAATACAAAAGGCACAATGCCGACTAAAGTACAAGAAGAGTAGATCTCCTCATATTTTCTGGTTTGCTTTTAGAGTTTCCTGGGAGATCAGTATTAGATTCCGATGCACTACTGTGGCTTTCCTCTACCCCTTGGACGTTCAGATTGACGATGAAACACAGATATTGCGTCGGGATTTAATACAAAATGCACAATGCCGACGTAAGTACAAGAAGAGTAAATCTTCTCATTGTTTGTGGTTTGCTTTGAGCGTTTCCTGGGATATCACCATTAGATACCGTGCTTTACTGCAGCATTACTCTACACCTTGAACCATCATTTTGACGATGAAACACAGATATTGTGTCGGGATTTAATACAAAAGGCACAATGTCGACTTAAGTGCAAGAAGAGTAAATCTTCTCATTTTTTGTGGTTTACTTTGAGTGGTTCCTGGGAGATCTGTATTAGATTCCGACGCACTTCTGCAGATTTACTCTATCAATTGGACCTTCGGATTGACGATGAAACACAGAAATTGTGTCGGGATTTAAAACAAAAGGCACAATGCCGAGTTAAGTACAAAAAGAGTATAACTTCCCATTGTTTGTGGTTTGCTTTGAGCGTTTCCTGGTAGATCAGTATTAGATTACGATGCACTACTGCAGCTTTGCTCTATCGCTTGGATGTTCACAATGACGATGAAACACAGAAGTTGCGTCGGGATATAATACAAAAGGCACAATGCCGACTTAAGTACAAGAAGAGTACATCTCTTAATTGTTTGCGTTTTTCTTTGAGCGATCCTTGGGAGATCAGTACTACATTCCGATGCACTACTGCAGCTTACTCTATCCCTTGGACAGTCACATTGACGATGAAACACAGAGATTGCGTCGGGATTAATACAAAAGTACAATGCCGACTTAGGTTCAAGATGAGTAAATCATCTCATTGTTTGTGGTTTGCTTTGAGCGTTTCCCGGGAGATCAGTATTAGATTCCGATGCACTTCTGCAGCTTTACTCTATGAATTGGACCTTCAGATTGACGATGAAACACGGAAGTTGTGTCGGGATTTAAAACAAAAGGCACAGTGCCGACTTAAGTACAAGATGAGTATATCTTCTCAATGTTTGTGGTTTGCTTTGAGCGTTTCCTTGTAGATCAGTATTAGATTACCATGCACTACTGCAGCTTTTCTCTATCACTTGGACCCTCACATTGACGATGAAACACATAATTGCGTCGGGATATAATACAAAAGGCACAATGCCGACTTAAGTACATGAAATGTATATCTCTTCATTGTTTTTGGTTTGCTTTGTGCGATCCGTGGGAGATCAGTACTAGATTCTGATGCACTACTGCAGCTTACTCTATCCCTTGGACATTCACATTGACGATGAAACACAGAAACTGCGTCGGGATTTAATACAAAAGGCACAATGACGACTTAAGTACAAGAAGAAAAAATCGTCTAATTGTTTGTGGTTTGTTTTGGGCGTTTCCTGGGAGATCAGTATTAGATTCCGATGCACTACTGCAGCATTACTCTATCCCTTGGACCTTCACATTGACGATGAAACACAGATATTGCGTCGGGATTTAATAAAAAAGGTACAATGCCGACTCAAGTACAAGAAGAGCAAATATACCTTTTGTTTGTGTATTGCTTTGAGCGTTTCCTGGGAGATCAGTATTACATTCCGATGCACTACTGCAGCTTTACTCTATCGCTTGGACCATCACATTGACGATGAAACACAGATATTGCGTCGGAATTTAAAACAAAATGCACAATGCTGACTTAAGCACAAAAAGAGTAAATCTTCTCAATGTTTGTTGTTTGTTTGAGCGTTTCCTGGGAGATCAGTATTAAATTGCGAAACACTACTGCAGCTTCAGTCTGTCCCTTGGACCTTCAGATTGAGGATGAAACACAGAAATTGCGTCGGAATTTAAAACAAAAGCACAATGCGAACTTAAGTACAAGAAGAGTAAATATGGTATTTGTTTGTGGTTTCTTTGAGCGTTTCCTGGGAGATCAGTATTAGATTGCAATGCACTACTGCAGCTTTACTCTATCCTTTGGAACTTCACATTGACGATGAAAGAAACAGATTGCGTCGGGATTTAATACAAAATTCACAATGCAAAACTTAAGTTCAAGAAGAGTACATCTTCTCATTTTTTGTGGTTTACTTTGAGTGGTTCCTGGGAGATCTGTATTAGATTCCGATGCACTTCTGCAGCTCTACTCTACCAATTGGACCTTCAGATTGACGATGAAACACAGAAATTGTGTCGGGATTTAAAACAAAATGCACAATGCCGATTAAAGTACAAAAAGAGTAAATCTTCTCATTGTTTGTGGTTTGCTATGAGCGTTTCCTTGGAGATCAGTACTAGATTCCATTGCACTACAGCAGCTTTACTCTATCCCTTGGAACCTCACATTGACGATGAAACACAGTAATTGCGTCGGGATATAGCCCAAACGGCACAATGCCGACTTAAGTACTAGAAGAGTAAATCTTCTCATTGTCTGTGGTTTGGTTTGAGCGCTTTCTGGGATTTCAGTATTTGATTCCGATGCACTACTGCAGCTTTACTCTATTCGTTGGACCCTCACATTGACGATGAAACACAGAAATTGCATCGGGATTTAATACAAAAGGCACAATGACGACTAAGTATAATTTGGATAAATCGTCTCATTGTTTGTGTTTTGCTTTGAGCGTTTCCTAGGAGATCAGTATTAGATACCGATTCACTTCTGCAGCTTTTCTCTATCGCGTGGACGTTCACATTGACGATGAAACACAGATATTTCGTCGGTATTCCATACAAAATGCACAATGCCGACTTAAGTACATGATGAGTAAATCTTCCCATTGTTTGTGGTTAGTTTTGAGCGTTTCGTGGGAGATCAGCATTAGATTCCGATGGACAACTGCAGCTTTTCTCTATCTCTTGAACCTTCACATTGACGATGATGCTCAGAAATTGCGTCGGGATTTAATACAAAAGGCACAATGCCGACTTAAGTACAAGAAGAGTAAATATACTTTTTGTTTGTGGTTTGCTTTGAGCGTTTCCTGGGAGATCAGTATTAGATTCCGATAAACTACTGCAACTCTACTCTATCACTTGGACCTTCGCATTGACGATGAAACACAGAGATTGCGTCGGGAATTAATACAAAAGGCACAATGCCGGTTTAGGTTCAAGATGTGTAAATCATTTCGTTGTTTGTGGTTAAACTTGAGCGTTTCCAGGGAGATCAGTATTAGATTCCGATGCACTACTGCAGCTTTACTCTATCAATTGGACCTTCAGATTGACGATGAAACACGGAAGTTGTGTCGGGATTTAAAACAAAAGGCAGAGTGCCGACTTAAGTACAAGATGAGTATATCTTCTCATTGTTTGAGGTTTGCTTTGAGCGTTTCCTGGTCGATCAGTATTAGATTACGATGCACTACTGCAGCTTTGCTCAATCGCTTGGCCCTTCACATTGACGATGAAACACATAATTGCTTCGAGATATAATACAAGAGGCACAATGCCGACTTAAGTACAAGAAGAGTAAATCTTCTCATTGTTTGTGGTTTGCTCTGAGCGTTTCCTTGGGGATCAGTACTAGATTCGATTGCACTACTGCAGCTTTACTCTATCCCTTGGACCTTCACATTGACGATGAAACTCTGAAATTGCGTCGGGATTTAATACAAAAAGCACAATGATGACTTAAGTACAAGAAGAGAAAATCTTCTTATTGTTTGCGGTTTGTTTTCAGCGTTTCCTGGGAGATCAGTATTACATTCCGATGCACTACTGCAGCGTTACTCTATCACTTGGACCATCACATTGTCGATGAAACACAGAAATTGCGTCGCGATTTAATATAAAAGGCACAATGCCGACTTGAGGACAACAATAGCAAATCTTCTCTTTGTTCGTGGTTTCCTGGGAGATCAGTATTAGATTCCGATGCATTACGGCAACATTACTCTATCCCTTCGTCCTTCACATTGACGATGAAACACAGGGATTGCGTCGGGATTTAACACAAAAGCCATAATGCCGACTTAAGATCAAGATGTGTAAATCTTCTCATTGTTTGTGGTTTGCTTTGAGCGTTTCCTGGGAGATCAGTATTGGATTCCGATGCACTACTGCTGCTTTCCTCTATCCCTTGGACTTTCGCATTGACGATGAACCGCAGAAATTGCGTTGGGATTTAATACAAAAGGCACAATGCCGACTTAAGTACAAAAAGAGTTAATCTTCTCAATGATTGTTGTTTGTTTGAGCGTTTCCTGGGAGATCAGTATTAGATTGCGAAACACTCGTGCAGCTTTACTCTATCCCTTGGACCTTCAGATTGACGATGAAACACAGAAGTTACGTCGGAATTTAAAACAAAAGGCATAATGCGAACTTAAGTACAAGAAGAGTAAATGTTCCTTTTGTTTGTTGATTTTTAAGCGTTTCCTGGGAGATCAGTATTTGATTCTAATGCACTACCACAGCTTTACTCTATCCCTAGGACCTTCACATTAAGGATGAAACACAGAGAGTGCGTCGGGAATTAATACAAAAAGCACTGTGCCAACGTCAGTTGAAGAAGAGTTAATCTTCTCATTGTTTGTGGTTTGTTTTGAGCGTTTCCTGGGAGATCAGTATTAGATTCCGATGCACTACTGCACGTTTACTCTATCCCTTGGACCTTCAGATTGTCGATGAATAACAGAAATTGCGTCGGGATTTAAAACAAAAGGCACAATGCCGGCTTAAGTACAAGAAGGGTATATCTTCTCATTGTTTGTGGTTCGCTTTGGGCGTTTCCTGGTAGATCAGTATTAGATTCCGATGCACTACTGAAGGTTTACTCTATCCCTTGGGCCTTCACATTGACGAAGAAACACAGATATTGCGCCGGAATTTAATACAAAAGACACAATGCCGACTTAAGTACAAGAAGAGTAAATCTTCTCATTGCTTGTGGTTTCCTTTGAGCGTTTCCTGGGATCAGTATTACATTCCGATGCACTACTGCAGCTTTAGTCTATCCCTAGGACCTTCACATCCACGATGAAACGCAGAAATTTCGTCGGAATTTAATACAAAAGGCACAATGCCGACTTAAGTACAATCACGTTAAATCTTCTCATTGTTTGTGGTTTGCCTTGAGCGTTTCCTGGTAGATCAGTATTAGATTCCGATGCACTACTGCAACTTTACTCTATCCCTTCGTCCTTCACATTGACGATGAAACACAGAGATTGCGTCGGGATTTAATACAAAAGCCATAATGCCGACTTAAGATCAAGATGTGTAAATCTTCTCATTGTTTGTGGTTTGCTTTGAGCGTTTCCTGGGAGATCAGTATTGGATTCCGATGCACTACTGCTGCTTTCCTCTATCCCTTGGACTTTCGCATTGACGATGAACCGCAGAAATTGCGTTGGGATTTAATACAAAAGGCACAATGCCGACTTAAGTACAAAAAGAGTTAATCTTCTCAATGATTGTTGTTTGTTTGAGCGTTTCCTGGGAGATCAGTATTAGATTGCGAAACACTCGTGCAGCTTTACTCTATCCCTTGGACCTTCAGATTGACGATGAAACACAGAAGTTACGTCGGAATTTAAAACAAAAGGCATAATGCGAACTTAAGTACAAGAAGAGTAAATGTTCCTTTTGTTTGTTGATTTTTAAGCGTTTCCTGGGAGATCAGTATTTGATTCCAATGCACTACCACAGCTTTACTCTATCCCTAGGACCTTCACATTAAGGATGAAACACAGAGAGTGCGTCGGGAATTAATACAAAAAGCACTGTGCCAACGTCAGTTGAAGAAGAGTTAATCTTCTCATTGTTTGTGGTTTGCTTTGAGCGTTTCCTGGGAGATCAGTATTAGATTCCGATGCACTACTGCACGTTTACTCTATCCCTTGGACCTTCAGATTGTCGATGAATAACAGAAATTGCGTCGGGATTTAAAACAAAAGGCACAATGCCGGCTTAAGTACAAGAAGGGTATATCTTCTCATTGTTTGTGGTTCGCTTTGGGCGTTTCCTGGTAGATCAGTATTAGATTCCGATGCACTACTGAAGGTTTACTCTATCCCTTGGGCCTTCACATTGACGAAGAAACACAGATATTGCGCCGGAATTTAATACAAAAGACACAATGCCGACTTAAGTACAAGAAGAGTAAATCTTCTCATTGCTTGTGGTTTCCTTTGAGCGTTTCCTGGGATCAGTATTACATTCCGATGCACTACTGCAGCTTTAGTCTATCCCTAGGACCTTCACATCCACGATGAAACGCAGAAATTTCGTCGGAATTTAATACAAAAGGCACAATGCCGACTTAAGTACAATCACGTTAAATCTTCTCATTGTTTGTGGTTTGCCTTGAGCGTTTCCTGGTAGATCAGTATTAGATTCCGATGCAATACTGCAGCTTTGATCTTTCGCTTGGACCTTCACATTGACGATGAAACACAGAAATTGCGTCGGGATTTAATACAAAAGGCACAATGCTGACTTAAGTACAATCACGTTAAACCTTCTCATTGTTTGTGGTTTGCTTTGAGCGTTTCCTGGGAGATCAGTATTAGATTCCGATGCAGTACTGCATCTAAACTCTATCCCTTGAACCTTAACAATGACGATGAAACTCAGAGATTGCGTCGGGATTTAATACAAAAGGCACAATGCTGACTTAAGTACAAGAAGAGTAATTCTTCTCATTGTTTGTAATTTCTTTTAAGCGTTTCCTGGGAGATCAGAATTGGTTTCCGATGCACTACTGCGGCATTACTATATCCCTTGGACCTTCACATTGACGATGAAACACAGAAATTGCGTCGGGATTTAATACAAAAGCCTCAATTCCGACTTAAGTACAAGAAGAGTAAGTCTTCATCATTGTTTGTGGTTTGGTTTGAGCTTTTCCTGGGAGATCAGTATTAGATTCGATTCCAATGCGCTACTGCAGCTTTACTCTATACCGTGGTCCTTCACATTGGCGATGAAATACAGAAATTTCGTTGGGATTTAAAACAAAAGGCACAATGCCGACGTTAGTACAAGAAGAGTAAATCTTCTCATTGTTTGTGGTTTGATTTGAGCGTTTCCTGGGAGTTCAGTGATAGAATCCGATGCAGTACTGCTGCTTTACTCCATCCCTTTGACCTTCACATTGACGAAGAAACACAAAAATTGCGTCGGAATATAATACAAAAGGCACAATGCCGACTTAAGTACAATCAGGTCAAATCTTCTCATTGTTTGTGGTTTGCTTTGAGCGTTTCCTGGGAGATCAGTATTATATTCCGATGCACTTCTGCAGCTTTACTCTAACCCTTGGACCTTCACAATGACGATGAAACACAGAAATTGCGTCGGGATTTAATACAAAAGGCACAATGCTGACATAAGTAGAAGAAGAGTAAATCTTCTCATTGTTTGTGGTTTGTTTTTAGCGTTTCCTGGGAGATCACAATTAGATTCCGATGCACTACTGCAGCTTTACTCTATCCCTTGAACCTTCAAATTCACGATGAAACACAGAAATTGTGTCGGGATTTAATACAAAAGGTACAATGCCGACTTAAGTACAAGAAGAGTAAATCTTCTCATTGATTCTGGTTTGCTTTGAGCGTTTCCTGGGAGATCAGTATTAGATTCCGATGCACTACTGCAGCTTTTCTCTATCCCTTGGACCTTCACATTGACAATGAAACACAGAAATTGCGTCGGGATGTTATTTAAAAGGCACAATGC
Organism: Schistocerca piceifrons; assembly: GCF_021461385.2. Classification (NCBI taxonomy): domain Eukaryota; kingdom Metazoa; phylum Arthropoda; class Insecta; order Orthoptera; family Acrididae; genus Schistocerca; species Schistocerca piceifrons. Next base: position 1,267,760 of record NW_025729171.1, on the reverse strand, counting down.
CGACTTAAGTACAAGAATAGTAAATCTTCTCATAGTTCTTGGTTTGCTTTGAGCGTTTTCTGGTAGATCAGTATAATATTCCGATACACTACTGCAGCTTTATTCTATCCCTAGGACCATCACATTGACGATGAAACACAGAGAGTGCGTCGGGTATTAATACAAAAGGCACAATGCCAACCTAAGTTGAAGAAGGGTTAATTTTCTCATTGTTTGTGGTTTGCTTTGAGCGTTTCCTGGGAGATCAGTATTAGATTCCGATGCACTACTGCAGCTTTACTCTATCCCTAGGACATTCTCATCGACGATGAAACGCAGAAATTGTGTGGGGATTTAATACAAAAGGCACAATGCCGACTTAAGTTCAAAAACTTTTTATCTTCTCATTGTTTGTGAATTGCTTTGAGCGTTTCCTGGGAGATCAGGATTAGACTCCGATTCACTACTGCAGCTTTACTCTATCCCTTGGACCTTCACATTGACGATGAAACACAGATTTACTCATCTTGTACTTAACTCGGCATTGTGCCTTCTGTATTAAATCCCAACACAATTTCTGTGTTTCATCGTCAATGTGAAGGTCCAAGGGATTCAGTAAAGCTGCAGTAGTGCATCGGAATCTAATACTGATCTTCCAGGAAACGCACAAAGCAAACCACAAAAAAAGAGAAGATTGGCTCTTTTTGTACTTAAGTCGGCATTGTGCCTATTGTATTAATTCCCGAGGCAATTTCTGTGTTTCATCGTCAATGTGAAGGTACAAGGGATAAAGTAAAGCTGCAGTAGTGCATTGGAATCTAATACTGATCTCCCAGGAAACGCTTAAAACAAACCACAAACAGAAATTGCCTCGGAAATTAATACAAAAGGCACAATGCCGACTTAAGTACAAAAAGAGCCAATCTTCTCTTTTTTTGTGATTTGCTTTGAGCGTTTCCTGGGAGATCAGTATTAGATTCCGATGCACTACTGCAGGTTTACTCTATCCCTTAGACCTTCAGATTGACGATGAAACACAGAAATTGCGTCTGGATTTAATACAAAAGGCACAGTGCCGACTAAAGTGCAAGAGGAGTAAATCTTCTCTATGTTTGTGGTTTGTTTTGAGCGTTTCCTGGGAGGTCGGTATTAGATTCCGATGCACTACTGCAGCTTTACTCGATCCCGTGGACCTTCAGATTGACGATGAAACACGGAAATTGGGTCGGTATAAAATACAAAAGGCACAATGCCGACTTAAGTACAAGAGGAGTATATCTCTTCATTGTTTGTGGTTTGCTTTGAGCGTTTCCTGGGAGATCAGTATTAGATTCCGATTCACTACTGCAGCTTAACTCTATCTCTTGAACCTTCTCATTGACGATGAAATTCAGAAATTGCGTCGGGATTTAATACAAAAGGCACAATGCTGACTTAAGCACAATCAGGTTAAATCTTCTCATTGTTTGTGGTTAACTTTGAGCGTTTCCTGGGCGATCAGTATTAGATTCCGATGCACATCTGCAGCTTTACTCTAACTCTTGGACCTTCACAATGACGATGAAACACAGATATTGCGTCGGGATTTGATACAAAAGGTACAATGTAAGTACAAGAAGAGTAAATATTCTTTTTGTTTGTGGTTTGCTTTGAGCGTTTCCTGGCAGATCAGTATTAAATTCCGATGCACTACTGCATCTTCACTCCATCCCTTGGACCTTCACATTGACGACGAAACACAGAAATTGCGTCGGAATGTAATGTAAAAGGCACAATGCCGACTTAAGTACAAGAAGAGTAAATCTTCTCTCTTTCGTGGTTTGCTTTGAGCGTTTCCTGAGAGATGTGTATTAGATTCCGATGCACTACTGCAGCTTTACTCTATCCCTAGGATTTTTAGATTGATTATGAAACACAGAAATTGCGTCGGGATTTAAAACAAAAAGCACAATGCCGCCTTAAGTACAAGAAGAGTAAATCTTCTCATTGTTTGTGGTTTGATTTTAGCGTTTCCTGGGAGATCAGTATTAGATTCCGATGCACTACTGCAGCTTTACTCTATCCCTTGGACATTCACATTGACAATGAAACACAGAAATTGTGTCGGGATTTTAAGGAACCATTTGCACTCGAGCACTGACAATATTTAATTTAGTTAACTTAGATTATATGTATCGATTTTTTAAGACAAGAGAATGCAAAATAAAGCAATTAAGACCGCTCTCTTGTCACAGCCAGTAGGCATCAACACTCTCATGTCATTCGTTGTCCTAGAAGGACTTAATATTTTGTGCGGCTCCACAGTTAGCCATATTGATATTTATTAGCAGAAAAGAGGCGCAGAATTAATAAGTCGCTCTCATTTGTGAATGATCTGCCATTATTTATCTAGAATTTTACGTAAGTGTAATTTATATCGTAATGTATATGTTGAAATGAATAGATGTTTATTTAATCTTATGCTTTTCTTTGTTTTAGTAGTTTTAGTCGCTCCATTTTCATGATTGATGCTGAGGTCAGATATCAGACTCTGTCTGCAAAACAAATATATAATGAGCCCTGGCTACGTTCCGTACATCTTCGGACGTGCAAAGCTCGATAAATTCACAGTGTAAAATTTTAATCCTCAATTACTTATCCAAACAAATAATCATTATTATTACAAATTATTATTATTATATTTTATTATCATTTTATTTTATATGTTTTATTTATTACACTGGCGACTATGTGCCAGGACTCATTATTGTATCTGTACTACAACTAATTGTTCTTTTTCATGTACATCCTGACCGGCAACAACCTATGTGATGAGAATATTGAAGAAAACTAATAAAATCTGGAGACAATTTGGACTGGAAATGCAATCTTCGCATCAAGGCGACATGTACGGTAAGACGCAGCACTCGCGCACCCACAATTGATTCCAAGCACATTTTTCATTCAAAATTAATTTTCTCAGCATTAAATTCAATATTCAGTTTCCATTCAGTAATTTTTTTCAAATTCCGCGAAATCTCATTATTCAGACGATTACATTCCGATCCAACAATACGCAAGTTACATTGCACAATATGGCCGACATTGTACAAGATTCAAGCAACATGGCTAGTCACCATTAACAGGTATGCTACTTTAGATCTTTAAAGTCATCTCTCAATAATTCTCAGTCATTTAAACACACACATAGGCAGTACATCTTCACACTACGCGTTTAAACGATTTTTTCTTGCACACAATTTATTCACGATATGGTAAAAACTCGACACCAGTACACAATGGAACAACAATCAAGTAATGCAAACATGGATACACAGACACAGTCAGACACAGAAATTAATACAGACACGCAAACGCATCAAAATAACCTGCTACACATACACACAAACGCCGAAAGGAGCAACTCCGAACCAAACCGGAGAGACCACGTCACGTCTAATGACGCGGCGGGGGCAAGCTCATTTTGCAATCAAAATTTTGGTGCTATACTGAATTCAATTTTGGAAGGCATATCCAATATTAAGCAAGATAATGACTAAAAATTCTCACAATTAATGACAGACAATGCAGCCTTCAGGAATGACATAAAATCAGACTTCGCCACACTGACTCAAAAGGTAGATGAAATTAATACACGTCTTTCCAAACAGGTCGACGATCTTACGGAAAAATTCGAAAATGTAGAGTTACGACAAAGCTACAATGCCAATCACATCCATGACTTGACAAAAACCTGTGAAACTATTAATTGCAAACTAGAATCAAACACGCACGCATGTGACGAAATTAATTTAAAGGTGAATACAATAGAAACAAACGTAGCTGACATCCACAAACAGATTCACACAACAATACAGATAGAGGCTGAACCCCATTTGTCTCGCATTAATTCACAATTTAAAGAATGGACGGCACACAAAGACGAAATTTTTGAAGAATGTATACAAAACAAATTGCCACATATTGTGCACGATTCTGTAGTGGAATACATGAACAACAATAGACAAGTAATCGATGACGATATGCAAACAAAGACAACTCAATGCCAAGCACAACAGAATAGTACACCCACTACACATTTTTACACACACAGAAGAAAATCTCGATTCGGAAATGAACACATGTACACACACGAATTTCCACACTCAAATACACAATACACTGACACGCATAGCAACAGATACCCACCACCTGAAATACAATACAATTATTCTGATGAAGAACCATGTACACACAGGGAAGAATTCAATGATTACATGGAAAGAAACAGACGAACACGTAACAAAGAAGAAGAAAGTCTATTCAAGCACCGTAAATTCCAACCTTTTATACCAGGCAAAAACACTGTACACCCTGTCATCTTCTTAAAAGCTTTTAGGAACGCATTCCCACGTTCGTGGAGCGACCACAAACGCATTGCGTACGTTGTGGATTACATTCAAGGGGACGCTGCTGTCTGGGCTTACCATGAAAGCGACAGATGTGTAACATACGAGCAGTTTGAACGCGCCTTCTTGAATAAGTTTTGGTCACCCACTGTGCAGGAACGCATCCGCAAACAAGTCACTGAACCCGAACACTTCAATCCTAAAAACGGCAACCTGCGCAGATATTTCGAGAAGTACCTAAACATGACACACTTCCTTAATGAACCAGTGAAACCAAAAGATGTGATCCGATCACTGAAAGCAAGACTTCCTTTTAATATTAAAGAGAAATTACTGTACTTACCGGACGACGATCCTGAATATTTTTTGGAAAAGTTAGATGCTGTTGATTTATTATATGAAGAACAAGAACCAACACACAACTCACGCAGTAGGAATCAACATGTCTACATTGCTACATTACCAAACACACAGCAAAATTCACAACACACAGTAAACATGCAAAACAGTCACCACAACTCACAGCTGCACACAAACAACAACTACGACTATACACAGGGAGATAACCCGTACAAAAAACGAAGAAACAACAATTTTAATTCAAGAAGGAATAGTGGAAACAACAACGCACACAAAGCAAAACAGAAACACTGGCAAAGAAACAACAACACAGATTACACAAGAAATGGAACACTTACACCGCACTTTAATCAGAACGACAACCAGTATTATGTGAGACAGTGGCAAACACCGCAACCACCACCACAAAATCATGTTCAGATGCCACAAGGGAATTTTGTGCAAACAAGCAACACAAACCAACAAGTGACTTCAGCCAACCGAAAACAGACAGGTGATTGGCAAAGACAATATCCAAATGTAAATATTATTGAGGTAGCTAATGAAACTACAACTACACTTACCAATGACCAGACAAACCAGGTAAACTAGAACCAGTCATTACTGAGCCCCAGGTCGTGACTGAGGAACATTTGGGGGGCAACTTCAATTTAGAAACTATGTTTGAATACACACTTGCTAGTGAAACTGTGAAACAAGAAAAATTAACATTTACACAACAAGAGTTGCCTACACTATTCTTAAGATATAATGAAAGTGGAAACTTAGCTGATGATCTGATAAATGACAACACACAATGTCACAATGTAAAGAAAAGATTTGTACTGTATTCCACCTCAGGCATTGTAGGAGGTATACCTACTAACATAATTATTGATACAGGAGCTGCTGTCAGTGTGATTTCTCACAATTTTTATACTATGATGAAGAAAACTTCTAAGATACCAGAGTTCCCAGTTCAGAACTGTTTAATATTAACTGCATTAGGTAATAAGTCAAGTAGAGTTAATAAGCAGGTATTTGTGACTGTTAATATGGGAAATGGAATCGTACAATGGCCTTTCCTAGTTGTCCAAAACCTTGCTCCCAATTGTATATTGGGTATTGATTTTCTTTGCGAGAAGGACTGTACTATAGACTTCTCCAAAGGCATTTGTTATTTTAAGTATGAAGGCAGAGACATACTTTTGAACTTGGATACTCGACTAGTAGACCATAACAAGCACTGTTCTGGCTACAAGATACAGATTATACGTGAGACTGACATAGATTCCACACAACAACCTGTATCACACGGTGAGGGAGTGAATGATGTACTTACACAAATTAATTCTAAGTTATCAGAATGTGATGCTATTAATGAAGAGGAGAGATCCCAGCTTAAACATATTTTACTTAAGAATAAGGATGTTTTCACTAGTAAGCCAGGTAGGATCAACACATATATGTATACGATTGAAGTCAAGCCTCACCAAATCTATTACCACAAGTCATACAATGTACCTCTAGCTCTGCGACCTGCAGTTTGGGAAGAACTAAAGAAAATGATTACATGGAATATTATAGAACCATCAACATCTCCATATTGTAGCCCTTTGTATGTAGTGAAAAGACACAATGGAAGTATCAGGTTAGTATTAGATGCAAGAGCTATCAACCAAATTATCTTACCTGTGAGGACACAACCAGAAAATCTTGACGAACAACTTCAGAAGTTCTTGGATGCGAAATATTTCTCTACAATAGAGCTTAAAAATTCGTTTTGGCAGGTGCCAATAAGCAAAGAATCCAGAAAATATACAGCCTTTATGTTTGGTGGCAGAACTTATCAATTTTGTGTATTACCATTTGGCCTAAATGTAAGCTCAGGAGTATTCATTACTGCAATAAACTCTGTACTCAGTGACGATTTACTAGAAACTGTTACACACTATGTAGATGACATACTGATTGCCTCAAAAACCTGGAAGGATCACACTGATACCCTGAACACTTTACTATGCAGATTCACGCAAGCTGGTATCACTGCCAATATTTGTAAATCTAGATTTGCTTGTTGTGAGATCAAATACCTAGGACACATCATCAACACACAAGGCATTAAACCTGAGCCGTCAAAATTAGATGCTATCAGACATTTCCCCAGTCCCACTAATAAGAAACAGTTAAAATCATTTCTCGGTCTATGCTCATTTTTCAGACGATTCATACCTAAACAGTTACTCAATAGCAGATACTTACTAAACTTATTAAAGAAGAACCAGGTATGGATTTGGAACCAAGACTGTGAAAATGACTTTACTAAAATCAAAGAAGCCTTAGTAAATTCTAACATGCTGGAACATCCAGACTTCAATTTGAACTTTTGTATTGCTTGTGATGCATCAAACATTGGTTTGGGATGTTGTTTATTTCGACTTGTTAATACAGAAACTTCAGAACATATTAAGATCATTGGTTTTGCCAGTCATACTTTAACGGAATGTGAAAGATCTTACCCCACCACAGAATTGGAAACATTATCTATTATATGGGCATTTAAAAAGTTTAATTATTATCTGTATGGAAGACACGCCATTATATACACTGACCATCAAGCACTTACATTCCTTTCGTCATGTAAACTCATTCATCCCAGACTTACACGATGGGCACTTGCATTACAGAATCACTCTTTTGAAATCAAGCACATCAAGGGAACAGACAACGTAATAGCTGACACACTTTCAAGACTACCGCAAGGATTACACCATAACAATACAGACTTTGAGAACACACACGATTACAGAATACTACTCATGCAAGACAAACAGTTTACACAATACTACATAGACCTATGCAAGAACATGGCAACACTACAAGATTCAGATCCACACTGGTACAAAATAAAACAAATCATAGTACAACAACACAATGACACTTTACAAGACAGATACATGTTACACAACAACATACTTTTCTACAAAAGACACACAAATGCTACTAACTGGTGCGTTTGCATACCACAAGATTCTGTACACAATCTCGTTGCACACACTCACACAGTTTGGGGACACTATGGAACAAAGAAATGTCTAAACAAGTTACATACATATTGCTATTTTCCAAACATGAGAAGAAAAATACATGATGTTATCAGCAAATGTCTCATATGTCAAAAATCCAAGCCACAAAATCAATCCACCAAAACAGATTTGCACTCTATCTTACCTACTGGACCTAGAGAGATACTTTGTACAGATGTTAGCGGACCTCATCCAACTAGCATCGGAGGTTGCAAATACATTCTAGCATTTTATGACATATTTTCTAAGCACATCAAACTTTTTGCCATTAAGTCACCCACAGCAAACACCATCATCAGAAGATTCACAAATGATTACATGCCATACTGTGGAAAACCTAAAGCCATTCTATCAGATAACGCCAAGTATTATGCAGGATTCACCTGGAGAAAATTTCTAAAGGACAATAACATTAAGAACATCTTTATTTCAAAGTTTCATGCATCAGCCAACCCTTGTGAGAGAGTTTTTAGAGAATTAAATAGATTCATGAGAACTTATACCTCAACACAGCACACAAACTGGATACATTACCTAGCACTTTTTGAGGAAATACACAACAATTTAAATATATACAACACACCCTACACTCCCAGAGAAATCATGTTTGACACAAAGGAAACTAATGAATGGAGCAACCCACTACCAAAATTTTCTGACACCAAGTACTCATTGCAATTACTGAACAAGCTGACATTAGAAATAAGAACTATGGTGCTAATCTGAAAAGAAGGCAAAACTTTACAATAGGCATGCAAGTTTTACTTAAGACCCACTACAAATCGTCATTACCTCTAAAACGTAATGTTAAGTGGCGTCCATTATATGAAGGTCCTTACACAATCATTAATATACCACACCCTGGAGCATATCTGTTACAAAACCCCAAGAATAAGAGAATTTTAGGTTTGTACCCTCACAAAGATTTGAAAACTTTTAGCCCTTAGCAGAGTATGCTGATACAAAAACAAGGTAAGTCACATCTGGTACTTCAAGCTGGAAGAAGAAGAAGATATAAGCTATAATCTTAACTATCTACATTTTACAGCATCAGCAGTAACAGCATCAGCAGCAGCAAGAAGATAAGACACAGGAAGAACTAACAATTTTCATGCAAAGCACAGTTACTGATTATATTTGATAATACCTTGCAGACAAGCTGACAGACTAAATGACCGGAGACAATTGCTGCTCTGAACCTGATATATTAATTGGCATGATAGACACTTGATTTGCTATTCACACTCACACCACAATCCACATGAACACAACATGCACAAAAAAAAAAACACTCTACAGGAAATGACAAATGAGATTAATTGAGCAAGGCTATATAATTTATTTTATTTGTAAATGATACTTTGTGCATGTGCTAATTTGGAATTGATTGTGGATGTGACGTGTCGTGTCTTATTGTAATCATGACTTTTCAGGATAGATCATCTCAAGGATGTTTTCTAACCTATTATGAAAGTTTATGTTGCAGGAAACATTTAATGAGGAAGAACACTTATTGTGTAGTACTGATGTAAAGGAAAATATACTTAAAAGGAAAACTTTATTAAAAAGGGGAAGAGACCTATAAAAGAAAATGGATTTTCTGAATGTATCACAATACACTGAACCTATTAGATAACTTTTTTTATGTCTGACCCGTATGTATTTGTAAATATCTAGTTTAATGCAATTGAAAAATATAAAATATGTATATGTATTACGAAACAATGTAGTGTAAATGTATAGATACATGTTTCACAGAAAATTTTTATATCTATGTAAATATGTAACAGAAAACTGTACTCAAAGTGAAGTGATATTTGTTATGTTTTGTGCTCTCTGTTGTGAACGAACATTTTGTTTTGCAACGAACAATGTATGAACAAGTTGTGTGCAAATATTAAAAAAAAACGGTTCACTGCGCTCATGATGGAACACTATAGGTGACGTGAGTAGCAAAACCACGGCACACTTTTCCACGAAACGACGACACAATATCCAGGAGACGACATACGCTTTTTGGAAGACGAAATATGGTGGTTACTGAGTAGATGTAACACGGACTGGTCAGTATGGAACCACTGGCACCATGAACTCCTACCAAGACGAAACCATATTTTAACTATGTCTTCCAAAGCACGCTTCGTTGCGAGATTCTTGATCTCCAACTTGTTTCTTCAAGAACTTTCGTCTCAATGTAAACAAAACGTGTGACATGTGACATTTACTTTAAAGTGCAAAGACTTTAGCACAGTATAAACCTTTACTACCAAGTGACATTCTAAAGAGAATATGTTCACATATCTCTGAATATGCACAAAACCATTAATTAATTTTATTTATTGAATGAACATGTGTAATAACATTTTGAAGTGAAAGAGAACAACGGACTATATGCCCATCAAAATTTTTACAAAATAGCAGCACAAGTGAATATGAACTATGAAATTCGTTACAGTCTGTGTAGAACTGTTACATAAAATTGAGAGCTGTATGCATGCTAGCAGTGATAGCACTGAGCCACTTCGCTAGTCTCTGATACTGCAGTTTCCAGGTTCAATACTGCTCGGAATCGAATATTTTTATTTTTTCTTTTCACTTTCATTGATCTTGTATGTAATTATTATTTATGTACTTTTGTGGATGTATGACATTTTATGATATTTTAAGTATGTTGAATCTGTGAAACAAGATATGTAATAACTTATGATTCATGACAAGACAAATAAAGAAAATACGTCAACAACTTGCTCAGCTGCAGGTGGTACACCTTTGCTCTCGGAATTTGGGGGGCAGTTTAAGGAACCATTTGCACTCGAGCACAGACAATATTTAATTTAGTTAACTTAGATTGTATGTATCGATTTTTTAAGACAAGAGAATGCAAAATAAAGCAATTAACACCGCTCTCTTGTCACAGCGAGTAGGCATCAACACTCTCATGTCATTCGTTGTCCTAGAAGGACTTAATATTTTGTGCGGCTCCACAGTTAGCCATATTGATATTTATTAGCAGAAAAGAGGCGCAGAATTAATAAGTCGCTCTCATTTGTGAATGATCTGCCATTATTTATCTAGAATTTTACGTAAGTGTAATTTATATCGTAACGTATATGTTGAAATGAATATATGTTTATTTAATCTTATGCTTTGCTTTGTTTTAGTAGTTTTAGTCGCTCCATTTTCATGATTGATGCTGAGGTCAGATATCAGACTCTGTCTACAATAAAAATATATAATGAGCCCTGGCTACGTTCCGTACATCTTCGGACGTGCGAAGCTCGATAAATTCACGGCGTAAAATTTTAATCCTCAATTACTTATCCAAACAAACAATCATTACTATTACAAATTATTATTGTTATATTTTATTATTATTTTATTTTATATTTTTTATTTGTTACAGGATTTAAACCAAAAAGCACAATGTCGACTTAAGTACAAGAAGAGTAAATCATCTCATTGTTTGTGGTTTGGTCTAAGCGTTTCCTGAGAGATCAGTACTAGATTCCATTGCACTACTGAAGCTTTACTCTATCCCTTGGACCTTCACAATGACGATGAAACACAGATATTGCGTCGGGATTTAATACAAATGGCACAATGCCGACATAAGTAGAAGATGAGTAAATCTACTCATTGTTTGTGGTTTGTTTTTAGCGTTTCGTGAGAGATCACCAATAGATTCCGATGCACTACTGCAGCTTTACTCAATCCATTGGACCTTCACATTGACGATGAAACACAGAAATTGCGTCGGGATTTTATATAAAAGGCTCAATGCCGACATAAGCACAAAAATAGTAAATCTTCTCATTGTTCGTGGTCTGCTTTGAGCGTTTTCTGGGAGATCAGTATTATATTCCGATGCACTGCTGCAGCTTTACTCTATCCCTAGGAACATCAAATTGACGATGAAACACAGAGAGTGTGTCTGGTATTAATACAAAAGGCACAATGCCAACTTAAGTTGAAGAAGAGTTAATCTTCTCATAGTTTGTGGTTTTGTTTGAGCGTTTCGTGGGAGATCAGTATTAGATTCCGATGCACTACCGCAGCTTTACTCTATCCGTTGGACCTTCAGATTGACGATGAAAGACAGAAATTGCTTAGGGATTTAAAACAAAAGGCACAATGCCGACTTAAGTACAAGAAGGGTATATCTTCTCATTGTTTGTGGTTTGCTTTGAGCGTTTCCTGGTAGAATAGTATTGGATTCCGATGCACTACTGCAAGTTTACTCTGTCCCTTGGACCTTCACTTTGACGAAGAAACACAGAAAATGCGTCGGAATTAAATATAAAAGACACAATGCCGACATAAGTACAAGAAGAGTAAATCTTCTCATTGTTCGTGGTTTGTTTTGAGTGTTTCCTGGGAGATCAGTATTCGTTTCCGATGCACTATTGCAGCTTTATTCTATCCCTTGTCCTCCACATTGACGATGAAACACAGAAATTGCCTCGAGATTTAATACAAAAGGCACAATGCCGACTTAAGTACAAAAAGAGTGAATCTTCTCATTGTTTGTGGTTTCTTTTAAGCGTTTCCCGGGAGATCAGTATTAGTTTCCGATGCAGTACTGCAGCATTACTCTATCCCTTGGACCTTCGCATTGACGATGAAACACAGAAACTGCGTTGGGATTTAATACAAAAGGCACAATGCCGAGTTAAGTACAAGGTGAGTAAATCTTCTCATTGTCCGTGGTTTGCTTTGAGCGTCTCCTAGGAGATCAGTACTAGATTCCTACGCACTACTGCAGCTTTACTCTATCCTTTGGACCTTCACATTGACGATGAAACACAGAAATTGGGTAGGGATTTAATACAAAAGGCACATTGCCGACTTAAGTTCAAGAAGAGCAAATGTTCTTTTTGTTTGTGGTTTGCTTTGAGCGTTTCCTGGGAGATCAGTATTAGATTGCGATGCACTACTGCATCTTCACTCCATCCCTTGGACGTTCACATTGACGATGAAACACAGAAATAACGTCGGGATTTAATATAAAAGGCAAAATGGCGACTTAAGTACAAGAAAGGTAAATCTTCTCTCTTTCGTGGTTTGCTTTGATCGTTTCCGGGGATATAGGTATTATATTCCGATGCACTACTACAGCTTCACTCTATCCCTTGGACCTTCGCATTGTCGATAAAACACAGAAATTGGGTCGGGATTAAACCCAAAAAGCACAATGCCGACTTAAGTACAATAAGGTTAAATCTTCTCATTGTTTGTGGTTTGTTAGAGCGTTTACTGGGAGATCAGTATTAGATTCGGATGCACTTCTGCAGCTTTACACTATCCCTTGGAAATTCACATTGACGATGAAAGACAGAAATTGAGTCGGGATTTAATATAAAAGCCACAATGCCGACTTAAGTACAAGAAGATTAAATCATATCATTGTTCGTGGTTTGTTTGAGCGTTTCCTGTGATATCACTATTAGATTCCGATGCACTACCTCAGCTTTACACTATCCCTTGGACATTCACATTGACGATGAAAGACAGAAATTGAGTCGGGATTTAATATAAAAGCCACAATGCCGACTTAAGTACAAGAAGAGTAAATCTTCTCATTGTTTGTGGTTTGTTTTGAGCGTTTCCTGGGAGATTAGCATTACATTCCGATGCACTACTGCAGCTTTACACTATCCCTTGAACCCTCACATTGACGATGAAACTCAGAAATTGCGTCGGGATTTAATACAAAAGGCACAATGCCGACTTAAGTACAAATAGAGTAAATATTCTTTTTGTTTGTGGTTTACTTTGAGCGTTTCCTGGGATATCAGTATTAGATTCCGATGGACTACTGCAGCTTTACTCTATACCTTGGACCTTCACATCGACGATGAAACGCAGAAATTGCAATGGGATTTAATACAAAAAGCACAATGCCGACTTGTGTACAAAAAGAGTAAATCTTCTCATTGTTTGTGGTTTGCTTTGAGCGTTTCCTGAGAGATCAGTATTAGATTCCGATCGACTACTGCAGCTTTACTCTATCCCATGGACCTTGAAATTGACGATGAAACATAGAATTGGGTCGGGATTTAATACAAAAGTCACAATGCCGGCTTAAGTACAAGAAGAGTAAATCTTCTCTTTGTTCGTGCTTTGCTTTGAGTGTTTCCTTGGAGGTCAGTATTAAATTCCGATGCACTACTGCAGCTTCACTCTATCCCTTCCACCTTCAGATTGACGATGAAACACAGAAATTGCGTCTTGATTTAAAGCAAATGGCACAATGCCGACTTAAGTACAAGAAGGGTATATCTTCCCATTGTTTGTGGTTTGCTTTGAGCGTTTCCAGGGAGATCAGTATTAGATTCCGAAGCACTACTGCAGGTTTACTTTATCCCTTGGACCTTCACACTGACGATAAAACACAGAAATTGCGTAGGAATTTAATACAAAAGGCACAACGCCGACTTAAGTACAAGAAGAGTAAATCTTGTCATTGTATGTGATTTGCTTTGAGCGTTTCCTTGGTGATCAGTATTGCATTCCGATGCACTACTGCAGCTTTACTCTATCCCTTGGACATTCACATTGACAATGAATCGCAGAAATTGCGTTGGGATTTAATACAAAAGACACAATGCCGACATAAGTACAAGATGAGCAAATCTTTTCATTGTTTGTGGTTTGCATTGTGCGTTTACTGGGAGATCAGTATTAGATTCCGATGCACTACTGCAGCTTTACTCTATCCCTTGGACCTTCACATTGACGATGAAACACAGACATTGCGTCGGGATATAATACAAACTGCACAATGCCGACTTATGTACAAGAAGAGTAAATCTTTTCATTGTTTGTGGTTTGCTTTGAGCGTTTCCTGGGAGTTTAGTATTAGATTCCGATGCACTTCTGCAGCTTTACTCTACAGGTATCCCTACGACCTTCACATTGACGATGAAACACAGAAATTGCTTCGGGATTAAATACAAAAGCACAATGTCGACATCAGTACAAGAAGAGTAAATACTCTTTGTGTTTGTAGTTTGCTAGAACGTGTCCTGGGAGATCAGTAATAGATTCCGATGCACTACTGCAGCTTTACTCTATCCTCGGACCTTCACATTGCCGATTAAACACAGAAATATCGCCGGGATTTGGTATAAAAGGCATAATGCCGAATTAAGAACAAGAAGAGAAAATCTTCTCATTGTTTGTGGTTTGTTTGAGCGTTTCCTGGGAGATCAGTATTAGATTCCGATGCACTACCGCAGCTTTACTCAATCCCTTGGACCTGAACATTGACGATGTAACACAGAAATTGCGTCGGGATTTAATACAAAAGGCTCAATGCCGACTTAAGTACAAGAAGAGTGAATCATCTCATTGTTTGTGGTTTGCTTGAGGCGTTTCCTGGGAGATCAGAATTAGATTCCGATGCACTACCGCAGCTTTACTCTATCCCTTGGACCTTCACATTGACGATGAAACACAGAAATGGCGTCAGGATTTAATACAAAGGGCACATTGCCAACTTACGTACCAGAAGAGTTAAACTTCTCATTGTTTCTGGTTTGATTTGAGTGTCTCCTGGAATACACAGAAATTGCGTCGGGATTTAATACAAAAATCACAATGCCGACTTAAGTACAAGAAGAGCAAATCTTCTCATTGTTTGTGGTTTGCTATGAGCGTTTCCTGTGGGATCAGTATTACATTACGATGCACTACTGCAGCTTTACTCTATCCCTTGAACATTCACATTAAAATTGAGTCTCAGAAATAGCTTTGCGATGTAATACAAAACGCACAATGACGACTTAGGTACAAGAAGATTAAATCTTCTCATTGTTTGTGGATTGTTTTGATCGTTTCCTGGGAGATCAGTATTAGATTGCGATACACTACTGCTGCATTACTGTATCCCTTGGACCTTCACATTGAGGATGAAACACAGAAAGTGCGTCGGGATTTAACACAAAAGACACAATGCCGACATAAGTACAAGTAGAGTGAATCTTCTCATTGTTTGTGGTTTGCTTTGAGCGTTACCCGGGAGATCAGTATTAGATTCCGATGCACTACTGTAGCTTTACTCTATCTCTTGGACCTTCACATTGACGATGAATCGCAGAAATTGCGTTGGGATTTAATACAATAAACAAAATGCCGACATAAGTACAAATTGAGTAAATCATCTCATTGTTTGTGGTTTGCTTTGAGCGTTTCCTTGGTGATCAGTATTGCATTCCGATGCACTACTGCAGCTTTACTCTATCTCTTGGACCTTCACATTGACGATGAATCGCAGAAATTGCGTTGGGATTTAATACAAAAAACAAAATGCCGACATAAGTACAAATTGAGTAAATCATCTCATTGTTTGTGGTTTGCATTGTGCGTTTACTGGGAGATCAGTATTAGATTCCGATGCACTACTGCAGCTTTACTCTATCCCTTGGACCTTCACATTGACGATGAATCACAGAAATTGCGTCGGGATTTAATACAAAAGGCACAATGCCGACTTATGTACAAGAAGAGTAAATCTTTTCATTGTTTGTGGTTTGCTTTGAGCGTTTCCTGGGAGTTTAGTATTAGATACCGATGCACTTCTGCAGCTTTACTCTACAGGTGTCCCTACGACCTTCACATTGATGATGAAACACAGAAATTGCTTCGGGATTAAATACAAAAAGCACAATGCCGACATCCGTACAAGAAGAGTAAATACTCTTTGTGTTTGTAGTTTGCTAGAGCGTGTCCTGGGAGATCTGTAATAGATTCCGATGCACTACTGCAGCTTTACTCTATCCCTTGGACCTTAACATTGACGATGAAACAGAGAAATTACGTCGAGATTTAATTCAAAAGGCACAATGCCGACAAAAGAACAAGAAGAGCTAATCTTCTGATTGTTTTTGGTTTGCTTTGAGCGTTTCCTGGGAGATCAGCATTAGATTCCGATGCACTACTGCTGCTTTACTCTATCCCTTGGATCTTCACATTGACGGTTAAATGCCGAAATTGCGACGGGATTTAATACAAAAGACACAATGCTGACTTATGTACAAGAAGACATAATCTTCTCATTGTTTGTGGTTTGCTATGAGCTTTTCCTGGGGGATCAGTATTAGATTCCGATGCAGTAGTGCAGTTTTACTCTATCCCTTGGACCTTCACATTGACGATGAAACACAGAAATTGCTTCGGGATATAATACAAAAGGCACAATGTCGACTTCAGTACAAGAAGAGTAAACATTTTTTTTGTCTGTAGTTGGCTTTGAGCGTTTCCTGGGAGATCAGTAATAGATTCCGATGCACTACTGCAGCTTTACTCTATCCCTTGGACCTTCACATTGCCGATTAAACACAGAAATTGCGCTGGGATTTAGTAAAAATTGCATAATGCCGAATTAAGGACAAGAAGAGAAAATCTTCTCATTGTTTGTGGTTTGCTTTGAGCGTTTCCTGGGAGATCAGTATTAGATTCCGATGCACTACCGCAGCTTTACTCAATCCCTTGGACCTGAACATTGACGATGTAACACAGAAATTGCGTCGGGATTTAATACAAAAGGCACAATGCCGACTTAAGTACAAGAAGAGTGAATCTTCTCATTGTTTGTGGTTTGCTTGAGGCGTTTCCTGGGAGATCAGAATTAGGTTCCGATACACTACCGCAGCTTTACTCTATCCCTTGGACCTTCACATTGATGATGAAACACAGAAATGGCGTCAGGATTTAATACAAAAGGCACATTGCCCACTTACGTACCAGAAGAGTTAAACTTCTCATTGTTTCTGGTTTGATTTTTCGTGTCTCCTGGAAGATAAGTATTAGATTCCGATGCACGACTGCAGCATTACTCTACAGGTATCCCTTGGGAATTCACATTGACGATGATACACAGAAATTGCGTCGGCATTTAATACAAAAATCACAATGCCGACTTAAGTACAAGAAGAGCAAATCTTCTCATTGTTTGTGGTTTGCTATGAGCGTTTCCTGTGGGATCAGTATTAGATTACGATGCACTACTGCAGCTTTACTCTATCCCTAAACATTCACATTAAAGTTGAGGCTCAGAAATAGCGTTGCGATGTAATACAAAACGCACAATGCCGTCTTAGGTTAAATCTTCTCATTGTTTGTGGATTGTTTTGAGCGTTTCCTGGGAGATCAGTATTAGATTGGGATACACTACTGCTGCATTACTGTATCCCTTGGACCTTCACATTGAGGATGAAACACAGAAATTGCGTCGGGATTTAGCACAAAAGGCACAATGCCGACTTACGTACAAGTAGAGTGAATCTTCTCGTTGTTTGTGGTTTGCTTTGAGCGTTACCTGGGGGATCAGTATTAGATTCCGTTGCACTACTGCAGCTTTACTTTAGCCCTTGGACATTCAGATTTACTATGAAACACAGAAATTGCGACGGGACTTAATACAAATGACACAATGCCGATTTAAGTACAAGAGGAATTAATCTTCTCATTGTTTGTTGTTTGATTTGAGCCTTTCCTGGGAGATCAGTATTAGATTCCGATGCAGTACTGCAGCTTTACTCAATCCCTTGGACCTTCACATTGATGATGAAACGCAGATATTGCGTCGGGATTTAATACAAGAGGCACAATCCCGTCTTAAGTACAAGAAGAGTAAATCTTCTCATTGTTTGTGCTCTACTTTGTGCGTCTCTTTGGAGATCAGCATTAGATTCCGATGCACTACTGCAGCATTGCTCTATCCCTCGGACCTTCACATTGACGATGACACATAGAAATTGTGTCGGGATTTAATACAAAATGCACAATGCCGACGTAAGTACAAGAAGAGTAAATCTTCTCATTGGTTTTGGTTTGCTTTGAGCGTTTCTGGGAGTTCAGTATTAGATTCCGGTGCACTACTGCAGCTTTACTCTATCCCTTGGACCTTCACAATGACGATGAAACACAGAAATTGCGTCAGAATTTAATACAATTGGCACAATGCCGTCTCAAGTACAAGAAGAGTAAACCTTCTCATTGTCTGTGGTTTGCTCTGAGCGTTTCCTGGGAGAACAGTACTAGATTCCATTGCACCACAGCAGCTTTACACCATCCCTTGGACCTTCACAATGACGATGAAACACAGAAATGGCGTCGGGATTTAATACAAAAGGCGCAATGCCGACTTAAGTACAAGAAGAGTAAATCATCGCATTGTTTGTGCTTTACTTTGTGCTTTTCTCGGGAGATCAGCATTAGATTCTGTTGCACTACTGCAGCATTACTCTGTCCCTTGGACCATCACATTTACGATGAAACACAGAAATTGCGTCGGGATATAATGCAAAATTGTTTGTGGTTTGCTTTGAGCGTTTCCTGGGACATCAGTCCTAGATTCCTGTGCACTACTGCAGCTTTTTCTCCATCCCTTGGACCTTCTCATTGACGATCGAACACAGAAATTGCGTCGGGATTTAATACAAAATGCACAATGCCGACTTAAGTACAAGAAGGTTAAATCTTCTCATTGTTTGTGGTTTCCTTTGAGCGTTTCCTAGGAGACCAGTATTACATTCCGAAACACTACTGCAGTAAACTCTATCCCATGGCCCTTTATATTGTCGATGGAACACAGAAATTGCATCCGAATTTAATGCAAAAGGCACAATGCCGGCTTAAGTACAAGAACAGTAAATCTTCTCATTGGTTGTGGTTTGCTTTGGGCGTCTCCTGGGAGATCAGCATTAGATTCCGATTCACTACTGCAGCACTCCTCTACCCCTTGGACCATCACATTGACGATGAAACACAGAAATCGCGTCGGGATATGATGGAAAATTGTTTGTGGTTTGCTCTGAGCATTTCCTGGGAGATCAGCATTAGATTACGATGCACTACTGCAGCTTTGCTCTATCCCTTGAACATTCACATTAAAGATGAATTTCAGAAATTGCGTCGCGATTTAATACAAAACGCACAATGCCGACTTAGGTACAAGAAGGTTAAATCTACTCATTGTTTGTGGATTATTTAAGCGTTTCCTGGGAGATTAGTATTAGATTCCGATACACCACTGCGGCTTTACTCTATCCCTTGGACCTTCACACTGACGATGAAACACAGATATTGCGTCGGGATTGAATACAAAAGCACAATGCCGACTTAAGTTCAAAAAGAGTAAATCTTCTCATTGTATGTTCTTTGTTGTGAGCGTTTCCTGGGAGATCAGTATTAGATTCCGATGCAGTAATGCAGCTTTACTCAATTCCTTGGACCTTCGGATTGACGATGAAACACAGAGATTGCGTCGGGATTTAATACAAAAGCACAATGCCGACGTCAGTTGAAGAAGAGTAAATCTCCTCGTTGTTCGTGGTTTGCTTTGAGCGTTTCCTGGGAGATCAGTATTACATTCCGAAACACTACTGCAGCTTTACTCCATCCCATGGACCTTCACATTGACGATGAAATACAGAAATTGCATCGTAATTTTATACAAAAGGCACAATGCCGACTTAAGTACAAGAAGAGTAAATCTTCTCATTGTTTGTGGGTTACTTTGACGTTTCCTGGGAGATCAGCATTAGATTCCGATGCACTACTGCAGCTTTACTCTATCCCTTAAACATTCACATTGATGATGAAACTCAGAAATTTCGTCGGGATTTAATGCAAAAGGCATAATGCCGACTTAAGTGCAAGATGGTTAAATCTCCTCATTGTTTGTGGTTTGCTTTGAGCGTTTCCTGGGTGATCAGTATTAGTTTCCGATGCACTACTGCAGCTTTACTCTATCCCTTGGACATTCACAATGACGATGAAACACAGAAATTGCGTCGGAATTTAATAGAAAAGGCACAACGCCGACTTAAGTACAAGAAGAGTAAATCTTCTCATTGTTTTTGGTTTGCTCTGAGCGTTTCCTGGGAGATCAGTACTAGATTCCATTGCACTACTGCAGCTTCACTCTATCCCTTGGACCTTCACATTGACGATGAAACACAAAAATTGCGTCGGGATTTAATACAAAAGGCACCATGCCGACTTAAGTACAAGAAGACTAAATCTTCTCATTGTTTGTGGTTTGCTTTGGGCGTTTCCTGGGAGATCAGCATTAGATTCCGATTCACTACTGCAGCACTCCGCTACCCCTTGACCTTCACATTGATGATGAAATACAGAAATTGCGTCGGGATTTAAACCAAAAGGCACAGTGCAGACTTACGTACAAGATGAGTAAATCTTCTGATTGTTTGTGGTTATGTTTGAGCTTTTCCTAGGACATCAGTACTAGATTCCGATGCACTACTGCAGCTTTACTCTATCCCTTGGACCTTCTCATTGCCGATGGAAAACAGAAATTGCGTCGGGATTTAATACAAAGTGCACAATGCCGACATAAGTACTAGAAGAGTAAACCTTCTAATTGTTTCTCATTTGATTACAGCGTTTCCTGGGAGATAAGTATTGGATTCCGATGCACAACTGCAGCATTACTCTATATCTTGGACCTTCGCATTAACGATAAAACACAGAAAGATTTACTCTTCTTGAACTTAAGTCGTCAATGTGACTTTGTATTAAATCCCGACGCAATTTATGTGTTTCATAGTAAACGTGAAGGTCCAAGTGATAGAGTAAACCTGATGTGGTGCATCGAAATCTAATACTGGTCTTCCAGGAAACGCTCCAAGCAAACCACAAACATTGAGAAGCCTTGCTCTTCTTGTACTTAAGTCGGCATTGGGCCTTTTGTATTAAATCCTGCAGTTTTACTTTATCCCTTGGACCATCACATTGACGATGAAACATATAAATCGCGTCGGGATTTAGTACAAAAGGCATATTGCCGACTTACGTACCAGAAGAGTAAATCTTTAATTGTTTGTGGTTTGATTTGAGCGTTTCCGGGGAGATAAGTATTAGATTCCGATGTACTACTGCAGCTTTACTCTACAAGTATCACTACAACCTTCACATTGACGATGAAACACAGAAATTGCTTCGGGATTTAATACAAAAGGCACAATGTCGACTTCAGTACGAGAAGAGTAAATATTCTTTGTGTTTGTATATTGCCTGAGCGTGTCCTGGGAGATCAGTAATAGATTCCGATGCACTACTGCAGCTTTACTCTATCCCTTGGACCTTAACATTGACGATGAAACAGAGAAATTGCGTCGGGATTTAATTCAAAAGGCACAATGCCGACAAAAGTACAAGAAGAGCTAATCTTCTGATTGTTTTTGGTTTGCTTTGAGCGTTTCCTGGGATCTCAGTATTAGATTCCGGTGCACTACTGCGGCTTTGCTCTATCCGTTGGACCTTCACATTGACGATGAAACACAGGATATGAATCGAGATTTAATACAAGAGGCAGAATGCCGACTTAAGTACAAGGAGAGTAAATCTTCTAATTGTTTGTGGTTTTCTTTGAGCGTTTCCTGTGGAATCCGTACAAGATTCCGAACCACTACTGCAGTTTTACTCTATCCCTTGGACCTTCACATTGATGATGAAACACATAAATTGCTTCGGGATATAATACAAAAGGCACAATGTCGACTTCAGTACAAGAAGAGTAAATATTCTTTTTGTCTGTAGTTTGCTTTGAGCGTTTCCTGGGAGATCAGTATTAGATTCCGATGAACTACTGCAGCTCCACCCTATCCCTTGGATCTTCACAATAACGAAAAAACACAGAAATTGCAACGGGTCTTAATACAAAAGACACAATGCCGACTTAAGTACAAGAGGAATTAATCTTCTCATTGTTTGTGGTTTGCTTTGAGCGTTACCTGGGGGATCAGTATTAGATTCCGATGCACTACTGCAGCTTTACTCAATCCCTTGGACCTTCACATTGACGATTTAACGCAGATATTGCGTCGGGATTTAATACAAGATGCACAATGCCGACGTAAGTACAAGAAGAGAAAATCTTCTCATTGTTTGTGGTTTGTTCTCAGCGTTTCCTGGGAGATCAGTATTAGATTCCGATGCACTACTGCAGCTTTACTCTATCCCATGGACCTACAAATTGACGAAGAAACACAGAAATTGCGTCGGGATTTAATACAAAAGCCACATTGCCGGCTTAAGTACCAGAAGAGTAAACATTCTCTTTCTTTCTAGTTTGATGACAGCGTTTCCTGGGGGATAAGATTCCGATGGACTACTGCAGCTCTACTCTAGCCCATGGACCTTCACATTGATGATAAAACACAGAAATTCCCTCGGGATTAATACAAAAGGCACAATGCCGACTTAAGTACAAGAAGGGTATATCTTCCCATTCTTTATGGTTTGCTTTTAACGTTTCCTGGGAAATCAGAAATAGATTCCGATGCACTACTGCAGCTTTACTCCCTTGGACCTTCACATTGACGATGAAACACAGAAATAGCGTCGGGATTTAATACAAGGGGCACAATGCCGACTTAAGTACAAGAAGAGTAAATCTTCTCATTGTTTGTGGTTTGCCTTGAGCGTTTCCTGGGAGATAAATATTGGATTCCGATGCACTACTGGAGCTTTACTCTTTCCCTTGGACCTTCAGATTGACGATGAAACACAGTTTTTGTGTCGTGATTCAATACAAAAGGCACAATGCCGACTTAAAACAAGAAGAGTAAATCTTCTCGTTGCATCCGGTTTGCTTTGAGCGTTTTTTGGGACTTCAGTATTAGATTCCGATGCACTACTGCAGCTTTACTCTATCCCTTGGAGCTTCACATTGACGATGAAACACAGAAATGGCGTCGGGATTAAATAGAAAATGCACAATGCCGACTTAAGTACAAGAAGGGTAAATCTTCTCATTCTTTGTGGTTTGCTTTGAGCGTTTCGTGGGAGATCAGAATTACATTCCGATGCTCTACTGCAGCTTTACTCTATCCCTTGGACCTTCACATTGAGGATGAAACACAGACATCGTGTCGGGATTTAAAACAACAGGCACATTGCCGACTTACGTACAAGAAGACTGAATCTTCTCATTGTCTCTGGCTTGATTTGAACGTTTCCTGGGAGATAAGCACTAGATTCCGATGCACAACTGCAGCTTTACTCTATCCCTTGGTCCTTCACATTGACGATGAACCACAGAAATTTTGTCGGGATTTAATACAAATGGCACAACGATGACTTAAGTGCAAGAAGACTAAATCTTCTCATTTTTAGTGGCTTGCTTTGAGCAATTACTGGGAGATGGGTATTAGATTCCGATGCACTACTGCAGCTTTACACTATCCCTTGGACCTTCACATTGACGATGATACACAGAAATTGCGTCGGGATTTAATACAAAAGGCACAAAGCAGACTTAAGTACAAGAAAGCAAATCTTCACATTGTTTGCGGTTTGCTTTGAGCGTTTCCTTGGAGATCAGTATTACATTCCGATGAACTACTGCAGCTTTACTGTATCCCTTGGAATGTCACATAGTCGATGAAACACTGAAATTGCGTCGGTATTTAATACAAAATGCACAATTCCGACTTAAGTACAAGAAGAGTAAATCCTCTAATTGTTTGTGGTTTGCTTTGTGCGTTTCTGGGACATTAGTATTAGATTCTGATGCACTACTGCAGCTTTACTCCATCCCTTGGACCTTCACATTGACGATGAAATAGAAATTGCGACGGGATATAATACAAAATGCACAATGCCGATTTAAGTACAAGAGGAGTATATCTTCTCATTGCTTACGGTTTGATTTGAGCGTTTCCTGGGAGATCAGTATTAGATTCCGATGCACTACTGCAGCTTTACTGTATCCCAGGACTTTCACATTATCGATGAAACACAGAAATTCCGTCGAGATTTAATACAAAATGCACAATGCCGACCTAAGTACAAGAAGAGTATATCTTCTCATTGTTTTTGGTTTGCTCTGAGCGTTTCCTGGGAGAACAGTATTAGTTTCCGATGCACTACTGCAGCATTACTCTATCCCTTGGACCTTCACATTGACGACGAAACACAGAAATTGTGTCGGGATTTCATACAAAAGGCACAATGCCGACTTAAGTACAAGAAGAGTAAATCTTCTCATAGTTTGTGGTTTGCTTTGAGCGTTTCATGGGAGATCAGCATTAGAATCCGATGCACTATTGCAGCTTTACTCTATCCCTTGGACTTTCACATTGCCGTCGAAACACAGAAATTGCGTCGGGCTTTAATAGAAAAGGCACAATGCCGATTTAAGTAAGAGAAGTGTAAATCCTCTCATTGTTTGTGGTTTGCCTTGAGCGTTTCATGGGAGATCAGTATTAGATTCCGATGCACTACTGCAGCTTTACTCCATCCTTTGGACCTTCACATTGACGATGAAACACTGAGATTGCGTCGGGATATATTACAAAAGGCACAATGCCGACTTAAGTAAGACAAGAGTAAATCCTCTCATTGTTTGTGGTTTGACTTGAGCGTTTCATGGGAGATCAGTATTAGATTCCGATGCGCTACTGCAGCTTTACTCCATCCTTTGGCCTTCACATTGACGATGAAAAACTGAGATTGCGTCGGGATATAATATAAAATGCACAATGCCGACTTAAGTAAGAGAAGAGTAAATCTTCTCATTGTTTGTGGTTTGCTTTGAGCGTTTAATGGGAGATCAGTATTAGATTCCGATGCAATACTGCAGCTTGACTCTATCCCTTGGACCTTCACATTGAAGATGAAACACAGATATTGCGTCGGGATTTAATACAAAAGGAACAATGAAGACTTAAGTGCAAGAAGAGTATATTTTCTCATTGTTTGTGGTTTGCTTTGAGCGTTTCCTGGGAGATCAGTATTAGATTCCGATGCACTACTGCAGCTTTACCCTATCCCTTGGATACTCACATTGACGATGAAACACAGAAATTGCGTCGGGATTTAATACAAAAGGCACAATGCCGACTTAAGTAAGAGAAGAGTAAATCTTCTCATTGTTTGTAGTTTGCTTTAAGCGTTTAATGGAAGATCAGTATTAGATTCCGAAGCAGTAATGCAGCTTGATTCTATCCCATGGACATTCACATTGACAATGAAACACAGAAATTGCGTCGGGATTTAATACAAAAGGAAAATGATGACTTAAGTAAATGAAGAGTATATATTCTCATTGTTTGTGGTTTGCTTTGAGCGTTTCATGAGAGATCAGTATTGGATTCCGATGCACTACTGCAGATTTGCTCAATGCCTTGGACATTTACATTGACGACGAAGCACAGGAATCGCATCCGGATTTAATACAAAAGGCACAATGCCGACTTAATAACAAGAAGAGCAAATCATCTCATTGTTAGTTGTTTGCTTTGAGCGTTTCCTGGGAGATCAGTATTACAATCCGATGCACTACTGCAGCTTTACTGTATTCCAGGACTTTCACATTATCGATGAAACACAGATATTCCGTCGGGATTTAATACAAAATGCACAATGCCGACGTAAGTACAAGAAAAGTAGATCTTCTCATTGGTTTTGGTTTGCTTTGAGCGTTTCCTGAGAGATCAGTATTACATTCCGATGCACTAGTGCAGCATTGCTCTATCCCTTGGACCTTCACATTGACGACGAAACACAGAAATTGCGTCGGGATTTCATACAAAAGGCACAATGCCGACTTAAGTGCAAGAAGAGTAAATCTTCTCGTTGTTTGTGGTTTGCTTTGAGCGTTTCCTGGGAGCTCAGTATTAGATTCCGATGCACTACTGCAGCTTAACCCTATCCCTTGGATACTCACATTGACGATGAAACACAGAAATTGCGGCGGGATTTAATACAAAAGGCACAATGCCGACTTAAGTAAGAGAAGAGTAAATCTTCTCATTGTTAGTGGTTTGCTTTGAGCGTTTAATGGGAGATCAGTATTAGATTCCGATGCACTACTGCAGCTTGACTCTTTCCCTTGGACCTTCACATTGACGGTGAAACACAGAAATTGCGTCGTGATTTAATACAAAAGGAACAATGAAGACTTAAGTACAAGAAGAGTATACATTCTCATTGTTTGTGGTTTGCTTTGAGCGATTCATGAGAGATCAGTATAGGATTCCGATGCACTACTGCAGCTTTACTCTATCCCTTGGACATTTACATTGACGACGAAACACAGGAATTGTGTCGGGATTTAATGCAAAAGGCACAATGCCAACGTAAGTACAAGAGGAGTATATCTTCTCATTGTTTGTGGTTTGCTTTGAACGTTTCATGGGAGATCAGTATTAGATTCCGATGCACTAGTGCAGCTTTACTATTTCCCTTGGACATTCACATTGACGATGAAACACAGAAATTACGTCGGGATTTAGTACAAAAGGCACAATGAAGACTTAAGTACAAGAAGAGTATATATTCTCATTGTTTGTGGTTCGCTTTGAGCGTTTCATGGGAGATCAGTATTGGATTCCGATGCACTACTGCAGATTTGCTCAATCCCTTGGACATTTACATTGACGACGAAGCACAGGAATTGCACCCGGATTTAATACAAAAGGCACAATGTCGACTTAAGTACAAGAAGAGCAAATCATCTCATTGTTAGTTGTTTGCTTTGTGCGTTTCCTGGGAGATCAGTATTACAATCCGATGCACTACTGCAGCTTTACTCTATCCCTTGAACATTCACATTGACGATGAAACTCAGATATTGCGTCGGGATTTAATACAAAAGGCACAATGCCGACGTAAGTACAAAAAGGTTAAATCTTCTCATTGTTTCTGGTTAGCTTGGAGCGTTTTCTGGGGGATCGGTATTAGAGCCCGATGCACTACTGCAGCTTTACTCTATACCTCGGACCTTCACATTGACGATGAAACACAGAAATTGCGTCTTGATTTAATACAAAAGGCACAATGCCGACTTATGTACAAGAAGAGTAAATCTTCTCATTGTTTGTGGTTTGCTTTGAGCGTTTCCTGGGAGATCAGTATTAGATTCCGATGCACTTCTGCAGCTTTACTATATCCCTTGGACCTTCACATTGACGATGAAACACAGAAATTGCGTCGGGATTTAATGCAAAAGGCACAATGACGATTTCAGTACTAGAAGAGTAAATCTTCTCATAGTTTGTGGTTTGCTTTGAGCGTTTCCTGGGATATCACTATTAGATTCCGATGCATCACTGCAGCTTTACTCTATCCCTTGGGCTTCCACATTGACGATGAAACACAGAAATTGCGTCTTCATATAATACAAAAGGTTCAATGCCGACTTAAGTACAAGAAGAGTAAATGATGTCATTGTTTATGATTTGCTTTGAGCGCTTCCTGGGAGATCAGTATTAGATTCAGGTGTACTACTCCAACTTTACTCCATCCCTTGGACCTTCACTTTGACGATGAAAGACAGATATTGCGTCGGGATTAAAACACGAAAGGCACAATGACGACTTAAGTACAAGAAGAGTGAATCTTGTCATTGTTTGTGTTTTGTTTTGAGAGTTTCCTGGGAGATCAGTATTAGATTCCGATGCACTACTGCAGCTTTACTCTATACCTTGGACCTTCTCATTGACGATGAAACACAGAAATTGCGTATTGATTTAACACAAAAGGCACAGTGCCGACTTAAATACAACAAGAGGAAATCTTCTTATTTTTGTTTTTTTTGTTTTTGCGTTTGCTGGGAGAACAGTATTAGATTCCGATGCACTACTGCAGCTTTACTCTATCCCTTGGACCTTCACATTGACGATGAAACACAGAAATTGCGTCTTGATTTAATACAAAAGGCACAATGCCGACTTAAGTACAATAAGAGTAAATCTTCTCATTGTTTAGGGTTTGATTTGAGCGTTTCCTGGTAGATCAGTATTAGATTCCGATGCACTTCTGCAGCTTAACTATATCACTTGGACCTTCACATTGACGATGAAACTCAGCAATTGCGTCGGGATTTAATGCAGATGGCACAATGTCGACTTACGTTAAAGAAGAGTAAAGCCTCTCATTTTTCGCTGTTTGCTTTGAGCGTTTCCTGGGAGATCAGTATTAGATCCGATGCACAACTGCAGCTTTACTCTATCCCTTGGACCAACACATTGACGATGAGACACAGAAATTGCGTCGGGATTTAATGCAAAAGGCACAATGAAGAGTTCAGTACTAGAAGAGTAAATCTTCTCATAGATTGTGGTTTGCTATGAGCGTTTCCTGGGATATCACTATTAGATTCCGATGCATCACTGCAGCTATACTCTATGCCTTGGACTTCCACACTGACGATGAAACACAGAAATTGCGTGTTGATATAATACAAAAGGTTCAATGCCGACTTAAGTACAAGAAGAGTAAATCTTGTCATTGTTTGTGGTTTGCTTTGAGCGTTTCCTGGGAGATCAGTATTAGATTCCGATGCACTACAGCAGCGTTACTATGTCGCTTGGACCTTCACATTGACGATGAAACACAGAAATTGCGTCGAGATTTAATACAAAAGGCACAATGCCGACTTACGTACAAGAAGAGAAAATCTTCTCATTGTTTGTGGTTTGCTTTGAACGTTTCCTGGGAGATCAGTATTTGATTCCGATGCTCTTCTGCAGATTTATTCTATCCCTTGGACCTTCACATTGACGATGAAACACAGAAATTGCGTCGGGATTTAATACAAAATGCACAATGCCGACTTAAGTACAAGAAGATTAAATCATCTCATTGTTTGTAGTTTGCTTTGAGCGTTTCCTGTGAGATCAGAATTTGTTCCGAAGCACAACTGCAACTTTACTCCATCCCTTGGAGCATCACTTTGACGATGAAACCCAGAAATTGCGTCGGGATTTAATACAAAAGGCTAAATACCGAGTTAATTAGAAGAGGAGTAAATCATTTCTTTGTTTGTAGTTTGCTTTAAGCGTTTCCTGGGGGATCAGTATTAGATTCCGATGCAGTACTGCAGCACTACTCTATCCCTTGGCCTTTGCGTTGACAATGAAACACAGAAATTATGTCGGGATTTAATATAAAAGGCACAACACCAACTTATGTAGAAGAAGTGTAAATCTTCTCATTGTTCGTGGTTTCAGTGAGCGTTTCCTGGGAGATCAGTATTAGATTCCAATGCACTACTGCAACCTTACTCCATTCCTCGGACCTTCGAATTGACGATGAAACACAGATATTGCGTTCTTATTTAACACAAAATGCACAAATCCGACGTAAGTACAAGAAGAGTAAATCTTCTCATTGTTTTTGGTTTGCTTTGAGCGTTTCCTGGGAGAACAGTATTAGATTCCGATGCACTACTGCAGCTCTACTCTATCTCTTGGAACCTCGCATTGGCGAAGAAACACAGAAATGGCGTCGGGATTTAAAGCAAAAGGCATAATGCCGTCTTAAGTACAAGAAGAATAAATCTTCTCATTGATCGTCGTTAGCTTCGAGCGTTTCCTGCGAGATCAGTATTAGATTCCGTTGCACTACTGCAGCTTTACTCTATCCCTAGGACCCTCACATTGACGATCAAACACAGAAATTGCGTCGGGATTTAATACAAAATGCACAATGCCGATTTAAGTACAAGAAGAGAAAATCTTCACATTGTTTGTGGTATGCTTTGAGCGTTTCCTGGGAGATCAGTACTAAATTCCGATACATTTCTGCGGCTTTACTCTATCCCTTGGACCTTCCAATTGACGATGAAACACAGAAATTGCGTCGGGATTTAAAACAAAAGGCACTATGCCAACTTAAGTACAAGAATAGCAAATCTTCTCATGGTTTGTGGTTTTCTTTGAGCGTTTCCGGGGAGCTCAGTATTAGATTCCGATGCACTACTGCAGCTATACTCGATGCCTTGGACCCTCACATTGACGATGAAACAAAGAAATTGCGTCGGGATTTAATACATAAGGCACAATGCCGACTTAAGTACAAGAAGAGAAAAGCTTCTTATTGTTTGTGGTTTGCTTTGAGCGTTACCTGGGAGATCAGTATTACATTCAGATGCACTACTGCAGCCTTAGTCTATCCCTTGGACTTTCACATTGACGATGAAACACAGAAATTGCGTCGGAATTTAATACATAAGGCACAATACCGACTTAAGTACAAAAAGAGCAAATCTTCTCATAGTTTGTGGTTTGCTTTGAGCCTTTCTTGAGAGATCAGTATTAGATTCCGATGCACTATTGCAGCTTTACTCTATCCCTTGGATCTTAACATTGACGATGAAACACAGAAATTGCGTCGTGATTTAATAAAAAAAGGCACAGGGCCGACTTAAGTACAAGAAGAGCAAATCTCCTCATTGCTTGTTGTTTGCTTTGAGCGTTTCCTGGAGATCAGTATTAGATTCCGATGCACTACTGCAGCTTTTCTCTATCCCTTGGTCCGTCACCCTGACGATGAAACAAAGAAATTGCGTCGGGATTTAATACAAAAGGCGCAATGCCGACTTATGTACAAGAAGAGTAATATCTTCTCACTGTTTGTGGTTTTCTTTGAGCGTTTCCTGGGAAATCAGTATTAGAGTCAGATGCACTACTGCAGCTTTACTCTATCCCTTGGACCTTCACATTGACGATGAAACACAGAAATTGCGTCGGGCTTTAATACAAAATTCACAATGCCGACTTAAGTACAAGAAGAGTAAATGTTCTCATTGTTTATGGTATGCTTTGAGCGTGTCCTGGGAAATCAGTATTAGTTTGCGGTGAACTACTCCAGCTTTACTCTATCCCTTGGACCTTCACTTTGACGATGATTTACAGATATTGCGTCGGGATGTAACACAAAAGGCACAATGACGACTTAAGTACAAGAAGGGTGAATCTTGTCATCGTTTGTGGTTTGCTTTAAGCGTTTCCTATGATATCAGTATTAGATTACGATGCACTACAGCAGCTTTTCTATATCCCTTGGGCCCTCACATTGACGATGACACACAGAAATTGCGTCGGGATTTAATTCAAATGGCAGAATGCCGACTTAAGTACAAGAAGAGAAAATCTTCACATTGTTTGTGGTATGCTTTGAGCGTTTCCTGGGAGACCAGTACTAGAGTCCGATGCAATTCTGCAGCTTTACTCTATCCCTTGGACTTTCACATTGACGATGAAACACAGAAATTGCGTCGGGATTTAATACATAAGGCACAATACCGACTTAAGTACAAAAAGGGCAAATCTTCTCATAGTTTGTGGTTTGCTTTGAGCGTTTCTTGAGAGATCAGTATTAGATTCCGATGCTCTACTGCAGCTATACTCTATCCCTTGGATCTTAACATTGACGATGAAACACAGAAATTGCGTCGGGATTTAATACAAATAGCACAATGCCGACTAAAGGACAAGAAGAGTAAATTTACTCATTGTTTGTTATTAGCCTTGAGCGTTTCCTGGGAGATCAGTATTGGATTCAGATGCACTACTGCAGCTTTACTTTATCCCTTGGACCTTCACATTGACGATGATACACAGAAATTTCGTCGGGATTTAATACAAAAGGCAGAATGCCGACTTAAGTACAAAAAGAGTAAATCCTCTCATTATTTGCGGTTTGCTTTGTGCGTTTCCTGGGAGATCAGTATTAGTTCCGAAGCACAACTGCAGCTTTACTCTATCCCTTGGAGCTTCACATTGACGATGAAACCCAGAAATTGCTTCGGGATTTAATACAAATGGCACAATACCGACTTAAGTACAAGAGGAGTAAATCTCCTCGTTGTTTGTGGTTTGCTTTTAGCGTTTCCTGGGGATCAGAATTAGATTCCGACGCAGTACTGCAGCTTTACTCTATCCCTTGGACCTTCGCATTGACGATGAAACACAGAAATTGCGTCGGGATTTAATACAGTAGGCACAATGCCGGCATAAGTACAAGTGGAGTAAATTTTCTCAACGTTTCTGGTTAGCTTTGAGCGTTTCCTGGGAGATGAGTATTAGATTCCGATGCACAACTGCAGCTTTACTCTATCCCTTGGACTTTCACATTGACGATGAAACACAGAAATATCGCCGGGATATAGTACAAAAGGCACCTAGCCGAGTTAAGTACAAGAGGAGTAAATCTTCTCATTGTTTGTGGTTTGCTTTGAGCGCTTCCTGGGAGATCAGTATTAGATACCGATGCACTACAGCAGCGTTACTATATCCCTTGGACCCTCACATTGGCGATGAAACACAGAAATTGCGTCGGGATTTAATAGAAAAGGCACAATGCCGACATAAGTACAAGAAGAGCAAATCTTCTCATAGTTTGTGGTTTGCTTTGAGCGTTTCCTGAGAGATCAGTATTAGATTCCGATGCACAACTGCAGTTTTACTCTATCCGTTGGATCTTAACATTGACGATAAAACACAGAAATTGCGTCGGGGTTTAATACAAATGTGCACAATGCCGTCTTAAGGACAAGAAGAGAAAATCTTCGCATTGTTTGTTATTTGCCTTGAGCGTCTTCTGGGAGATCAGTATTGGATTCTTTAAGGAACCATTTGCACTCGAGCACAGACAATATTTCATTTAGTAAACTTAGATTATATGTATCGATTTTTTAAGACAAGAGAATGCAAAATAAAGCAATTAACACCGCTCTCTTGTCACAGCGAGTAGGCATCAACACTCTCATCTCATTCGTTGTCCTAGAAGGACTTAATATTTTGTGCGGCTCCACAGTTGGCCATATTGATATTTATTAGCAGAAAAGAGGCGCAGAATTAATAAGTCGCTCTCATTTGTGAATGATCTGCCATTATTTATCTAGAATTTTACGTAAGTGTAATTTATATCGTAATGTATACGTTGAAATGAATATATGTTTATTTAATCTTATGCTTTGCTCTGTTTTAGTAGTTTTAGTCGCTCCATTTTCATGATTGATGCTGAGGTCAGATATCAGACTCTGGCTACAAAAAAAATATATAATGAGCCCTGGCTACGTTCCGTACATCTTCGGAAGTGCGAAGCTCGATAAATTCACGGCGTAAAATTTTAATCCTCAATTACTATTATTATATTTTATCATCATTTTATTTTATATGTTTTATTTGCTACACTGGCGACTATGTGCCAGGACTCATTATTGTATCTGTACTACAACTAATTGTTCTTTTTCATGTACATCCTGACCGAGCAACAAACTATGTGATGAGAATATTGAAGAAAACGAATAAAATCTGGAGACAATTTGGACTGGAAATGCAATCAAGACGACATGTACGGTAAGACGCAGCACTTGCTCATCCACAATTGATTCCAAGCACATTTTTCATTCAAAATTATTTTTCTCAGCATTAAATTCAGTATTCAGTTTCCATTCAGTAATTTTTTCTAAATTCCACGAAATCTCATTATTCAGAAGATTACATTCCGATCCAACAATACGCAAGTTAGATTGCACAATATGGCCGACATTGTACAAGATTCAAGCAACATGGCTAGTCACCATTAACACGTATGCTACTTTCGATCTTTAAAGTCATCTCTCAATCATTCTCAGTCATTTAAACACACACATAGGCAGTACATTTTCACACTACGCGTTTAAACGATTTTTTTTCTTGCACACAATTTATTCACGATATGGTAAAAACTCGACACCAATACACAATGGAACAACAATCAAGTAATGCAAACATGGATACACAGACACAGTCAGACACAGAAATTAATACAGACACGCAAACGCATCAAAATAACCTGCTACACATACACACAAACGCCGAAAGGAGCAACTCCGAACCAAACCTGAGAGACCACGTCACGTCTAATGACGCGGCGGGGGCAAGCTCATTTTGCAATCAAAATTTTGGCGCTATACTGAATTCAATTTTGGAAGGCATATCCAATATTAAGCAAGATAATGACGAAAAATTCTCACAATTAATGACAGACTATGCAGCCTTCAGGAATGACATAAAATCAGACTTCGCCATACTGACTCAAAAGGTAGATGAAATTAATACACGTCTTTCCAAACAGGTCGACGATCTTACGGAAAAATTCGAAAATTTAGAGTTACGACAAAGCGACAATGCCAATCACATCCATGACTTGACAAAAACCTGTGAAACTATTAATTGCAAACTAGAATCAAACACGCACGCATGTGACAAAATTAATTTAAAGGTGAATACAATAGAAACAAACGTAGCTGACATTCACAAACAGATTCACACAACAATACAGATAGAGGCTGAACCCCATTTGTCTCGCATTAATTCACAATTTAAAGAATGGACGGCACACAAAGACGAAATTTTTGAAGAATGTATACAAAACAAATTGCCACATATTGTGCACGATTCTGTAGTGGAATACATGAACAACAATAGACAAGTAATCGATGACGATATGCAAACAAAGACAACTCAATGCCAAGCACAACAGAATAGTACACCCACTACACATTTTTACACACACAGAAGAAAATCTCGATTCGGAAATGAACA
This sequence comes from Schistocerca piceifrons, assembly GCF_021461385.2. Taxonomy (NCBI): domain Eukaryota; kingdom Metazoa; phylum Arthropoda; class Insecta; order Orthoptera; family Acrididae; genus Schistocerca; species Schistocerca piceifrons. The sequence goes on along the minus strand of NW_025729171.1, from coordinate 1,232,621 downwards.
CATGTACACACACGAATTTCCACACTCAAATACACAATACACTGACACGCATAGCAACAGATACCCATCACCTGAAATATAATACAATTATTCTGATGAAGAACCATGTACACACAGGGAAGAATTCAATGATTGCACGGAAAGAAACAGACGAACACGTAACAAAGAAGAAGAAAGTCTATTCAAGCACCGTAAATTCCAACCTTTTATACCAGGCAAAAACACTGTACACCCTGTCATCTTCTTAAAAGCTTTTAGGAACGCATTCCCACGTTCGTGGAGAGACCACAAACGCATTGCGTACGTTGTGGATTACATTCAAGGGGACGCTGCTGTCTGGGCTTACCATGAAAGCGACAGATGTGTAACATACGAGCAGTTTGAACGCGCCTTCTTGAATAAGTTTTGGTCACCCACTGTGCAGGAACGCATCCGCAAACAAGTCACTGAACCCGAACACTTCAATCCTAAAAACGGCAACCTGCGCAGATATTTCGAGAAGTACCTAAACATGACACACTTCCTTACTGAACCAGTGAAACCAAAAGATGTGATCCGATCACTGAAAGCAAGACTTCCTTTTAATATTAAAGAAAAATTACTGTACTTACCGGACGACGATCCTGAATATTTTTTGGAAAAGTTAGATGCTGTTGATTTACTATATGAAGAACAAGAACCAACACACAACTCACGCAGTAGGAATCAACATGTCTACATTGCTACATTACCAAACACACAGCAAAATTTACAACACACAGTAAACATGCAAAACAGTCACCACAACTCACAGCTGCACACAAACAACAACTACGACTATACACAGGGAGATAACCCGTACAAAAAACGAAGAAACAACAATTTTAATTCAAGAAGGAATAGTGGAAACAACAACGCACACAAAGCAAAACAGAAACACTGGCAAAGAAACAACAACACAGATTGCACAAGAAATGGAACACTTACACCACACTTTAATCAGAACGACTACCAGTATTATGTGAGACAGTGGCAAACACCGCAACCGCCACCACAAAATCATGTTCAGATGCCACAAGGGAATTTTGTGCAAACAAGCAACACAAACCAACAAGTGACTTCAGCCAACCGAAAACAGACAGGTGATTGGCAAAGACAATATCCAAATGTAAATATTATTGAGGTAGCTAATGAAACTACAACTACACTTACCAATGACCAGACAAACCAGGTAAACTAGAACCAGTCATTACTGAGCCCCAGGTCGTGACTGAGGAACATTTGGGGGGCAACTTCAATTTAGAAACTATGTTTGAATACACACTTGCTAGTGAAACTGTGAAACAAGAAAAATTAACATTTACACAACAAGAGTTGCCTACACTATTCTTAAGATATAATGAAAGTGGAAACTTAGCTGATGATTTGATAAATGACAACACACAATGTCACAATGTAAAGAAAAGATTTGTACTGTCTTCCACCTCAGGCATTGTAGGAGGTATACCTACTAACATAATTATTGATACAGGAGCTGCTGTCAGTGTGATTTCTCACAATTTTTATACTATGATGAAGAAAACTTCTAAGATACCAGAGTTCCCAGTTCAGAACTGTTTAATATTAACTGCATTAGGTAATAAGTCAAGTAGAGTTAATAAGCAGGTATTTGTGACTGTTAATATGGGAAATGGAATCGTACAATGGCCTTTCCTAGTTGTCCAAAACCTTGCTGCCAATTGCATATTGGGTACTGATTTTCTTTGCGAGAAGGACTGTACTATAGACTTCTCCAAAGGCATTTGTTATTTTAAGTATGAAGGCAGAGACATACTTTTGAACTTGGATACTCGACTAGTAGACCATAACAAGCACTGTTCTGGCTACAAGATACAGATTATACGTGAGACTGACATAGATTCCACACAACAACCTGTATCACACGGTGAGGGAGTGAATGATGTACTTACACAAATTAATTCTAAGTTATCAGAATGTGATGCTATTAATGAAGAGGAGAGATCCCAGCTTAAACATATTTTACTTAAGAATAAGGATGTTTTCACTAGTAAGCCAGGTAGGATCAACACATATATGTATACAATTGAAGTCAAGCCTCACCAAATCTATTACCACAAGTCATACATGTACCTCTAGCTCTGCGACCTGCAGTTTGGGAAGAACTAAAGAAAATGATTACATGGAATATTATAGAACCATCAACATCTCCATATTGTAGCCCTTTGCATGTAGTGAAAAGACACAATGGAAGTATCAGGTTAGTATTAGATGCAAGAGCTATCAACCAAATTATCTTACCTGTGAGGACACAACCAGAAAATCTTGACGAACAACTTCAGAAGTTCTTGGATGCAAAATATTTCTCTACAATAGACCTTAAAAATTCGTTTTGGCAGGTGCCAATAAGCAAAGAATCCAGAAAATATACAGCCTTTATGTTTGGTGGCAGAACTTATCAATTTTGTGTATTACCATTTGGCCTAAATGTAAGCTCGGGAGTATTCATTACTGCACTAAACTCTGTACTCGGTGATGATTTACTAGAAACTGTTACACACTATGTAGATGACATACTGATTGCCTCAAAAACCTGGAAGGATCACACTGATACCCTGAACACTTTACTATGCAGATTCACACAAGCTGGTATCACTGCCAATATTTGTAAATCTAGATTTGCTTGTTGTGAGATCAAATACCTAGGACACATCATCAACACACAAGGCATTAAACCTGAGCCGTCAAAATTAGATGCTATCAGACATTTCCCCAGTCCCACTAATAAGAAACAGTTAAAATCATTTCTCGGTCTATGCTCATTTTTCAGACGATTCATACCTAAACAGTTACTCAATAGCAGATACTTACTAAACTTATTAAAGAAGAACCAGGTATGGATTTGGAACCAAGACTGTGAAAATGACTTTACTAAAATCAAAGAAGCCTTAGTAAATTCTAACATGCTGGAACATCCAGACTTCAATTTGAACTTTTGTATTGCTTGTGATGCATCAAACATTGGTTTGGGATGTTGTTTATTTCAACCTGTTAATACAGAAACTTCAGAACATATTAAGATCATTGGTTTTGCCAGTCGTACTTTAACGGAATGTGAAAGATCTTACTCCACCACAGAATTGGAAACATTATCTATTATATGGGCATTTAAAGAGTTTAATTATTATCTGTATGGAAGACACGCCATTATATACACTGACCATCAAGCACTTACATTCCTTTTGTCATGTAAACTCATTCATCCCAGACTTACACGATGGGCACTTGCATTACAGAATCACTCTTTTGAAATCAAGCACATCAAGGGAAAAGACAACGTAATAGCTGACACACTTTCAAGGCTACCGCAAGGATTACACCATAACAATACAGACTTTGAGAACACACACGATTACAGAATACTACTCATGCAAGACAAACAGTTTACACAATACTACATAGACCTATGCAAGAACATGGCAACACTACAAGATTCAGATCCACACTGGTACAAAATGAAACAAATCATAGTACAACAACACAATGACACTTTACAAGACAGATACATGTTACACAACAACATACTTTTCTACAAAAGACACACAAATGCTACTAACTGGTGCGTTTGCATACCACAAGATTCTGTACACAATCTCGTTGCACACACTCACACAGTTTGGGGACACTATGGAACAAAGAAATGTCTAAACAAGTTACATACATATTGCTATTTTCCAAACATGAGAAGAAAAATACATGATGTTATCAGCAAATGTCTCATATGTCAAAAATCCAAGCCACAAAATCAATCCACCAAAACAGATTTGCACTCTATCTTACCTACTGGACCTAGAGAGATACTTTGTACAGATGTTAGCGGACCTCATCCAACTAGCATCAGAGGTTGCAAATACATTCTAGCATTTTATGACATATTTTCTAAGCACATCAAACTTTTTGCCATTAAGTCACCCACAGCAAACACCATCATCAGAAGATTCACAAATGATTACATGCCATACTGTGGAAAACCTAAAGCCATTCTATCAGATAACGCCAAGTATTATGTAGGATTCACCTGGAGAAAATTTTTAAAGGACAATAACATTAAGAACATCTTTATTTCAAAGTTTCATGCATCAGCCAACCCTTGTGAGAGAGTTTTTAGAGAATTAAATAGATTCATGAGAACTTATACCTCAACACAGCACACAAACTGGATACATTACCTAGCACTTTTTGAGGAAATACACAACAATTTAAATATATACAACACACCCTACACTCCCAGAGAAATCATGTTTGACACAAAGGAAACTAATGAATGGAGCAACCAACTACCAAAATTTTCTGACACCAAACCCTCACACGAGGAAAAGGTAAGGGAAGTACTCATTGCAATTACTGAACAAGCTGACATTAGAAATAAGAACTATGGTGCTAATCTGAAAAGAAGGCAAAACTTTACAATAGGCATGCAAGTTTTACTTAAGACCCACTACAAATCATCATTACCTCTAAAACGTAATGTTAAGTGGCGTCCACTATATGAAGGTCCTTACACAATCATTGATATACCACACCCTGGAGCATATCTGTTACAAAACCCCAAGAATAAGAGAATTTTAGGTTTGTACCCTCACAAAGATTTGAAAACTTTTAGCCCTTAGCAGAGTATGCTGATACAAAAACAAGGTAAGTCACATCTGGTACTTCAAGCTGGAAGAAGAAGAAGATATAAGCTATAATCTTAAGTATCTACATTTTACAGCACCAGCAGTAACAGCAGCAGCAGCAAGAAGATAAGACACAGGAAGAACTAATAATTTTCATGCAAAGCACAGTTACTGATTATATTTGTTAATACCTTGCAGACAAGCTGACAGACTAAATGACCGGAGACAATTGCTGCTCTGAACCTGATATATTAATTGGCATGATAGACACTTGATTTGCTATTCACACTCACACCACAATCCACATGAACACAACATGCACAAAAAAAAACACTCTACAGGAAATGACAAATGAGATTAATTGAGCAAGGCTATATAATTTGTTTTATTTGTAAATGATACTTTGTGCATGTGCTAATTTGGAATTGACTGTGGATGTGACGTGTCGTGTCTTATTGTAATCATGACTTTTCAGGACAGATCATCTCAAGGATGTTTTCTAACCTATTATGAAAGTTTATGTTGCAGGAAACATTTAATGAGGAAGAACACTTAATGTGTAGTACTGATGTAAAGGAAAATATACTTAAAAGGAAAACTTTATTAAAAAGGGGAAGAGACCTATAAAAGAAAATGGATTTTCTGAATGTATCACAATACACTGAACCTATTAGGTAATTTTTTTTTATGTCTGACCCATATGTATTTGTAAATATCTAGTTTAATGCAATTGAAAAATATAAAATATGTATATGTATTACGAAACAATGTAGTGTAAATGTATAGATACATGTTTCACAGAAAATTTTTATATCTATGTAAATATGTAAAAGAAAACTGTACTCAAAGTGAAGTGATATTTGTTATGTTTTGTGCTCTCTGTTGTGAACGAACATTTTGTTTTGCAACGAACAATGTATGAACAAGTTGTGTGCAAATATTAAAAAAAAGCGGTTCACTGCGCTCATGATGGAACACTATAGGTGACGTGAGTAGCAAAACCACGGCACACTTTTCCACGAAACGACGACACAATATCCAGGAGACGACATACGCTTTTTGGAAGACGAAATATGGAGGTTATTGAGTAGATGTAACACGGACTGGTCAGTATGGAACCACTGACACCATGAATTCCTACCAAGACGAAACCACATTTTAACTATGTCTTCCAAAGCACGCTTCGTTGCGAGATTCTTGATCTCCAACTTGTTTCTTCAAGAACTTTCGTCTCAATGTAAACAAAACGTGTGACACGTGACATTTATTTTAAAGTGCAAAGACTTTAGCACAGTATAAACCTTAACTACCAAGTGACATTCTAAAGAGAATATGTTCACATATCTCTGAATATGCACAAAACCATTAATTAATTTTATTTATTGAATGAACATGTGTAATAACATTTTGAAGTGAAAGAGAACAACGGACTATATGCCCAACAAAATTTTTACAAAGTAACAGCACAAGTGAATACGAACTATGAAATTCGTTACAGTCTGTGTAGAACTGTTACATAATATTGAGAACTGTATACACGCTAGCAGTGATAGCACTGAGCCACTTCGCTAGTCTCTGATACTGCAGTTCCTGAGTTCAATACTGCTCGGAAACGAATATTTTTTTTTTTCTTTACACTTTCATTGATCTTGTATGTAATTATTATTTATGTATTTTTGTGGATGTATGACATTTTATGATATTTTAAGTATGTTGAATCTGAGGTCAGATATCAGACTCTGTCTACAAAAAAAAATATATAATGAGCCCTGGCTACGTTCCGTACATCTTCGGACGTGCGAAGCTCGATAAATTCACGGTGTAAAATTTTAATCCTCAATTACCTATCCTAACAAACAATCATTATTATTACAAATTATTATTATTATATTTTATTATCATTTTATTTCATATTTTTTATTTGTTACAATTCCGATGCACTACTGCAGCTTTACTCTATCTCTTGGACCTTCACACTGTCGGTGATACACAGAAATTGCGTCGGAATTTAATACAAAAGGCACAATGCTGAATTAAGTACAAGAAGAGTAAATCTTGTCATTGTTTGTGATTTGCTTTGAGCGTTTCCTGGGAGATCAGTATTAGATTCCGATGCACCACTGCAGCCTTACTTTATCCGTTGGACCTTCACATTGACGATGAGACACAGTATATGAGTCGGGATATAATACAAAAGGCACAATGCCGACTTGAGTACAAGAAGAGTAATTCTTCTCACTGTTTGTGGTTTGCTTTGAGCGTTTCCTGTCAGATCAGTATTAGATTTCGATGCACCACTGCAGCTTTACTCTATCCCTTGGACCTTCACATTGACGATGAAACACAGATATTGCTTCGGGAGATAATACAAAAGGCACAATGCCGACTTAAGTACAAGAAGAGTAAATGATCTCATTGTTTATCGTTTGCTTTGAGCATTTCCTGGGAAATCAGTATTAGTTTCAGGTGCACTACTCCAGCTTTACTCTATCCCTAGGACCTTCATTTTGACGATGAAACATAGATTTTGAGTCGGGATTTAACTCAAAAGGCACAATGACGACTTAAGTACAAGAAGAGTAAATCTTGTCATTGTTTGTAGTTTGCTATAAGCGTTTCCTGGGAGATCAGTATTAGATTCCAATGCACTTCAGCAGCGTTACTATATTCCTTGGACCCTCACATTGACGGTGAAACACAGAAATTGCGTCAGGATTTAATATCAAAGGCACAATGCCGACATAAGTCCAAGTACAGTAAATCTACTCATTGTTTGTAGTTTGCTTTGAGCGTTTCCTGGGAGCTCAGTATTAGATTCCGATGCACTACTGCAGCTATACTCTATCCCTTGGACCTTCACATTTACGATGAAACACAGAAATTGCGTCGGGATTTAATACAAAAGGCACAATGCCGACCTAAGTACAAGAAGAGAAAATTTCTCATTGTTTGTGGTTTGCTTTGAGCGTTTCCTGGGGGATCAGTATTAGATTCAGATGCACTACTGCAACTTTACTCTATCCCTTGGACCTTCACATTGACGATGAAACACAGAAATTGCGTCGGGATTAAATACAAAAGGCACAATGCCGACTCAAATACAAGAGGAGCAAATCTTCTCATTGCTTGTGGTTGGTATGAGCGTTTCCTGGGGATCAGTATTAGATTCCGATGCACTACTGGAGCTTTCCTCTACCCCTTGGACCTTCGCATTGACGATGAAACACAGAAATTGCGTCGGTATTTAATACAAAAAGCACAATGCCGACTAATGTACAAGAAGAGTAATTCTTCTCACTGTTTGTGGTTTGCTTTGAGCGTTTCCTGGGAGATCAGTATTAGTTTCCGATGCACTACTGCAGCTTTACTCTATCCCTTGGACCTTCACATTTACGATGAAACACAGAAATTGCGTCGGGATTTAATACAAAAGGCACAATGCCGACCTAAGTACAAGAAGAGTAAATCTCCTCATTGTTTATTGTTTGCTTCGAGCATTTCCTTGGAGATCAGTATAAGATTCTCATGCACTACTGCAGCTTTACTCTATTCCTTGGACCTTCACATTGACGATGAAACACAGAAATTGCGTCGGGATTTAATACAAAAAGCAATATGCCTACTTAAGTCCAAGAACAGTAAATCCTCTCATTGTTTGTGGTTTGCTTCGAGCGCCTCCTGGGAGATCAGTATTCTATTCCGATGCACTACTGCAGCTTTACTGTATCTCTTGGACCTTCGCATTGACGATGAAACAAAGAAATGGCGTCGGGATTTAGAACAAAAGGCACAATGCCGTCTTAAGTACAAGAAGAGTAAATGTTCTCATTGATTTTTGTTAGCTTCGAGCGTGTCCTGGGAGATCAGTATTAGATTCCGATGCACTACTGCTGCGTTACTGTATCCCTTGGACCTTCACTTTGACCATGAAACACAGAAATTGCGTCGGGATTTAATGCAAAATGCACAATGCCGACTTAAGTACAAGAAGAGTAAATCTTCTCATTGTCTGTGGTTTGCTTTCAGCGTTTCCTGGGTTATCACAATTAGATTCCGATGCACTTCTGCAGCATTACTCTATCCCTTGGACCTGCACATTGACGATGGAACACAGAGATTGTGTCGGGATTTAATACAAAAGGCACAATGCCGACCAAAGTACAAGAAGAGTAAATCTTCTCATTGTTTGTGATTTGTTTGAGCGGTCCTAGGTGATCAGTATTAGCTTCCGATGCCATACTCCAGCTTTACTCTATCCCTTGGACCTTCACATGAACGATGAAACACAGAAATTAGTTCGGGATTTAATACAAAAGGCACAATGACGACTTAAGTACAAGAAGAGTATATTTTCTCATTGTTTGTGGTTTGCTTTGAGCGTTTCCTGGGGGATCAGTATTAGATTCCGATGCACTACTGCTGCGTTACTGTATCCCTTGGACCTTCACTTTGACCATGAAACACAGATATTGCGTCAGGTTTTAATACAAAAGGCACAATGCCGGCTTAAGTACGAGAAGAGTAATACTTCTCACTGTTTGTGGTTTGCTTTGAGCTTTTCCTGGGAGATCAGTATTAGATTCTGATGCACTATTGGGGCTTTACCCTATCCCTTGGACCTTCACATTTGCGATGAAAATCAGAAATTGCGTCGGGCTTTAATACAAAAGGCACAATCCAGACCTAAGTACAAGTAGAGTAAATCTTTTCATTGTTTGTGGTTCGTTTGAGCGTTTCCTGGGTGATTAGTATTAGCTTCCGATGCACTACACCTGCTTTACTCTATCCCATGGACCTTCACATTGACGATGAAGCACAGAAATTGCGTCGGGATTCAATACAAAAGGTACATGGCCGACTTAAGTTCAAAAAGAGAGAAGCTTATTGTTTGTAGTTTGGTTTGAGCGATTCCTGGGAGATCAGTAATAGATTCCGATGCACTACTGCAGCTTTACTCTATTCCTTGGACCTTCACATTGACGACGAAACACAGAAATTGCGTCGGGATTTAATACGAAAGGCACAATGCCGACTTAAGTACAAGAAGAGTATATCTTCTCATTGTTTGTGGTTTGCTTTGAGTGTTTCCTAGGGGGATCAGTATTACATTCCGATGCACTACTGAAGCTATACAATATCCTTTGGACCCTCACATTGACGAAAAAACACAGAAATTGCGTCGGGAATTAATACAAAAATCTCAATGCCGACTTAAGTATAAGAAGAGTAAATGGTCTCAATGTTTTTGGTTCGCTTTGAGTGTTTCCTGGGAGATCAGTATTAGATTCCGATTCACTACTGCAGCTTTACTCTATCCCTTGGACCTCCACATTGACCATGAAACACCGAAATTGCGTCGAGATTTAATACAAGAGGCACAATGACGACTTAGGTGCAAGAAGAGAAAATCTTTTCATTGATTTAGGTTCGCTTCAAACGTTTCCTGGGGGATTCCGAAGCACCACTGCAGCTTTACTCCATCCCTTAGTCGTTCACATTGACGATGAAACAGAGAAATAGCGTTGGTATTTAATACAAAAGGCACAATACCGCCTTTAGTACATGAAGAGTAAATCTTCTCATAGTTTGTGGTTTGATTTGAGCGTTACCTGGGAAATCAGTATTACATTCCGATGCACTACTGCGGCTTTACTCTATCCCTTGGATATTCACATTGACGATGAAACACAGAAATTGTGTCGGGATTTAATACAAAAGGCACTATGCCAACTTAAGTAAAAGAAGAGTAAAACTTCTCATTGTTTGTGGTTTGCTTTGAGCTGTTCCTGGGAGATCAATATTAGTTTCCGATGCACTACTGCAGGTTTACTCTATCCCTTGGACCTTCACATTGACGATGAAACACAGAAATTGCGTCGGGATTTAACACATAAGGTAAATGGCCGATTTAAGTACAAGAACAGAAAAGCTTATTTTTTGTGGTTTGGTTTGAGCGTTTCCTGGGAGATCAGTATTAGATTTCCATGAACTACTTCAGCTTTCCTCTATCCCTTGGACTTTCACATTGACGATGAGACATAGAAATATCGTCGGGATATAATACAAAAGGCACAATGACGACTTAGGTACAAGAAGAGTAAATCTTCTCATTGTTTGTGGTTTGCTTTCAGCGTTTCCTGGGAGATCAGTATTACATTCCGATGCACTGCTGCAGCTTTACTCTATCCCTTGGACCTTCACATAGACGATGATACACAGAAATTGTGTCGGGATTTAATACAAAAGCTCAATGCCGACGTAAGTACAAGAAGAGTACATCTTCTCATTGTTTGTGGTTTGCTTTGAGCGTTTCCTGGCTGATCAGTATTAGATTCCGATGCACTACTGCAGCTTTACTGTATCCCTTGGGCCTTCACATTGACGATGAAACAGAGAAATTGCGTCGGTACTTAGTACAAAAGGCACAATACCGTCGTAAGTACAAGAAGCCTAAATCTTCTCAATGTTTGTGGTTTTCTTTGAGCGTTTCCTGGGAGAGCAGTATTAGTTTCCGATGCACTACTGCACCTTTACTCTATACATTGGACCTTCACATAGACGATGAAACACAGAATTGCGTCGGGATTTAATACTAAAGGTACACGCTGACTTAAGTACAAGAAGAGAAAATCTTATAGTTTGCGGTTTGATTTGAGCGTTTCCTGGGAAATCAGTATTACATTCCAATGCACTACTGCAGATTGACTCTATCCCTTTTCCCTTCACATTGACGATGAAACACAGAAATTGTGTCGGGATTTAATACAAAAGGCAGACCGCCAACATAAGTAGAAGAAGAGGAATTCTTCTCATTGTTCGTGGTTTGTTTGAGCGTTTCCTGGGAGATCAGTATTAGATTCCGATGCACTACTCCAGTTTTTCTATATCCCTTGGACCTTCTCATTGTCGATGAAACACAGAAATTGCGTCGGGATATAACACAAAAGGCACAATGCCGACTTAAGCACAAGAAGAGTAAATCTTCCCTTTGTTTGTGGTACGCTTTGAGCGTTTCCTGGAGATCAGTATAAAATTCCGATGCACTACTGCAGCTTTACTCTATGCCTTGGTCCTTCACATTGACGATTAAACTCAGAAATTGCGTCGGGATTAAATACAAAAGGGACAATGCCGACTTAAGTAGAAGAAGGGTTAATCTTCTCATTGTTTTTGGTTCGCTTTGAGCGTTTCCTGGGAGATCAGTATTAGATTCCGATGCACTACTGCAGCTATACTCTATCCCTTGGACCTCCGTATTGACGATGAAACACAGAAATTGCGTCGGAATTTAATACAAGAGGCACAATGACGACTTAGTTACAAGAAGAGTAAATCTTCTCATTGTTTTAGGTTCGCTTCGAGCGTTTCCTGGGAGATCAGTAATAGCTTCCGATGCACTACTGCAGCTTTACTCTATCCCTTGGTCCTTCACATTGACGATGAAACAGAGAAATAACGTTGGTATTTAATACAAAAGGCACAATACCGAATTTAGTACATGAAGAGTAAATCTTCTCATTGTTTGAGGTTTGCTTTGAGCGTTTCCTTTGAGATCAGTATTACATTCCGATGCACTACTGGAGCTGTACTCCATCCCCTGGACTTTCACATTGTCGATGAATCACAGAAATTGCGTCGAGATTTAATACAAAGGGCACAATGCTGACTTAAGTACAAGAAGAGTAAGTCTTCTAATTGTTTGTGGTTTGCTTTGAGCGTTTCCTGGGGGATCAGTATTAGATTCTGTTGCACCACCGCAGTTTTTCTTTATCCGTTGGACCATCACATTGGCGATGAAACACAGAATTTGCGTCGGGATTTAATACAAAAGGCACAATGCCGACTTATGTACAAGAAGAGTAATTCTTCACACTGTTTGTGGGTTGCTTCGAGCGTTTCCTATGAGATCAGTATTAGATTCCGATGCACTACTGCTGCTTTACTCTATGCCATGGATATTCTCATTGACGATGAAACACAGAAATTGTGTCTGGATGTAATACAAAAGGCACTATGCCAACTTAAGTAAAAGAAGAGTAAATTTTCTCATTGTTTGTGGTTTGCTTTGAGCGGTTCCTGGGAGATCAGTATTAGTTTCCGATGCACTACTGCAGGTTTACTCTATACCTTGGAACTTCACATTGACGATGAAACACAGAAATTGCGTCGGCATTTAATACAAAAGTTAAATGGCCGACTTAAGTTTAAGAAGAGAAAAGCTTATTGTTTGTGGTTTGGTTTGAGCGTTTCCTGGCTGATCAGTATTAGATTCCGATGCACTACTGCAGCTTTACTGTATCCCTTGAGCCTTCACATTGACGATGAAACAGAGAAGTTGCGTCGGTATTTATTACAAAAGGCACAATACCGTCTTAAGTACAAGAAGCCTAAATCTTCTCAATGTTTGTGGTTTTCTTTGAGCGTTACCTGGGAGATCAGTATTAGTTTCCGATGCACTACTGCACCTTTACTCTATACCTTGGACCTTCACATAGACGGTGAAACACAGAATTGCATCGGGATTTAATACTAAAGGTACACGCCGACTTAAGTACAAGAAGAGAAAATCTTATTGTTTGCGGTTTGGTTTGAGCGTTTCCTGGGAGATCAGTATTACATTCCGATGCACTACTGCAGATTGACTCTATCCCTTTTCCCTTCACATTGACGATGAAAAACAGAAATTGTGTCGGGATTGAATACAAAAGGCAGAACGCCAACGTAAGTAGAAGAAGAGTAATTCTTCTCATTGTTCGTGGTTTTTTTGAGCGTTTCCTGGGAGATCAGTATTAGATTCCGATGCACTACTCCAGCTTTTCTATATCACTTGGACCATCTCATTGACGATGAGTTGCAGAAATTACGTCGGGATTTAATACGAAAGGCACAATGCCGACTTAAGCACAAGAAGGGATAATCTTCTTATTTTTTCTGGTTTGCTTTGAGCGTTTCCTGGGAGATCAGTATTAGATTCCGATACACTACAGCAGCTTTACTCTATCCCTTGGACCTTGACATTGACGATGAAACACAGAAATTGCGTCGGGATATATCACAAAAGGCACAATGCCGACTTAAGCACAAGAAGAGTAAATCTTCCCATTGTTTGTGGTAGGCTTTGCGCGTTTCCTGGAGATCAGTATAAAATTCCGATTCACTACTGCAGCTTTACTCTGTGCCTAGGTCCTTCACATTGACGATGAAACTCAGAAATTGCGTCGGGATTAAATACAAAAGGCACAATGCCGACGTAAGTACAAGTTGGGTTAATCTTCTGATTGTTTTTGGTTCGCTTTGAGCGTTTCCTGGGAGATCAGTATTAGATTCCGATGCACTACTGCAGCTTTACTCTATCCCTTGGACCTCCACATTGACGATGAAACACAGAAATTGCGCCGGAATATAATACAAGAGGCACAATGACGACTTAGTTTCAAGAAGAGTAAATCTTCTCATTGTTTTAGGTTCGCTCGAGCGTTTCCTGGGAGATCAGTATTAGCTTCCGATGCACTACTGCAGCTTTACTCTATCCCTTGGTCCTTCACGTTGACGATGAAACAGAGAAATAACGTTAGTATTTAATACAAAAGGCACAATACCGACTTTAGTACATGAAGAGTAAATCTTCTCATTGTTTGAGGTTTGCTTTGAGCGTTTCCTGGGAGATCAGTATTACATTCGGATGCACTACTGCAGCTTTACTCCATCCCTTGGACTTTCACATTGTCGATGAATCACGGAAATTGCGTCGGGATTTAATACAAAGGACACAATGCTGACTTAAGTACAAGAAGAGTAAGTCTTCTAATTGTTTGTGGTTTCTTTGAGCGTTTCCTGGGCGATCAGTATTAGATTCCGTTGCACCACTGCAGCCTTTCTTTATCCGTTGGACCATCACATTGACGATGAAACATAGAATTTGCGTCGGGATTTAATACAAAAGGCAGAATGCCGACTTATGTACAAGAAGAGTAATTCTTCACACTGTTTGTGGTTTGGTTCGAGCGTTTCCTATGAGATCAGTATTAGATCCGATGCACTACTGCTGCTTTACTCTTTCCGCTGGACCTTCAGATTGACGATGAAACACAGAAATTGCGTCGGTATTTAATACAAAAGGCACAATGACGACTTACGTACAAGAAGAGCAAATCTTGTCACCGTTTGTGGTTTGCTTTGAGATTTTCCTGGGAGATCAGTATTAGATTCCGATGCACTACAGCAGCGTTACTAAATCCCTTGGACCTTCACATTGACGATGAAACAGAGAAATTGCTTCGGGATTATTACAAAAGGCACAATGCCGACTTATGTACAAGAAGAGTAATTCTTCTCACTGTTTGTAGTTTGCTTTGAGCGTTTCCTGGGAGATCAGCATTAGATTCCGATGCACTACTGCAGCTTTACCCTATCCCTTGGACTTTCAACTTTACAATGTCACTTTAAATCCGTCTTGATTGCAATTTTTTTTTTTATTATTCATATGACCGGTTTCGGTTCATTCACAACCATCTTCAGATCTGATATTAAGTTACAGGAGTAACCCGTACAATTAAGCAACTTTCACATGCTACGTCACATTTACGATGAAACACAGAAATTGCGTCGTGATTTAATACAAAAGGCACAATGACGAATTAAGTACAAGAAGAGTAAATCTTCTCATTGTTTGTAGTTTGATTTGAGCGTTTCCTGGGAGATCAGTATTAGATTCTGATGCACTATTGCAGCTTTACTCTATCCCTTGGACTTTTACATTGTCGATGAAACACAGAAATAGCGTCGGGATTTAATACAAAAGGCACAATGCCGTCTTAAGTACAAGAAGAGTAAATCTTCCCATTGTTTGTGGTTTGCTTTGAGCGTTTCCAAGAGATTAGTATAAGTTTCCGATTCAATACTGCAGCTTTACCATATCCCTTAGACCTTCACACTGACGATGAAACACAGAAATTGCGTCGGAATTTGATACAAAAGGCACAATGCCGTCTTAAGTACAAGAAGGATATATCCTCTCATTGTTTGTCGTTTGCCTTGAGCGTTTCCTGAAAGATCAGTATTATATTCCGATGCAATACTGCAGCTTTACTCTATCTCTTGGACCATCGCATTGACGAAGAAACAAAGACATGGCGGCGGGATTTAGAACAAAAGGCACAATGCCGTCTTAAGTACAAGAAGAGCTAATCTTCTCATTGTTTTTGGTTTGCTTCGAGCATTTCCTGGGAGATCAGTATTAGATTCCGATGCACTACTACAGCTTTACTCAATCCCTTGGACCTCCACATTGACGATGCAACACAGAAATTGCGTCGGGGATTAATACAAAAGGCACAATGCCGGCTTAAGTACGGGAAGAGTAATACTTCTCACTGTTTGTGGTTTGCTTTGAGCGTTTCCTGGGAGATCACTATTAGATTCTGATGCACTATTGCAGCTTTACTCTATTCCTTGGACTTTCACATTGTCGATGAAACACAGAAATAGCGTCGGGTTTAATACAAAAGGCACAATGCCGACTTAAGTACAAGAAGAGTAAATCTTCTCATTTTTTGTGGTTTGCTTTGAGCATTTCCAGGAGTATAGTATAAGATTCCGATGCACTACTGCAGCTTTACTCTATCCCATGGACCTTCACATTGACGATGAAACATATAAAATGAGTCGGGCTTTAATACAAAAGGCACAATGCCGACTTAAGTACAAGAAGAGTAAATCTTCTCATTGTTTGTGGTTTGCTTTAAGCGTTTCCTGCAGATCAGTATAAGATTCCGATGCACTACTGCTGCTTTACTCTAATCCTCGGACCTTCACATTGACGACGAAACAAGGAAACTGCGTCGGGATTTAATACAAAAGGCACAATGCCGACCTAAGTACAAGAAGAGTAATTCTTCTCATTGTGTGTGGTTTGCTTTGAGCGTGTCCTGGGAGATCAGTATTAGATTCCGATGCACTACCCCAAATTTACTTAATCCCTTGGACCTTCACAGTGACGATGAATCGCAGATATTGCGACGGGATTCACTACAAAAGGCACAATTCCGACTTAAGTACAAGAAGAGTAAATATTCTCATTGTTTGTGGTTTGCTTTGCTCGATTCCTGGCAGATCGGTATTAGATTCCGATGCACTACTGCATCTTTACTGTATCCCTTGGGGCTTCACATTGACAATGAAACAGAGAAATTGCGTCGGTATTTAATACAAAAGGCAAAATACCGACTTAAGTACAAGAAGAGTAAATCTTCTCATTGTTTGTGGTTTCTTTTGAGCGTTTCCTGGGAGATCAGTATTAGTTTCCGAGGCACTACTGCTGCTTTTCTCTATACCTTGGTCCTTCACATTGACGATCAAACACAGAAATCGCGTCGGGATTTAATACAAAAGGCACAACGCCAACTTAAGTAGAGGTAGAGTAAATCTTCTCATTGTTCGTGGTTTGTTTGAGCGTTCCCAGGGAGATCAGTATTAGATTCCGATGCACTACTGCAGCTTTATTCTATCCCTTGGACCTTCACATTGACGATGAACCACAGAAATTGCGTCGGGATTTTACACAAAAGGCACAATGCCGACTTAAGCACAAGAAGAGTAAATCTTCCCATACTTTATGGTATGCTTTGAGCGTTTCCTGGAGATCAGTATAAAATTCCGATGCACTACTGCAGGTTTACTCTGTGCCTTGGTCCTTCACATTGACGATGAAACTCAGAAATTGCGTCGGCATTTAATACAAGAGGCACAATGCCGACTCAAGTACAAGAAGAGTAAATACTCTCATTGTTTGAGGTTTGCTGTGAGCTTTTCCTGGGAGATCAGTATTAGATTCCGATGCACTACTGCAACTTTACTCTATCTCTTGCACCATCACATTGACGATGAAATACAGATATTGCGTAGTGGTTTAATACAAAAGGAGAAATGCCGAATTAAGTACAAGGAGAGTAAATTTTCATATTGTTTTTGGTTCGCTTTGAGCGGTTCCTGTGAGATCAGTATTAGATTCCGAAGCACTACTGCAGCTTTACTCTATCCCTTGGACCTTCACATTAACGAAGAAACACAGAAATAGCGTCGGGATTTAATACAAAAGGGACAATGCCGACTTCAGTACAAGAAGAGTAAATCTGCCCATTGTTTGTGGTTTGCTTCGAGCGTTTCCAGGGAGATCAGTATTAGATTCCGATGCACTACTGCAGCTTTACTGTATCCCTTTGGCTTTCTCATTGACGATGAAACGGAGAAATTGTGTCGGATTTTAATACAAAAGCTACGATACCGACTTAAGTACAAGTGGAGTAAATCTTCTCATTGTTTGTGGTTTGCATTGAGCGTTTCCTGGGAGATCAGTGTTAGAATCCGATGCACTACTGCAGCCTTACTCCATCCCTTAACCCTTCACATTGACGATGAAACACAGAAGTTGCGTCGGGATTTAATACAAAAGGCACAATGCCGACTGGTGTACAAGAAGAGTAATTCTTCTTACTGTTTGAGGTTTGTTATGAGCGTTTCCTGGGAGATCAGTATTAGATTCCGATGCCCTACTCCAGCTTTACTCTATACCATGGACCTTAACATAATGATGAAACACAGAAATTGCGTCTGTAATTAATACAAAAGGCAAAATGAAGGCTTAAGTTCAAGAAGAGTGAATCTTCTCATTGTTTCTGGTTTGCTTTGAGCGTTTTCTTGGAGATCAGTGTTACATTCCGATGAACTACTGCAGCTTTACTCTATCCCTTGAACTTTCACATTGTCGATGAAACACAGAAATTGCGTCGGGATTTAATGCAAAAGGAACAATGCCGACTTATGTACAAGAAGAGTAAATCTTCTCATTGTTTGTGGTCTGCTTTGAGCGTTTACTGGAGATCAGTATTAGTTTACGATGCACTTCTGCAGCTTTACTCTATCCCTTGGACCTCCACATTGACGATCAAACACAGAAATTTCGTCGGGATTTAATACAAAAGGCACAATGCCGACTTAAGTACAAGAAGTGTAAATCTTCTCATCGTTTGTGGTTTGCTTTGAGCGTGTCCTGGAGATCAGCATTGTATTCCGATGCACTACTGCAGCTTTACTCTATCTCTTGGGCCATCGCATCGACGATAAAACACAGAAATGGCGTCGGGATTTGAAAGAAAAGGCACAATGGCGACTTAAGTATAAGGGGAGTAACTCTTCTCATTGTTTACGGTTTGCTTTGAGCGTTTCCTATGACATCAGTATTAGATTCCGATGCACTACTGCAACTTTACTCTATCCCTTGCACCATCTCATTGACGATGAGATACAGAAATTGCGTAGTGGTTTAATACAAAATGTAAAATGCCGACTCAAGTACAAGGAGAGTAAATCTTCATATTGTTTTTGGTTCGCTTAGAGCGTTTCCTGTGAGATCAGTATTAGATTCCGAAGCACTACTTCAGCTTTATTCTATCCCTTGGACCTTCACATTAACGAAGAAACACAGAAATAGCGTCGGGATTTAATACAAAAGGCACAATGCCGACTTCAGTACAAGAAGAGTAAATCTTCTCATTTTTTGTGGTTTGCTTCGAGCGTTTCCTGGGAAATCAGTATTTGATTCCGATGCACTACTACAGCTTTACTCTATCCACTGGACCTTCACATTGACGATCAAACACCGAAATTGCGTCGGGATTTAATACAAATGGCACAATGCCGACTTAAGTACAACAAGAGTAAATCTTTTCATTGTTTTTGGTTTGCTTTGAGCGTTTCCTGGGAGATCAGTATTAGATTCCGATGCACTACTGCAGCCTTACTCTATCCCTTGTACCTTGACATTGACGATGAAACACAGAAATATCGAAGGGATATAATACAAAAGGCACAATGCCGACTTAAGTCCAAGAAGAGTAATTTTTCTCATTGTATGTGGATTGCTCTGAGCGTTTCCTGGGAGATCGATATTAGATTCCGATGCACTGCTGCAGCTTTACTCTATACCTTGGACCTCCAAATTGATGATGAAACACAGACGTTGCGTCGGTATATAATACAAAAGGCACAATGCCGACATAAGTACAAGAAGAACAAATCTTCCCGTTGTTTTCGGTTTGCTTTGAGCGTTGCCTGGGGAATCAGTATTAGATTCTGATGCACTTCTGCAGCTTTCTCTATCCCTTGGTCCTTCACATTGACGTTGAAACACAGAAATTGCATCGGGATTTAATACAAAAGGCACAATGCCGACTTAAGTACAAGAAGAGTAAATCATCTCATTGTTTGTGGTTTGCTTCGAGCGTTTCCTGTGAGATTAGTATTAGATTCCGATGCACTACTGCAGCTTTACTCTATCCGTTGGGCTTTCACATTGACAATGAAACAGAAAATGGCGTCGGGATATAATAAAAAAGGCACAATACCATCTTAAGTACAAGAAGAGTAAATCTTCTCATTGTTTGTGGTCTGCTTTGAGCGTTTCCTTGGAGATCAGTATTACATTCCGATGCACCACTGCAGCTTTACTCTATCCCTTGGACCTTCACATTGACGATGAAACACAGAAATTGCGTCCGAATATAAATCAACAGGCACAATTCCGACTTAAGTACGAGAAGAGTAAATCTCTTAATATTCGTTGTTTGCTTTGAGCGTTTCGTGAGAGATCAGTATTAGATTCCGATGCACTGCTGCAGCTTTACTCTATCCCTTGGACCTTCACATTGACGAAGAAACACAGAAATTGCGTAGGGGTTCAAAGCAAAAATTAAAATGCCGAGTTAAGTACAAGAAAAATAAATCTTCTTATCGTTTTTGGTTTTACTTTGAGCGTTACCTGTGAAATCAGTATTAGATTCCGATGCACTACCGCAGATTTACTCTATCCCTTGGACCTTCACATTGACGATGAATCACAGAAATTGCGTCTGGAATTAATACAAAAGGCACAATGCCGACATAAGTACAAGAAGAGTAAATCTTCTCATAGTTTGTGGTTCGCTTCGAGTGTTTCCTGGGAGATCAATATTAGATTCCGATGAACTACTGCATCTTTTCACTGTCCTTTTGGCCTTCACATTTACGTAGAAACACAGAAATAGCTTCGAGATTTAATACAAAATGGACAACGCAACTTAAGTAGAAGAAGAGTATATCTTCTCATTGTTCGTGGTTTCTTTGAGCGTTTCCTGGGAGATCAGTATTAGATTCCGATGCACCATTGCAGCTTTACTATATCCCTCGGACATTCACATTGACGATGAAACACAGAAACTGCGTCGGGATTTAATACAAACGTCTCAATCTCGACTTAAGTACAAGAAGAGTAAATTTTCTCAATGCCTCTGGTATTCTTTAGCGTTTCCTGGAAGATGTGTATTAGATTCCGATGCACTACTGCAGCTTTACTCTAACAGTTGGACCTTCACATTGACGATGAAACACAGAAATTGCGTCAGGATTTAATACAAAAGGCATAACGCCGACTTAAGTACAAGAAGAGTAAGTTTTTTTATTTTTCTGGTTTGCTTTGAGCGTTTCCTGGGAGTTCAATAATTGATTCCGTTGCACTACTGCAGCTTTACTCTATCCCTTGGACCATCACTTGACGACGAAACACACAAATTGCGTTTGGATTTCATACAAAGGGCACAATGCCGACTTAAGTACAAGTAGAGTAAATCTTCTCATTGTTTGTGGTTTGCTCTGAGCGTTTCCTGGAGATCAGTTGTAGACTGCGATGCACTACTGCAGCGTTACTCTATCCACTGGATTTTCACATTGACGATCAAACACCGAAATTGGGTCGGGATTTAATACAAATGGCACAATGCCGACTCAAGTACAACAAGAGTAAATCTTCTTATTGTTTTTGGTTTGCTTTGAGCGTTTCTGGAGATCAGTATTAGGTTCCGATGCACTACTGCAGCTTTACTCTATCCCACGGACCTTCACATTGACGATGAAACACAGAAATTGCGTCTGTATTTAATACAAAAGGCAAAATGAAGACTTAAGTACAAGAAGAGTGAATATTCTCATTGTTTCTGGTTTGCTTTGAGCGTTTCCTTGGAGATCAGTATTACATTCCGATGCACTAATGCAGCTTTACTCTATCCCTTGGACTTTCACATTGTCGATGAAACATGGAAATTGCGTCAGGATTTAATGCAAAAGGAACAATGCCGACTTAAGTACAAGAAGAGTAAATCTTCTCATTGTTTGCGGTTTGCTTTGAGCGTTTCTGGAGATCAGTATTAGATTCCGATGCACTACTGCAGCTTTACTCTATCCCTTGGACCTTCACATTGAAGATGAAACACAGAAATTGCGTCGGGATTTAATACAAAAGGCACAATGCCGACTTAAGAACAAGAGGAGTATTCCATCTCATTGTTTGTGGTTTGCTTGATTGTTACCTGGGGGATCAGTATTAGATTCCGATGCACTACTGCAGCCTTACTCCATCCCTTGGACCTTCACATTGACGATGAAACACAGAAGTTACGTCGGGATTTAATACAAAAGGCACAATGCCGACTGCTGTACAAGAAGAGTAATTCTTCTCACTGTTTGAGGTTTCCTAAGAGCGTTTCCAGGGAGATTAGTATTAGATTCCGATGCACTACTCCAGCTTTACTCTATCCCATGGACCTTCACATTGACGATGAAACACAGAAATTGCGTCTGTATTTAATACAAAAGGCAAAATGAGGACTTAAGTACAAGAAGAGTGAATCTTCTCATTGTTGTTGGTTTGCTTTGAGCATTTCCTTGGAGATCAGTATTACATTCCGATGCACTACTGCAGCTTTACTCTATCCCTTGGACTTTCACATTGACGCTGAAGCACAGATATTGCGTCGGGATTTACTACAAAAGGCACAATGAAGACTTACCTAGAAGAAGATGAATCTTCTCATTGCTTGTGGCTTGCCTTGGCATTTTCCTGGGAGATCAGTATTACATTCCGATGCATTTCTGCAGCTTTACTCTATCCCATGGACCTTCACATTGACGATGAAACACAGTAATTGGGTCAGGATTTAATACATAAAGCATAATGCCGACTTAAGTACAAGAAGAGAAAGTCTTTTTATTGTTTCTGGCTAGTTTTGAGCGTCTCCTGCGAGTTCAGTAATTGATTCCGATGCACTACTGCAGCTTTACTCTATCCCTTGGAACATCGCTTGACGATGAAACACACAAATTGCGTCGGGATTTCATACAATGGGCACATTGCTGACTTAAGTACAAGTAGAGTAAATCTTCTCATTGTTTGTGGTCTGCTTTGAGCGTTTCCTGGAGATCAGTATTAGATTTCGACGCACTACGGCAACTTTACTCTATCCCTTGGAGCTTCACACTGACGATGAAACACAGAAATAGCGTAGGGGTTTAAAGCAAAAGGCAAAATGCCGACTTAAGTACAAGGAGAGTAAATCTCCTAATTGTTTTTGGATTGTCTTGAGCGCTTCCTGAGAGATCAGTATTTGATTTTGATGCACTACTGCAGCTTTACTCTATATCTTGGACCTTCACGTTGCCGATGAAACACAGAAATTATGTCGGGATTTAATACAAAAGGCACAATGCCGACTTATGTACAAGAAGAGTAATTCTTCTCACTGTTTGTGGTTGGTTTGAGCGTTTCCTGGGATATCAGTGTTACATTCCGATGCACTACTGCTTCTTTATTCTATCTCTTGCACCTTCACATTTACGATGAAACACAGAAATTGCGTCGGGATTTAATACAAAACGCACACTTCCGACCTATGTACAAGAAAAGTATTTCTTCTCATTGTTTGTGGTTTGCTTTGAGCGTTTCCTAGGGGATCAGTATTAGATTCCGAAGTACTATTGCAACTTTACTCTATCCCTTGGACCTCCACATTGACGATGAAACGCAGAAATTGCATAGGGGCTTAAAGCAAAGGGCAAATGCCAACTTAAGTACAAGAAGAGTAATTCTTCTTATTGTTTTTGGTTTGCTTTGAGCGTTTCCTGGGAGATCAGTATTAGATTCCGATGCAATACTGCAGCTTTACTCTATCCCTTGGACCTTCACATTGACGATGAAACACAGATAATGCGTCGGGATTTACTACAAAGGGCACAATGAAGACTTAAGTACAAGAAATAAAAATTCTCACATTGCTAGTGGTTTGACTTTAGCGTTTCCTGGGAGATCAGTATTAGATTCCGATGCACTACTGCAGCTTTACTATTTCCCTTGGACCTTCACATTGACGATGAAACTTAGAAACTTCGTCGGAATTTAATACAAAACGCACAATGCCGACTTAAGTACAACAAGATTAAATTTTCTCAATGTTTCTGGTTTTTTTTTTAGCGATTCCTGGGAGATGAGTATTACATTTCGATGCACTACTGCAGCCTTAAACTATACCTTGGACCTTCACATTGACGATGAAACACAGAATTTGCGTCGGGATTTAATACAAAAGGCACAATGCCGACATAAGTACAAGAAGATTAAATCTTCTTATTGTTTCTGGTTTGCTTTGATCGTTTCCTTGGTGATCAGTATTATATTCCGATGCACTACTGCAGCTTTACCCCATCCCTTGGACCTTCACAGTGACGATGAAACACAGAAATTGCGTCGCGATTTAATACAAAGGGCACAATGCCGACTTAAGTACAAGAAGAGTAAATCTTCTCATTCTTTGTGGTCTGCTTTGAGCGTTTCCTGGAGATCAGTATTAGATTTCGATGCACTACGGCAGCTTTACTCTGTCCCTTGGAGCTTCACACTGACGATGAAACACAGAAATAGCGTAGGGGTTTAAAGCAAAAAGCAAAATGCCGACTTAAGTACAAGGAGAGTAAATCTTCTAATTGTTTTGGGATTGTCTTGAGCGCAACCTGGAAGATCAGTATTCGATTCCGATGCACTACTGCAGCTTTACTCTATCCCTTGGACCCTCACAGTGACGATGAAACACAGAAATTGCGTAGGGACTTAGTACAAAAGGCACAATGCCGACTTAAGTTGAAGAGGAGTAAATCTTTTCATTGTTTCTGGTTTGCTTTGAGCGTTTCCTGGGAGATCAGCATTAGATTCCCATGAACTACTGCAGGTTTTCCCTATACCTTGGGCCGTCATATTGACGATGAAATAGAGAAATTGCGTCGGTATTTAATAAAAAATGCTTAATACCGACTTAAGTACAAGTAGAGTAAGTCTTCTAATTGTTTGTGGTTTGGTTTGAGTGTTTCCTGGGAGATAAGTATTAGATTCCGATGCACTACTGCAGCTTTACTCTATACCTTGGACCTTCACATTGTCGATGAAACACCGAAATTGCGTCGGGATTTAATACAAAAGGCACAATGCCGACATAAGTTCAAGAAGAGTAAATCTTCTCATTGTTTGTAGTTTGCTATGAGGGTTTCCTGGAAGATCAGTATCAGTTCCGAAGCACAACTGCAGCGTTACTCTATCCCTTGGTCCTTCACATTGACGATGAAACAGAGATATTGTGTCGGGATTTAATACGAAAGGCACAAAGCCGATTTAAGTACAAGAAGAGTAAATCTTCTCATTGTTCGTGGTTTGTTTGAGCGTTTCCTGGGAGATCAGTATTAGATTCCGATGCATTTCTGCAGCTTTACTCTATCCCATGGACCTTCACATTGACGATGAAACACAGTAATTGGGTCAGGATTTAATACATAAAGCATAATGCCGACTTAAGTACAGGAGGAGAAAGTCTTTTTATTGTTTCTGGCTAGTTTTGAGCGTCTCCTGGGAGTTCAGTAATTGATTCCGATGCACTACTGCAGCTTTACTCTATCCCTTGGAACATCGCTTGACGATGAAACACACAAATTGCGTCGGGATTTCATACAATGGGCACATTGCCGACTTAAGTACAAGTAGAGTAAATCTTCTCATTGTTTGTGGTCTGCTTTGAGCGTTTCCTGGAGATCAGTATTAGATTTCGACGCACTACGGCAACTTTACTCTATCCCTTGGAGCTTCACACTGACGATGAAACACAGAAATAGCGTAGGGGTTTAAAGCAAAAGGCAAAATGCCGACTTAAGTACAAGGAGAGTAAATCTCCTAATTGTTTTTGGATTGTCTTGAGCGCTTCCTGAGAGATCAGTATTTGATTTTGATGCACTACTGCAGCTTTACTCTATATCTTGGACCTTCACGTTGCCGATGAAACACAGAAATTATGTCGGGATTTAATACAAAAGGCACAATGCCGACTTATGTACAAGAAGAGTAATTCTTCTCACTGTTTGTGGTTGGTTTGAGCGTTTCCTGGGATATCAGTGTTACATTCCGATGCACTACTGCTTCTTTATTCTATCTCTTGCACCTTCACATTTACGATGAAACACAGAAATTGCGTCGGGAATTAATACAAAACGCACAATTCCGACCTATGTACAAGAAAAGTATTTCTTCTCATTGTTTGTGGTTTGCTTTGAGCGTTTCCTAGGGGATCAGTATTAGATTCCGAAGTACTATTGCAACTTTACTCTATCCCTTGGACCTCCACATTGACGATGAAACGCAGAAATTGCATAGGGGCTTAAAGCAAAGGGCAAATGCCAACTTAAGTACAAGAAGAGTAATTCTTCTTATTGTTTTTGGTTTGCTTTGAGCGTTTCCTGGGAGATCAGTATTAGATTCCGATGCAATACTGCAGCTTTACTCTATCCCTTGGACCTTCACATTGACGATGAAACACAGATAATGCGTCGGGATTTACTACAAAGGGCACAATGAAGACCTAAGTACAAGAAATAAAAATTCTCACATTGCTAGTGGTTTGACTTTAGCGTTTCCTGGGAGATCAGTATTACATTCCGATGCACTGCTGTAGCTTTACTCCATCACTTGGACCTTCACATTGACGATGAAACACAGAATTTGAGTCGGGATTTAACACAAAAGGCACAATGCCGACTTAAGTACAAAAAGAGTAAATGTTCTTATTATTTCTGGTTTGCTTTGAGCGTTTCCTGTGTGATCAGCATTAGATTCCGAAGCACTACTGCAGCTTTACTCCATCCCTTTGACTTTCGCATTGACGAAGAAACACAGAAATTGCGTCGGTATGTAATATAAAGGCACCACCCAACTTAAGTAGAAGAAGAGTAAAACTTCTCATTGTTCGTGGTTTGTTTGAGCGCTTCCTGGGAGATCAGTATTAGATTCCGATGCACTACTGCAGCTTTACTATTTCCCTTGGACCTTCACATTGACGATGAAACTTAGAAACTTCGTCGGAATTTAATACAAAACGCACAATGCCGACTTAAGTACAAGAAGATTAAATTTTCTCAATGTTTCTGGTTTTTTTTTTAGCGATTCCTGGGAGGTGAGTATTACATTTCGATGCACTCCTGCAGCCTTAAACTATACCTTGGACTTTCACATTGACGATGAAACACAGAATTTGCGTCGGGATTTAATACAAAAGGCACAATGCCGACATAAGTACAAGAAGATTAAATCTTCTTATTGTTTCTGGTTTGCTTTGATCGTTTCCTTGGTGATCAGTATTATATTCCGATGCACTACTGCAGCTTTACCCCATCCCTTGGACCTTCACAGTGACGATGAAACACAGAAATTGCGTCGCGATTTAATACAAAGGGCCCAATGCCGACTTAAGTACAAGAAGAGTAAATCTTCTCATTCTTTGAGGTCTGCTTTGAGCGTTTCCTGGAGATCAGTATTAGATTTCGATGCACTACGGCAGCTTTACTCTGTCCCTTGGAGCTTCACACTGACGATGAAACACAGAAATAGCGTAGGGGTTTAAAGCAAAAGGCAAAATGCCGACTTAAGTACAAGGAGAGTAAATCTTCTAATTGTTTTTGGATTGTCTTGAGCGCTACCTGGAAGATCAGTATTCGATTCCGATGCACTACTGCAGCTTTACTCTATCCCTTGGACCCTCACAGTGACGATGAAACACAGAAATTGCGTCGGGACTTAGTACAAAAGGCACAATGCCGACTTAAGTTGAAGAGGAGTAAATCTTTTCATTGTTTCTGGTTTGCTTTGAGCGTTTCCTGGGAGATCAGCATTAGATTCCCATGAACTACTGCAGGTTTTCCCTATACCTTGGGCCGTCATATTGACGATGAAATAGAGAAATTGCGTCGGTATTTAATAAAAAATGCTTAATACCGACTTAAGTACAAGAAGAGTAAGTCTTCTAATTGTTTGTGGTTTGGTTTGAGTGTTTCCTGGGAGATAAGTATTAGATTCCGATGCACTACTGCAGCTTTACTCTATACCTTGGACCTTCACATTGTCGATGAAACACCGAAATTGCGTCGGGATTTAATACAAAAGGCACAATGCCGACATAAGTTCAAGAAGAGTAAATCTTCTCATTGTTTGTAGTTTGCTATGAGGGTTTCCTGGAAGATCAGTATCAGTTCCGAAGCACAACTGCAGCGTTACTCTATCCCTTGGTCCTTCACATTGACGATGAAACAGAGATATTGTGTCGGGATTTAATACGAAAGGCACAAAGCCGATTTAAGTACAAAAAGAGTAAATCTTCTCATTGTTCGTGGTTTGTTTGAGCGTTTCCTGGGAGATCAGTATTAGATTCCGATGCAGTACTGCAGCCTTACTCTATCCCTTGGACCTTCACGTTGACGACGAAACGCAGAAATTGCGTCGGGACTTAATACATAAGGCACAATGCCGACTTAAGTACAAGAAGACAAATCTTCTCAATGTTTGTGGTTTGCTTTGAGGGTTTCCAGTGAGTTCAGTATCAGATTCCGATGCACTACTGCAGCTTTACTCTATACCTTGGACCGTCACATCGACGATGAAACATCGAAATTGCGTCGGGGTTGAATACAAAAGGCACAATGCCGACTGAAGTACAAGAAGAGAAAATTTTCTCAATGTTTCTGGTTCTTTTTAGTGTTTCCAGTGAGTTCAGTATTAGATTCCGATGCACTACTGCGGCTATACTCTATCACTTGGACCTTCACATTGACGATGAAACACAGATATTGCGTCGGTATTTCATACGAAAGGCACAATGCCGACTTACATACAATTTGGGTAAATCTTCTTATTGTTTCTGGTTTGCTTTGTACGTTTCATGGGATATCACTATTAGATTCCGATGCACTACTGCAGCTTTACTCAATCCCTTGGACCTTCACATTGACGATGAAACACAGAAATTGCGTCGGTATTTAATACAAAAGGCTTAATACCAACTTAAGTACAGGAAGAGTAAATCTTCTCATAGTTTGTGGTTTGCTTTGAGGGTTTCCTGGAAGATCAGTATTAGTTCCGAAGCACAACTGCAGCGTTACTCTATCCCTTGGTCTTTCACATTGACGTTGAAACAGAGATATTGTGTCGGGATTTAGTACAAAAGGCACAGAGCCGACTTAAGTAGAACAAGAGTAAATCTTCTCATTGTTCGTGGTGTGTTAGAGCGTTTCCTGGGAGATCAGCATTAGTTCCGAAGCACAACTGCAGCGTTACTCTATACCTTGGTCCTTCACATTGACGATGAAACACAGAAATGGCGTCGGGATTTAATTCAAAAGGCACCATGCCGACTTAAGTACTAGAAGAGTAAATCTTCTTATTGTTTCTGGTTTGCTTTGAGCGTTTCCTAGGAGATCAGTATTAGATTCCGATGCACTACTGCAGCTTTACTCTATCCCTTGGACCTTCACATTGACGATGAAACACAGAAATTGCGTAGGGATTTAATGCAAACGGCACAATGCCTACTTATGTCCAAGAAGAGAAACCCTTCTAATTGTTTGTGGTTTGCTTAGAGCGTTTTCTGGGATATTACTATTAGATTCCGATGCACAACTGCAGCTTTACTCTATCCCTTGGAGCTTCACATTGACGATGAAACACAGAAATTGCGTCTGGGTTTAGGGCAAATGGCACATTGCCAACCTTATTTCAACAAGAGTAAATCATTTTATTGTTTGTGGTTTAATTGAGCGTTTCCTGGGAGTTCAGTATAAGATACCTATGCACTACTGCAGCTTTACTCTATCCCTTGGACCTTCACATTGGTGATGAAAAACAGAAATATCGGCGAGATATAAGACAAAAAGCACAATGACGACTTAAGGACAAGAAGAGTAAAATTCCACATTGTTTGTGGTGTGCTCTGAGTGATTCCTGGGAGATCAGTATTAGATTCCGATGCACTACTGCAGCGTTACAGCATCCCTTGGACATTCTCATTGACCATGAAACACAGAAATTGCGTAGGGATTTAATGCAAACGGCACAATGCCTACTTATGTCCAAGAAGAGAAACCCTTCTAATTGTTTGTGGTTTGCTTAGAGCGTTTTCTGGGATATTACTATTAGATTCCGATGCACAATTGCAGCTTTACTCTATCCCTTGGAGCTTCACATTGACGATGAAACACAGATATTGCGTCGGGATTTACCACAAAAGGCACAATGAAGACCTAAGTACAAGAACAGTAAATCTTCTCATTGCTTGTGGTTTGCTTTGAGCGTTTCCTGGGATATCAGTATTACATTCCGATGCACTGCTGCAGCTTTACTCTATCCCACGGACCTTCACATTGACGATGAAACACAGAAGTTACGTCGGGATTTAATACAAAAGGCACAATGCCGACTGCTGTACAAGAAGAGTAATTCTTCTCACCGTTTGAGGTTTCCTAAGAGCGTTTCCAGGGAGATCAGTATTAGATTCCGATGCACTACTCCAGCTTTACTCTATCCCATGGACCTTCACATTGACGATGAAACACAGAAATTGCGTCTGTATTTAATACAAAAGGCAAAATGAAGACTTAAGTAAGAGAAGAGTGAATCTTCTCATTGTTTCTGGTTTGCTTTGAGCGTTTCCTTGGAGATCAGTATTACATTCCGATGCACTACCGCAGCTTTACTCTATCCCTTGGACTTTCACATTGACGCTGAAGCACAGATATTGCGTCGGGATTTACTACAAAAGGCACAATGAAGACTTACCTAGAAGAAGATGAATCTTCTCATTGCTTGTGGCTTGCCTTGGCATTTTCCTGGGAGATCAGTATTACATTCCGATGCATTTCTGCAGCTCTACTCTATCCCATGGACCTTCACATTGACGATGAAAGACAGAAATTGCGTCGGAAATTAATACAAAAGGCACTTTGCCGACTTAAGTACAAGAAGAGTAAATCTTCTCATTGTTTTTGATTGCTTTGAGCGTTTCCCGGGAGATCAGTGTTAGATTCGGATGCATTACTGCTGCTTTACTCTATCCCTTGGACGTTCACATTGACGATGAAACACAGAAATTGCGTCGAGATTTAATACAAAAGGCACTTTGCCGACTTAAGTACAAGAAGAGTAAATCTTCTCATTGTTATTGTTTGCTTTGAGCGTTTCCGGGGAGATCAGTGTTAGATTCGGATGCATTACTGCTGCTTTACTCTATCCCTTGGACCTTCACATTGACGATGAAACACAGAAATTTGGTCGAGATTTAATACAAAATGCACAATGCCGACTTAAGTACGAGAAGAATAAATCTCCTCGTTTGTCGTTGTTTGCTTTGAGCGTTTCCTGGGAGATCAGTATAAGTTTCGGATGAACTACTGCAGCTTTTCACTATCCCTTGGGCCATCACATTTGCGATGAAACACAGAAATGGCCTCTGGATTTAATACAAAATGCACAACCCAACTTAAGTAAAAGAAGAGTAAATCTTCTCATTGTTCGTGGTTTGTTTGAGCGTTTCCTGGGAGATCAGTATTAGATTCCGATGCACTTCTGCAGCTTTACTATATACCTAGGACCTTCACATTGACGATGAAACACAGAAACTGCGTCGGGTTTTAATACAAAAGTCCAATCCCGACTTAAGTACAAGAGGAGTAAATTTTCTCAATGCTTCTGGTATTCTTTAGCGTTTCCTGGGAGATGAGTATTAGATTCCGATGCACTACTGCAGCTTTACTCTAACCCTTGGACCTTCACATTGACGATGAAACACAGTAATTGCGTCAGGATTTAATACAAAAAGCATAATGCCGACTTAAGTACAAGAAGAGAAAGTCTTTTTATTGTTTCTGGCTAGTTTTGAGCGTTTCCTGGGAGTTCAGTAATTGATTCAGATGCACTACTGCAGCTTTACTCTATCCCTTGGAACATCGCTTGACGATGAAACACACAAATTGCGTCGGGATTTCATACAATGAGCACATTGCCGACTTAAGTACAAGTAGAGTAAATCTTCTCATTGTTTGTGGTCTGCTTTGGGCGTTTCCTGGAAATCAGTATTAGATTTCGATGCACTACGGCAGCTTTACTCTATCCCTTGGAGCTTCACACTGACAATGAAACACAGAAATAGCATAGGGGTTTAAAGCAAAAGGCAAAATGCCGACTTAAGTACAAGGAGAGTAAATCTTCTAATTGTTTTTGGATTGTCTTGAGCGCTTCCTGGGAGATCAGTATTCGATTCCGATGCACTACTGCAGCTTTACTCTATCCCTTGGACCATCACATTGACGATGAAACACAGAAATTGCGTCGGTATTTCATACAAAAGGCACAATGCCGACTTACGTACAAGAAGGGTAAATCATCTTATTGTTTCTGGTTTGCTTTCAGCGTTTCCTGGGAGATCAATATTAGATTCCGATGCACTACCACAGCTTTAGTGGATCCCTTTGACCTTCACATTGACGATGAAAAACAGAAATATCGCCGAGAGATAAGACAAAAAGCACAATGACGACTTAAGGACAAGAAGAGTAAATTTTCACATTGTTTGTGGTTTGCTCTGAGTGATTCCTGGGAGATCAGTATTAGATTCCGATGCACTACTGCAGCGTTACAGCATCCCTTGGACATTCTCATTGACCATGAAGCACAGAAATTGCGTAGGGATTTAATGCAAACGGCACAATGCCTACTTATGTCCAAGAAGAGAA